>NC_041394.2:219431875-219752708 GCF_900747795.2 Erpetoichthys calabaricus | reverse complement strand
TATGTATATGAAGCTATAATAGAATGAAGTTTAAAACATAAGGAAAATGATTGAATGTAACTCAAAATTTAACTAAATGTAACTTAAAGCACATGAAGTCTCTGCCTCATTTTAGGGAAGTTATGAACATAATTTTCCAAGGTTATAATGGGATAAATAAGTAACAAACAATTAAGTTCCAGAAAGTGGTTAATTTGAAGCGGTGCTAAGATCAATGGGAAAATAATTCTAAACAGCCCTAATGAAGAGATGTTCAGAATAATATAAGAAGCAACAAGAATCAGAAATTAATAACAATAATAATAATAATAATAATACATTTTATTTATATAGCACCTTTCCCATGCTCAAGGCACTTACAGAATATAATAAAGAACGGCAGCGTATACAGTATATAGCATTGTACAAACCAGATAAATAAATAAAGAAGATTAAGACAGTGAATTCTGAAAAAAAAAGAAACAGACAACATAACTGATGGTCTAGCACACACACACAGGTTACATTAGCATCTTGACAGAGAAGTAAACTCAGAGAAGGGTAATAAAGTCAAATAGAGCTAAAAGCCTTCCTGAACAGATGAGTTTTGAGTTGTTTTTTAAAAGAATTCATGGAGTCAGCTGACCTGATTAATTTTGGTAGGTCATTCCAGAGTCTGGGCACTATACAACTGAAGGCCCTGTCACCCATGGAGTGTAGATTAGTGAGGGGCACAACAAGATTGCCAGAATCAGAGGACCTTAGTGGGCGGGCAGGCACATAGTGATGGAGAAGGTCACTGATGTAGTTTGGCGCAAGGTTATTTAAGGCTTTGTAAGTTATTAGTAGGATTTTATATTCGATTCTGTAAGACAGAGGGAGCCAGTGGAGACGGAGCAGGATGGGTGTGATGTGCTCGCTGCTGCTGGTTCGAGTAAGGACTCTTGCAGCTGAGTTTTGAATAAGCTGGAGCTGTGATATAAGATTAGAAGGGGCACCTGCCAGTAGGGACTTACAATAATCGATGCAGGATGTGATAAAAGCATGGACAAGTTTCTCAGCATTAGAAAAGGAGAGGAAGGAGCGAACACGGGATATGTTACGGAGGTGAAAGTAAGAAAGTTTCTTAATGTGATTTATGTGGGCGGAATAAGAGAGGGAGGAATCAAAAATGACACCAAGATTTTTTACAGTAGAGGCAGGTCTGATGAGATCACTGCCAAGATAGACTGGGAAGGAGCTCATTTTATTAAGTTGCATTTTAGTCCCAATTTGCAGGAGCTCAGTTTTATTTATTTATTTAATTTAATTTTAAAGAGTTCTGCTCCATCCAGGTTTTAATTTCACTAAGGCAGGTTGTGAGCTGAGAAAGCTCTGATGAAGTTCCACTTTTAACATTGAAATAGAGTTGAGTATCATCTGCATAAAAATGATAACCCAGTCCATAGCTACAGATAATATGGCCAAGGGGAAACTTGTGGCTTAAGTTGATTGGAGGTGGTGATAAAGTTCTGCATACTAAGAGGCAGATGATGTGACATATAAGGTGATGTAATTAGCAAAAAAGTATAAAAGGAGATTAATTGATTAATTAGTTGCTCACTCCATGGAATGAGACATTTGAGCTTAATAACTGTGTGCAAATAAAGAAATGTTCTGCATTCTCATTTGGACTCTGTAGCTGCCTTCTTTGAAGATAGAGAAAGGTTTTGGGTTTTTTTTTGCACAAAACCATCACAACAGACCATGGGAGATGAAGAGACTTCAGTCCATGATGACATTTATAAGGAGTTTTAATAAAGTATCTATTTAGAACAGCTAACAATATAGCTTAGTGTAGGGATGAATTTTAATATACAATATACTGTTTTTTAATGTTAATCATTATTCAGGTTGCAACTGCTTATGGAGGTGACTGTATAAACCACCACTGATGGTGACATGAAAATATTTATTGATAAATCAAAGGATATCCTCTATGCATAAATTGGACTTCTGTAGAAGTGCCAAATCAATACTGTTTTTAGAGTAAATTGAGACAGCAGGTGCAGGTCCTGGGTCATTCATTTTGCGAAAAAGAGAACAGTTAAAACAGACAGTAGCACAACAGACAGTTTGAAGTAATTAATCTTTATGAATAAAACAGTAATGGAAAAATCTGTAATATGTCTAGAACAGTTGAAGATGAATTAAAAATGAGAAACTAGGAGACCAAATTCATTTAGAAATAGCAACTTATAAAAAATAATGTGTCTAAAAATACAAAAATAACAGAGAATAGATTAAGGATGGGTAATGGTTTAAGATAGCAACATCCTGTGTCCTCAGTGTTGTTTATTTTTGATATTACGGTTTTATAAGTTAGCTATACTTTTTAATAACTTAAATGTATGTTCTACTCAGCAGTCTCTAAGATAATGGATTTGATCGGCATTAATTTTGATATGAAATTGCTGAAGGCAGCTGATTGTTCGGTTTTACCAAGTATAATGTCTTGCTGGATGAAATAAAATTTTGTTGGAGCACTAATTTGTTGCTGCTGCATGTTATTATCTGATTTATTTCAGTGACTCTGAATGCAGTTCTCCTATAAATTGACCAGGCTGCTGCATGGGCCTTGCCCTACTAATGAAATCAATCAGGCTATTCTGCTACATCCTTATGAATAATGCAACCATCCCAACTTCCAGGGATGGCTGGTTGCTTTTGGACTACTTGACTAGATGAGCTCCGATATTGGAGCTTTTACATGTCAGAATGTGTTTTGCTTTTTATTATTTTTTATTCACTATTTTTTTCATGCTGATGTTACTTTGGTTTTTGCAGTTTTGTTTTGTTTGGAGACTTATCTTTTTATTTTAAAATTGTAGTTTTGCAAGAGATTGAAAAAATGGCAGGCCACTTGGGCCTTTTTCAAAAGGACCAGAAGATGAGTGCAAATGGGAAACAATAGCAAGGGTCAAAACTAGGTGGTAAGAAGATCATTTGTCAAAAATGCAATGGAAATAACAAGGTCAAAGGGCTTTGCAAAAGGTAAGATTACCAAGAAATCACACTTACAAAATTGTTTACAAGAGCTACTGGTGCATACAATCCTGGATAGTCCAGAGCATGCAATGCTAGCTTGTATGATGTTACAAGTGCAATTTTGGAAATAATGTCCCAACAATAGCAGTAGCATTACTGTGATTTAGCCCCACAATGACTGCACGTGCACTGGGAAACAAAACAGTGACATGGCACAAACAAAACAAAAAGCAAATAAAAATTAATATTGTTCTAGAAACAATAAATAAATAAACTAAAATTCTGCTGTTCAAAAATGGCAAATATCCAACTCTGAATGCAAATATAAAATTTATAACAGATACAACAATTTCTCAAAGTCAATCATAACAACCGCAATACCTACTTGGTTTTATATGAGCTTTGCTATTTTGTGCTTCCATTGCCTTAATGTGATAGTTTATTGTTAAGACTGCACTAGATGCAGTACTACAGTAGATGTTGGGATGAATGGCATGTGATTATATTTAAGCTGATATTCCAGTTCTGTATGCACAGAAGAATGTGGATACTCTAAATAAAACTTTCATGGGTGCTACTAAGAATTTACTGACGGTAGTCTGACTGAGATATGAACCTAGAACTCTGGAGGCATGAGGCAGAAGTGTGCTATGAGATCATTCAGAAAAAATGTGAAAAGAGAAAGTCTAAATAAATACACATTTTCAGTATTAGAGGGTGAGAATAACATAAACATGTACTCATTGTGGGCCTCCAAAAGCTGAGTTGAGTAACTTTGAAGCCAGGGTTGGTACTGGATTAGTTACAAACATATTATTGGTAAACGCGTAAGGGATATTTAATTACTTTCCTTAAATATTAAAGTGGAACTCTTTGGGTAGGAAGGCAGACTGTCACTTTATCATAGTAGACACTAACCATCAATAACACGTTATCAGTAAAGACATAATTGCATGACACATCTCATGATTGTGGAGTTCTTGTCCCAGCATGAGACAAGAATGTTTAATGGAATTACTCAGAAATGTAACTTGGGCAGCAGTTGTACATGAGTGGATAATATCAGTAGTCAAAAAACAATAATCAAGGAGGAAACAATCTTGGTAAAGGTTGGGCAACAAACAGTTTCAAGAGGTTGCGGCAAATAGGGTATCTGTCCTCAGAGTCTGATGATTAGACTAATAAAACACCAAAACAATTCAAGATGAAGCTTAAGAAAATTTGGAATATAACTCAAAGACAGATTAATTATTGCAAGAGCCCTCTTCATTAACTGACAAATTGCAGCAGACAACTAAAATTGAGAAGCACAGGTATGAGTGGGAACAAGTAAGGAGGCACAACCATAATGTCACCTTAATTCATGACCTCTAGACATCCTTAGTCTGTCAGTTAAGGTACTGTTGTGGGGCAGAACAGCAGAAAAAAAGAGACTAATAATCAGGGGCTTCATGTATAAACGGTGCATATGCACAAAAATGTTGCCCGTTTCCACACTCAGATCGCGATGTATAAAACATAAACTTGCCATAAAGCCATGCACATTTTCATGCTAGCTAAAACCCTGGCGTACGCAAGTTCTCCGCTCGGTTTTGCGAACTGGCAGCACCCAGCGTCAAAGCCGTGCTTTTGTTCCAGTGTGGTTTCTCTTTCTTTTTTAGATGCACATCCCTGACACGGCTGAAATTAAATTAAATACAGTACACTGAAATTAACCGCATATTGTTTATTAGTTTAAGGCATCTGATTGTAATTAACCTGTAACAATATAATGGTCCACAGAATGGCCAAACTATTCCAAATACCATAGCTGCTTTAGCGTTGTTACTCTCACTGTACCTTCTTCTTTCAGCTGCTCCTATTAGGGGTTGCCACAGCAGATCATCTTTTTCCAAATTACTCTCACTGCACCACTCGGAGTATTTATATCACTGTATCTGAGTGTGGAATCACAGCTCTACAACAGCTGATTGGAAAGAGAATTATAGGTATACAGCATCAAGCACATGCTGCCTCAGCCATGCTGTCTATTGAACTGCTCTCATACTACAAACACTGCAGAGCCTTTCCTGTACGGACCTTGTGGTTCAGAAACAGTTTCATCCCAAGAACTATAAACACGCTCAATCAGTCCATCAAGTGCTCCTTGTAGAACTGTTTATACTTATTAGTACAATTACCTCACTGTAAACTTGCGATACAGTTATAATAATGCACAACCTGAGCCACTTTATAAAGCGCGTATTTACATATGATGACGATATAATTTTTAAGATGAAATGTAGCAAAATATGTCATTACATTATACAAATAAAATGTTAACTTCATTTAAATAATCTATATTTTTAATAATTAAACATGTGAGGATCATGGTGTCGCAGTGCTAGCTAGTTCAGGGATTGTTCCTGCCTCACGCTGTATTCTTGCTGGTGCTGGTGCAACACTGGAAGGATAGATGGATGGGGTAATTAAACATGTACTACAAAGATATTTCAATGTTCCTTAAAAGTTTTGAAGAATCGGAGTTCTAAGCTTACAGATGGCTTAACATCTATTACAGAGCTGATTGTGTGGCGATTGGTTACTTGGAGAAAGAAAAGGAAGGACAGGAATTGGAGGTTAGTACGTTTGAAAGAGACTATATTGCTGCAATAAATTATTTAATCGAAGGTCGTGCACGGCACAGCAAGCATCTTGCAGGAGGCAGGAAAAATCTCTGGATAGGGCACCAGCTCATCACTATCATTGCGCCACCGTGTTCCCATGTTTAATAACATGATTTAACTCCTTTCATCATGAAAATGATAACAAGTACACATCTCAGTATTTAAATTTTTCAGAGAGCTGTAATATCACGAATGTAATGGATTCTGTGTCCAGTCGAAGGAAGAGAAAGCCTGTTTAAAAAGCACGTAGTGATTCACACACATAGAGCACATAGAAGAACATATACAAAATAAAGCATTTAACATGCTACTTTAGTTACGTTGGTATTTGAGAAACTAATTAATTAAACGATTTAAAGATAAAGTTTATGATGTTTTACTTTAATGACAAAATAAACTACAATGATCCCCCGCCTATCGCAGAAGTTACGTTCCAGACCCATCAGCGATAGGTTAAAATCCGCGATATAGAAAGACCATATAAATAAACATTTTTTTTATAGTTTAAGCCGTAAAAATACCCTTTTCCACACGCTTTAAACACATGTAAACTTATTAAAACACACTTTGTAAACACATATGATATGTGGATGTCAGGCTAAAGATATGAGTAACATCTCTCTATTATATAAAAAAAAATCGACAGGGAGACCAGGGAGACGAAGCGTGATCTTCTCAGAGGACAATTTGACATCCCGCGAGGGACATTTTAACGTCACGCAAGACAAGGCAATGAGACAGAAGGACAGCTGCTGTACAGGCTTTTAAATCATTGACGCGCAGCGTGACAAGCAGAACAGGCATCTTGGCAGAAGCAGCACAAAGCCAGTAAGCTGATCCATCCACTTCTGCTTAGCGTGTGTTCATCTCCCCCCCTTCACAACATGAGCAGGAGAGCTGCGAAATGACAGGAGTATAGCGCCCCTTGTGGGACTGAGTGAAGCGATCGAGACCAGATCATATCGGAGAGACACTCTGATGACACACAAGACTAGGCATTACAACCTTAGGAAACAAAACCCATGAGATGGTAACTTTTGCACATCACGCCCTACTTACAAACAATTTAAAACAAGTTCACTGACATCTAACCTCGCAGTTGTTGGAATGCTTTTGGCAGAAAGTGCTCCCAGCTCTTAAAACAACGACAAGCAGAACACGTAGCTTGCCAGCAGATGATCTGAGCACTTCTCCTTAGCGTGCGTTCAGCCCTCACACCACACCCCCCCACCTCCTCCTTCAGAACGCTAGTGGCAGAGACAAGAAGTGGCAAAAGGACAGCTGCTGTACAGGTTTTTAAGTGATTGACGCAAAGCGCAACAAGCACAACACACAGCTGGCCAGCAGCAGCAGCAAGACAGCAGCTGAACCGATCACATCTCTTTAGCGTGTGTTCAGACCCCTCCTTCACAACACGAGCAACGTTATTGTTTTTACAAAAGTTTTAAAGTAAAAATGAAAATAATGCATATGTAACAATTCCCATGAAAATAAAAATCTCTTTAAATTGTTTATCTGATAAACCAAACCCGAGGGTGGGCGAGTGAAGCAAGTAATAATAATAATAACAATAAATGTACGATGTAACTGGGGCGTGATAGCTGAACCGCGATATAGTGGGGTGTCACTGTACTTGATTAAAGTGGAAATTTTGACATTAAAGTTGACATTTCAAGCTTTTTTCTCACTGTGTCCCTATTTTTTTTCTTTTCTCTGTACCCTAATAAGCTTTCATATGACACTCAGACAGTGGGCTACGACTCGCCTTTTCACGGCGACTTTGATATCTGACAACTTCTTTTTAATTTCAGGCGCTGTGCAACTTTGTGAACGAGCTTTTGAGTTTCTCCAACACTCTATGTCACTCGATCAACTTCCTTTTGTTGTTTATACCACTGTTTAAACCAACAAATAGTATGTTTTTCCTAGCCTGCACTTGGTATTTGCTGAAATTATTCTATTTTCCCCCGTGTTTTTGCCATTGCCTTTTCATAGAACGCTGAGCTTAAGGGCTATTTATATTGATTTGCATATTCAAAGAGGTGTAATTCTGGGAGGATTTGGGTGGGGCAGCAGGCGCGTGCAATTGCGTTAATTTTTACGCTGACCAGGATTTATGGAGTGGAAGAACGTGGAAGTTGGCGAACGCACAGATTTATGCATCTGGATTTTTTTGTGCGTACGCACATTTCCGCTTTTGTTCTTACGCTATGTTTTAGTGTGAATTCTACACACAGCGTTATGCATGAGGTCCCAGGTGAGTCAAATGTATAATAAAAAAAATATTTTTTATGAAAACAAGTGTGCTACCCACCTAAGATGATTTGAAATCTAAGCAAATATCTGAGAAAAAAACAAAAAAAGTCTACCCAGTCATGCTCTTTTCATTTGTACTAACTCAGGGTTGTACAAACCCAGAGCCATTTTGCAGCAGTAGGTTCAAAATAAGGCCATTGCCTGACATATTCCCAGCTATTTGGCTTTTTTATTATATTAATGAAATCCTGCTAACTGAGGGACCAGGGACCATGTGTTATTAGCTCACGTTAATTCACTCACGTTTCATTATACTCTGTCATAAAAAAAGGAAAATGCTCCATATACAGTACATTATACTGTGCTATTAAATAATTTGACAATAAGTACCCAGCTTTTTTGAATTAAAAAGTACTGAATAATTCCAGTATCCTTATGAAAACTAATTACTGAATAGATTTTTTAATCTAACTTTTACAATTATTTATTAACTAGCAAAATACCCGCGCTTCGCAGCGGAGAAGTAATGTGTTAAAGAGGTTATGAAAAATAAAGGAAATATTTTAAAAATAACGTAACATGATTGTCAATGTAATTGTGTTGTCATTGTTATGAGTGTTGCTGTCTTTTATATATATAATATGCACACACACACACATAAACATATATATACATAAACATATATATATACATATCTACATATACACATATCTACATATACATACGTATATACACATCCACATAAACATATATATACATATACAAATTTACATATCTACATATATATATATATAGACATAGATATATACATACATACATTCACATATATATATATATATATATATATTACTGAAGAAAGAAAAAAAAAATTAAACAGCCAAATGGGGCTATGCATATGAACTTAAAGGTTTAAATAAAACAGAAATATATATTTTATTTTTACTTGGTTAACTTGTGGAGGGTGTATCCTGTAGCAAAGCCCTAACTGTTTTCGTGAAAGCCCGTTTCAGTCAATAAGTCTTATGTGTGTGTTTATGTATGTGTGTATATATATGTAGATATGTGTATATGTAGATATGTATATATATGTATATGTATATAAATGTTTATGTGTGTGTGTATATTATATATATAATATATATATATATATATATATAAAAGACAGCAACACTTATAACAATGACAACACAATTACATTGACAATCATGTTACGTTATTTTTAAAATGTTTCCTTTTTTTTTCATAACCTCTTTAACACACTACTTCTCCGCTGCGAAGCGCGGGTATTTTGCTAGTATATATATATATATATGTATATATATATATATATATATATATATGTGAATGTATGTATGTATATATGTATGTCTATATATATATATATGTAGATATGTAAATTTGTATATGTATATATATGTTTATGTGGATGTGTATATGTGTATATACGTATGTATATGTGGATGTCTATATGTATATATATATATATATATATATATGTATATATGTAGATATGTGTATATGTAGATATGTATATAAGTATATATGTTTATGTATATATATGTTTACATAACCTCTTTAACACACTACTTCTCCGCTGCGAAGCGCGGGTATTTTGCTAGTATATATATATATATATATGACAGCAACACTCATAACAATGACAACACAATTACATTGACAATCATGTTACGTTATTTTTAAAATGTTTCCTTTTCTTTTTCATAACCTCTTTAACACAGTACTTCTCTGCTGCGAAGCGCGGGTATTTTGCTAGTATATATATATATATATATATATATATATATATATATATATATATATATATATATATATATATATATATATATATATATATACATACATATACACACATACACTGCGGTGGGTTGGCGCCCTGCCCGGGATTGGTTCCTGCCTTGTGCCCTGTGTTAGCTGGGATTGGCTCCAGCAGACCCCCATGACCCTGTGTTTGGATTCAGCGGGTTAGATAATGGGTGGATGGATGGATACACACATACATGCAGTTTCAATAACATAGAAATCAATATAAATATTAACATCATTATCATATGAGAATATGAAGTAATATATAAGAAGCACATTTTATATAAATATAAATTATTAAACAGTAAAATCTTGTTCTGTAATTTGCTACCGTGGCAATTTGTGTGTCTGTCCAGGATTTTAAATCACCTGTAGCTCGCAAACCGTTTCACCTATTGACTTGAAATCTGGTACACATATAGTACGTCACGTCTACTATCCGCTTTATGGGTGATGATTGTATTACTCTTTTTATGTTTATTTTATTTTATTGTAGAATCAACTCCTATCTGCGCACACCAGGGCGGCCGTGGGCGGATGTGTATGGTGTATTCACTCCATGTTATCGTGCATTGAGCTGTCACTGGTATTTTGATAAAAGAATTTGAACAACATATAAGAAGCGTATAAATTATTAAACAGCAAAACATTAACATTTAAGAAGTAAAGTTAGATTAAGTACTACTGCAGTGCCCTCGGGTATACCTCATTTTTTGTTTGTCCATTACATGCTTAAATGTATACATTTTTTGGTGTACCTACCCGAGAACACGCGACATATAACCGAGCGTGGGAGAAGCATGGATTTTAAACACGCGTTGAGTTCATGTGCTGGTCTCCCTCGTGGAATAACTGGTAATGTTTGAATAAAATGTACAGCGAGTAAAACGACATTACCTCCTATTTTTTTTTTTTACGATCTCTGAGATGTTGCTTTTTTCGGTTCAAGGCTTCATAAGCTCTTTTATGTTGTATGGTGTACTTATCACAAACCATCATCTTTGAATGTTGCAAGACTTTCGCCTTGTATGTAGATCGGGGTAATTACATTCATTGCATTCCTAGTCTGAATCACAATCTGATTGTATGGGTGGTTACCTGGCACTGTAGGGTTGCCACCCGTCCTTTAAAATACGGAATCGTGCCGCATTTGAGAATGAAACTGCGCGTCCCGTTTTGAATCAATACTGGATGGGATTTGTCCCGTATTTTTTTTATCATTTTTTTTAAAGCAGCGTCTCATGCAAATCATCCCACACGCATTTTATGAAGATGTCTCCTTTCCTACTTTTGATTGGGTAATACTTGATGTCATCGTTAGTTTGATTGGTCTTTTTAACTGTCCAGTGAGGAGGGCGTGTCTTTTAAGTAGAGTCTGGAAAGTGTTGGCACTGAGATGTGGCGTCAGCGCCAGAGTTGAAGCCCCTAATGTTGCGGTCAGCAAGTCGGCTAACATCCGCCATGTGCCGTCTTTCAGTTGCGAGAAGCAGATCATAGAATGGTTGAAACTGTTGCCCCTAACGTTGCGCCACGGCGTGTGGTTCATTTATACCTCGTGTCTTCTCATTAAACTTTTATCTCGCGAATATGTTATTGCAATCCGCAGGGGGAGCGTTTCTATAAACTTAATTTAAACTTACGTTTTACACCGTGCTTTGTTTCCCTTATGAACATGCTTGAATGCTTCACTCGCTCCCTTCTCAATTGTTTAATTAATTTTTTGCTCTTCGCTGTTTGCGGCTCTTACGTCATTTCCCCCTACTTCGTTCTTTTATCTCGCGAATATGTTATTGCAATCCTTAACGGGAGCGTTTCATTAAACTGATTGAAAATAGTTTTGCATTTACCTTTTTAGTAAAAGGCGAGCTTTTAAGCCTGAGAAATCACCCCGTAAATGCACACGTTTAATTGCACATGTGTTAATATGTATGGTTACACAGTATTAAAAGACAGTGAACAACGTCAGTTACCTTTGTTCCCGCGTTTGATAAAAGGCGAGCTTTTAAGCCTGACAAATCACCCCGTAAATGCACACGTTTAATTGCACATGTGTTAATATGTATGCTTACACAGTATTAAAAGACAGTCAGAAATTAACGTCATTTACCTTCGTTCCCGCGTTTGACTCGTGCTGTAAATCTCTTCCTTGTTTTTAGTTCACGTGATTACGTAGGAGGCGTGATGACGCAATACGTGACTCCGCCTCCTCCATTACAGTGTATGGACAAAAAATATGTTCCAGTTATTACCATTACGCGTATAATTTTGAAATGAAACCTGCCTAACTTTTGTAAGTAAGCTGTAAGGAATGAGCCTGCCAAATTTCAGCCTTCCACCTACACGGGAAGTTGGAGAATTAGTGATGAGTGAGTCAGTCAGTGAGTGAGGGCTTTGCCTTTTATTAGTATAGATTGTAGTTTATTAAGGATTTTTAGATTTTGTTTTATACTTTTTCTTTTTCTTATTGTTCATTTGAAATTAGCTATTAGATTTTTAGAATTATATCATTTTTAAATACTTTATATTTTCTTGTATTTCAGAAATGTTATTTTGTTAAGGTATTTTTATTTGAAAATTACCGTGATGTTTTTATGTTTGGCTACATTATTCAGTAATTTTGTGAAAGTAACTAGCAAGATCTGTTTAAACCCTTTTTATACCTTTTTATTCTCCAGCTTTGACAGGTCATGTACAAACATGTATATTTTAAACACAGGAGCCCTGCATCATTGTAAAATGAGACATTTGCATGAAAAAGACACAAGATCCTTTTGAGAGTGATTTTGCAGGATCCCAGGAGTATTTGCTTGAAGAAAACTGCCTTTCATTTGAAAACTGTGGTAGCTTCATAAGTACAACCATAAGGAATAATAATGGAGCCTCTTTTTTCTGATCTGTGTTAGCGATGGTACAGTCTTTCTTCTCTGTAGAGTGTATCAGTGGTATCAAGTCAATTTGATGGGTCAGGTCTTGGAACTCAAGATAAACTTTGCCATTAGTTTTGGTAGTGTGGGTTGTTGGAACTAGAAACCAACTGTCTACTAATTACATAAATTTTTTGATTGTTTGTTGTGTAGTCCAGGTGTGTAGATTTACTTATTTCTCAAAACTAACTTGGTCTGAGAACCATTACTGAAAATTTATGTTATTATTAAATGATAAAAATAAACAGAGTCATGCTGTTTGATAAAATATCTGCAATTAAATATCAGTGTTGATGAAATACAGTATGATTGACACACCCTACTATAATGTAGAAATGTCACTGCAGAAAGCGGGGAAAGAGTAGCAGGATCCTTATTAGGCTGCTATGGTTACAGATGATGGCTGCCGATACTGTGTAGGAAGCTTGAAGGACTACAATGATGGACTAGTTCTCAGTGTAATACAAGAGAATGATGTGTCTTCTGCTTTACAGAGTCTTCGAGATCATCATGCTGGATTTAAAATTATCAGGAATTGGTGATGTTCAGAAAGTGGTATTGCACTGTTTTTATTCATTTGCTTATTTATTTCCTTTGGATGCATGACTTCACTAAAGGATTCAGTAGGAGAAACAGTAGGTCCCGGAATAAAAGGTATGGCAAGTGGCACAGATTTTGGTAAAGTCTTTGGTTTTTTAGGAGTAAGTTGGAGTGTAATCAGGGATGTTTAGCAGAGTCAGTACACAGCAATTCAATTTTTATTATCCTTTTGGCAAAAGAGGGACTTTATTTTGGCCTTCTGGACTTTGTTTTTGAACCAGATCAGCCCCCTGTTCCCTCATTACTGGCATTGACCAGATCTGTCCATCCATCCATCCATTATGTCTCGATGCATGCTCAATAATCCAGGTAAGGAAATTCTAGAAAGTTGATTATGTTCATCTGGACATAGTTTTTTCCACGGGAGATACGTTATATCACTCATCCAAGTGACTTCCTCAGATGTTTTGAAATCTAAAGAGGGGCAGATCCGACAAAGGCTTTCATCACTTTTAGATGAGAAAACGCTTCAACAAGTGATTGAATTCACTAAGAAGGCTTGTCTAGCACAACACGAAAAGTCTAAGACCAGGCAGCAGAAGAAGTCTGATTTACTTGTGGTGTGCCAGAAACATCAGCATACAAAAGGGAATGGCCTCTACAGCCAACAAAGAGAAGGATGCCAGACACAAACCGAGGATGTGGACAAGTGGGTAAAGAATCAGTCTGACAGACAACTCACCCAAGCAGAGAAAAACATCCTTGCTAAAGGGTTAAACTTTGTTGTCACACCGAAACAAATCCAGCTAGTGGAACTGATGACAGCCACAGAGTCAGCAATCAGAAACAACAACATTGCAGATGTGGAAGCTGAGCAACTGCGGATAAAAGTTTTGGCATGTCTCAGCAATCCTAAGCCCCCTGCACCCAATATCAGTATTGAGGAGAGGAAGGCTCTCATGGCACTCAGTAAGGACGACAACATCATCATCCTTCCGGAGGTGCACAGTGTTGCTAAACCAGACTGACTATCATGAGAAAATTTTGTCTATGCTTAGTGACAAAACACTTATGAACCCCTAAAACGAGATCCAGGTAGTGGTTACAGGAAAAAGGTGATAGATTGTCTCAAGCAGTGCATGACAACGCCATTGACCGGACCTCATACCACAGAGTATACCCAGGGGAAGCTACACCAAGTCTGTATGGTTTACCGAAGATACATAAACAGGATGCACCATTAAGACCCATTGTCTGCATGATCAATTCGGCTACATATAATATCTGAAAGTTCCTGGCTGCTGTCCTCAACCCATTGGTAGGCGGCTCAAAAGCACCATATTCAGAACACTTTGGATTTTGTGGAGAAGGTGAGAGATGTCATTATGGAGGCAGATGAAACTATGGTCTTGTATGATGTTACATCTCTATTCACTTCCGTTCCAGTTATGGAAGCAGTGGAGGTGGTCCATAAGAGATTACAGGATGACCCCACACTCAGTAAAAGGACTACTCTCAGCACTGACCAAGTGTGTCTGCTCTTGGAACTGTGTCTTCAATCCACATATTTCATATACAAAGGCCAGTACTACAAGCAGAAACATGGATGCGCCATGGTTTCCCCAGTTTCACCTATTGTGGCCGATCTGTATATGGAAGAAGTGGAAAAGAGGGCACTATTATCCTATTCTGGATCACCACCAAGCCATTGGTTCAGGTATGTGGATGATACCTGTGTGAAAATGAAATCTCAGGAGGTACCACAATTCACTGACCACATCAACTCATTGGACAAACACATCCAGTTCACCAGGGAGGACATGAAACGTGACAGACTAGCTTTCTTAGATTGTGAAATTGCCATCAGCAATGGGGAACATTTGAAAGTTGATGTGTACCGTAAACCAACACATACGGATCAGTATTTAAGGTTTGACTCTCACCATCCACTAGAGCACAAAATAGGTGTCATCAAGACTCTACAACACAGACCAAACATCATACCCACAGACACAGCGGCCAGGGAAGCAGAAGAACATCATATCAAAAAGGCCCTGAGTAAATGTGGTTATCCCAGCTGGACTTTTGTCAAAGCAAGAACGACACCTAAAGAATGCTCTAAGCAATCCAGAAGAGAGTAAGGACAACCGCTGCCTAAGCGAAAACGTTTGGTGATCCCTTATATGTCAGGAGTATCGGAACAGCTGAGACGCATTTTTTCAAAACACCTGGGGTCTCATGTATACACGGTGCACGAAATGTTGAGTAAGAACGTTTCCACGTTCAAATCGCGATGTATAAAACCTAAACTTGGCATAAAGCCACGCACATTTCCATGGTAGCTCATACCCTGTCGTACGCAAGTTTTCCGATCGGTTTTGCAGACTGGCGGCACCCAGCGTCAAAGCAGTGCTACTGTTCCTGTGTGGTTTATCTTTCATTTTTAGATCCACATCCCTGGCTTTATAAATACACTGAAATTAATATCATATTGTTTATTAGTTTAATGCATCTGATTGTAATTAACCTGTAATAATATAATGGTCCACAGAATGGTCTAACTATTCCAAATACTATAACTGCTTTAGCGTTGTTACTCTTACTGCACCTTCTTTTTCTTCTTTCAGCTGCTCCCATTAGGGGTTGCCACATCGGATCATCTTTTTCCTTATTACTCTCACTGCACCACTCAGAGTATTTATATCACTGTATCTGAGTGTGAATCACAGCTGTACAGCAGCTGATCAGAAAGAGAATTATCGGTGTATAGCAGCTTTGAACTACTCTCATCCGAAAAACGCTTCAGTCTTTCCTGTACTGACCTGGCGGTTCACAAACAGTTTCATCCCAAGAACTCTAAACACACTCAATCAGTCCATCAAGTGCTCCTTGTAGAACTGTTTGTACTTATAAGTACAATTACCTCACTGTAAACTTGCGATACAGTTATAATCTTGCACAACCTGAGCCACTTTATAAAGTGTGTATTTACATATGATGACGATATCATTTTAAAGATGAAATGCAGAAAAATATATTTATTAAATTATACAGATAAAACTTGAACTTTAACTACACTGTGCCGCAGCGCTAGAAAGGAGCTGGAACTTCGTTCATGGATTGTTCCTGCCTTGCACTGTATTCTTGCTGTGGCTGGTGCAACACTGGAAGGATAGATGGATAGAATAATTAAACATTACGAAGATATTTCAATGTTCCTTAAAAGTTTTGAAGAATTGCCGTTCTGAGCTTAAAGATGGCTTAATGTCTATTACAGAGCTGATTGTGTGGCGATTGGGTATTTGGAGAAAGAAAAGTAAGGACAGGAATTGGAGGTTAGTATGTTTGAAAGAGACAGTACTGCTACAATAAAGTTTGTCATCGAAGGTAGCGCATGGCGCAGCAAGCATCTTGCGTGAGACATGAACAATCACAGCGCCACCGAATTCCCATGTTTAATAACATGCTTTAACTCCTACCATCATGAAAATGATAACACGTATACTTCTCAGTGTTTTAATTATTCAGAGAGCTGTAATATTACGAATGTAATGGATTCTGTGTCCTGTTGGAGGAGGAGAAAGCCCGGAAGCACATAGTGATTCACACACACAGAAGATCAAATACAAAACAAAGCATTTAACGTGCTACTTTAGTTACGATGGGATTTGAGAAACTAGTAAATTAAACGATTTTAAGATGAAGTTTATGAGTTTAAGTCTACTTTAATGACAAAATAAACTATGTGATTAAAGTGGAAATTTTGAGATTAAAGTTGACATTTCATGCTTTTTTCACACTGTGTTCCTTTTTTTTTCTCTGTACCTTAATAAGCTTTCATATGACACTCATACAGTGGGCTATGACTCGCCTTTTCACGGCGACTTTGATATCTGACCTGACAACTTCTTTTTTATTTCGGGCACTGTGCAACTTTATGAACATGAGCGTTTGAGTTTCTCCGACATGCTATGTCACTCGATCAACTTCCTTTTGTTGTTTATACCGCTGTTTAAACCAACAAATAGTATGTTTTTCTTTGCATCAATTTGGTATTCGCTGAAATTCTTCTATTTTCCCTTGTACTTTTGCCATTGTCTTTCCACAGGAGGCTGAGCTTAAGGGCTATTTATATTGATTTGCATATTCAAAGAGGCAGAATTCTGGGAGGAGTTGGGGCGGGACAGCAGGCGCGTGCACGTGCGTTACTTTTCATGCTGACCGGGATTTATGGAGCAGAAGAACATGGAAGTTGGTGTTCGCACAGATTTTATGCATCTGGATTTTTTTGTGCACAAGCACATTTCTGCTTTTCTGCTTACGTCATGTTATATTGCGAATTCTATGCACAACGTTATGCATGAGGCCCCAGGTCTTGGTGGGTTTCAAACCTCAAAACACGCTACGGCAAAAATTGGTCCAGCCCAAGGATCGGGTGCCCCAGCACAGACAGAGTAATATAGTTTACTCAGTTAAATGACAAGAAGATTGCAGTGAATTATACATCGGGGAAACCAAACAACCTCTGGCGAAGCGGATGGCACAACACAGAAGAGCTACCTCGTCAGGCCAGAACTCCGCAGTCTATTTACATCTACAGGACAGTGGTCACTCTTTCAGTGATGAAGATGTGCACATCCTGGACAGGGAGGAACACTGGTTTGAGGGAGGAGTCAAGGAGGCCATTTACGTGAAAAAGGAACACCCATCTCTGAACCGAAGAGGGGGCCTAAGGGTACATCTTTCACCATCTTACAGTGCTGTGATTGCAGCCATTCCCCAACTCTCTGTGAATGGTACTCATGGCCATTGATCAATGGACAATTTGCAAATCATTGATCACACGGCCCATTGTTAGTCAATGGTGCTAGTTGTGGTCATTATGCAAAGGTACTATTTATAAGGTTGGAGAAACCTGCAGTCAACTGAGACCGAGGAAGTCACTTGGATGAGTGATGTAACGTAACTCCTGTGGAAAAAACTATGTCCAGATGAACAGAATCAACTTTCTAGAGAAACCATCCATTATCGAACCTGCTATATCCTAATACAGGGTCACGGGGGTCTGCTGGAGCCAAAGATCTGTCCATTATATATAAGTTTTGATTACTTCTTTATCTTAAAATAATCATTTTAAAAACCTTCGCTGGTTACAAAATATCTTTTTGATTTTTTTAAATTTTGAGTAGTATCCATATTACTCCATATTAAAATAAAACACTGTATCTACCAACTAACTGGAAAAATGTTTATTTACTTATTTATTTATTTTTGGCCAAGTACAATTCATTGCAAAGTCAATTTCGCGGACTGTACAGCACATTCAAACAGTGACAGTCTCTGCTATACATAAATTAAAGTCCTATTGAAATCATGGTTTAACATCATTCAGTGTTTCATGGTTAGGTACCTGTTCTCATTTTGTATAAGCTGTGAGGGTGAAATGTAACTCAACAGACTCTAAAGGAGGTATACTTCAGATCCTATAAGGCCATTTTCATTGTGGTCAGGGATTTCATCCAGAGTAATTTAGAAAATGTGATTTCTTACCAGAAAAAATAATTCTGGATGATTTTAACCATTTCACCATTAATATATTCAAACAGTTTCTGGAGACCAACGTATCATACAAGTTACGAAGCTTACAAAGCTAACTGTAAAGAGAATACCTCTGAAATTACCACCTCTTAACACCGTAATGTTAGATACTTTAACACACTTTTCAGGTCAAAAGCATTACATTTTTGTTAAAGGTTTCAAGTAAACCTAGAAACTTTGTGCAACTCACCAAATAGGAAGCTTGTAGGACAACAATGAAATTAAAAATCATAAACCAGCTGGCCTGAAAGGAGTTTCACCCTGCATCATCAAAGTATTCTAACCCCTCTCTTCTGGATCTGTTAATCCCATCCTTGTTCGTGTTTGCTTTTCACAAGTGCTTTAAGAAAAGCAATGTGATGCCAAAGCTCAGGAAAATCAAGGTAACTTCCCAAAATGGCACCAGCCAATTGGAAGTGACTTCTGTGGATAAATGTTTATTGGAAAAAACTAGTAAAAGTTGACACTGACAACTCAGTTCCATGGCCTTTAAACCCATTTTAATTTGTATGTCATATTAACTATCAGTGAATGAACTAATCTCCCAACACTACAGTATTTGTATAAGTTGACAACTGACAAATACATTATGATAGTATCCATCCATTTTCCAACCCGCTGAATCCGAACACAGGGTCACGGGGGTCTGCTGGAGCCAATCCCAGCCAACACAGGGCACAAGGCAGGAAACAATCCTGGGCAGGGTGCCAACCCACCGCAGGACACACACAAACACACCCACACACCAAGCACACACTAGGGCCAATTTAGAATCGCCAATCCACCTAACCTGCATGTCTTTGGAATGTGGGAGGAAACCCACGCAGACACGGGGAGAACATGCAAACTCCACGCAGGGAGGACCCGGGAATCGAACCCAGGTCCCCAGATCTCCCAACTGCGAGGCAGCAGCGCTACCCACTGCGCCACCGTGCCGCCCTTATGATAGTATATATTTTTCTATTATCTTCCTCCTAAACCAAATCATTCCCTTTAAGTTGGTCTTAAAATTCAATTGGCAGTCTTTGAACATGTTTTGTTCCTACAAGAGGAAAGTCAAAACCAAAAAATTCAGATGTGAGCATCAGTAGACTTTGCACCCTAGGAACCAATGGGGTTCGGGTTAAACATTAACACAATACAAGGTTATTGTCTATTATACCTGCCTTGCACTCTCCACCTTGCTTTTTTTTTTTCTTCTTTAATTAATATTGTTTTTATCAGTATGCTGCTGCTGGAGTATGTGAATTTCCCCTTGGGGATTAATAAAGTATCTATCTATCTATCTATTCTACATTTCATTAATTATTTACTGCTCTGATGCTGATTTTTCTGATTATAAAATAGGCCATCATGATAGCAATTGATGAGAAGAATTCATGATTAATTACAGAATTGCGGTATTTGAGGGTTCCTCTAGAGTGCCTCTTTCTCTTGCACGATTTGGCACAAAAACTAATCAGCACATCGTCATCTCATAACAAGCTTAAGTTTTGAGTTTGGTATTTTTCCGTCCAGCCGTTTTAGCTCCGGACCGTCATCAAAAAACTGTGACACACAGACACAAACACACACACACACACAGACATACACCCATCATGAATATATCAATTTTTCAGTGTCAGGTGACCCTAAAACGTCGTGATGCATCAAAAAACATTTTTGAGATTAAATTTTTGGCAAATCTAAAGTTATCGCTCCTCCCCCACAGATGATAGTTTATGGTGGGGAATGGCACAAAGCAAACATAATCACCATAAATAATTAAGCAGTAAACTATTTAATTAAACTAACAATAAAATGAAAATGTTTCATTAAGTAATTCAACAAAAAGAAATCTTGTGTAATTCAATAGTTAGTAAAAAAACATGTAATAATACAATAATTAATTAAGAAAGTAACTCAGTGTAACCCAAGTGAAGTGAATAATTTTAAGGCTATACAGCTGAAGGTAAATTCTCAACATAGAATGGGAAAAAGAAACAAAGAATAAAAAAAAAACAGAAAAAAACAAAGATATAATTAAAACAAATTCCAGGAAATTAAAGGGTCTCAACCTAAATAAATGATGTTTTGAAAGAGACAAACATCTTGAAACAATATGAAATATCTAAAAAGAAATAAGTACTTTGAAGCAATATGAAATGTCTCAATGAACAGCAGGAGTAAAAAAGAGCCAATTAATGCCACAGTGAAGAGCTGTGCAAAACCGAAGTCTTTTCTAATCCTTCATGTGTTATGAGACTGCTTATGCTGAGTGTAAAAGAATACATTCAAGAGATAATAACTTGAGACAAGAATCATAGAGATAGCTAAGTTAAGCAAAGGTCAATTTTGGAAAGATGCAAGCAAATGAAGTACAGGGGCAAGCCCGGAATCAGAGTCAAAATGAAAGAAAGATTTAAACTGAAATAGACCTAGCATTTGGCCTACTTGATATACAGCTAACTATCCAAATGAGGGATACAATAGAAATGAACCACAGCCATATTTATAGCCTAACAGCTAGAGACGTCATGTATGAGATAATTACAGGTACGTGACAAGTCTCCTGTGTCATGTAAAAAAAGAACTGGAAAATATAAAATATATCTTAAACTAAATCAAATATATTCAAACTGGATAAAACTTTCACAAATATGTCCCTAATAAAAGGAAAACCTAAAATACTTAACAAAAAAGTTAAAGAATGTGTATTATCACATCTAGGTTACATGCAGCCCAAATTACCACATCTCACCTGAGAGCATGGAATGTGTTTGAGAGCCTGCAACTTTTAGCTCTGACTTAAACTGAAAACAGTTAGCAAACAAACTGAGAGGAGACAGAAGAAAAAAAAAAGGTGAAGTTAGGAGTGAGGCACACACTCAATTCTTATATTGCAACAGTAATTCAAAATCAGCAGATCAGACTTTTTAAAGATAGGAAATAGAATCTCATCCACACTTTTTGAACAGTAGAGCATCTCAAACTTGATTAGTATTAGATTCTAGTCACTTTTTACTCTGTTCAGTAACAACAACATCAAATTTGCTCGTGAAAACTGTGTGGTTTTAGGATTAGGAACAATGATGAGAGTGAATGCATGAATGAAGTGCGATAAATTGGCATTAAGACAATAACTTGACCCTAAATGTCATAGCACAAAAAACTCCCTTATGTAGGCTTTTAGTATTTATGCTGTTTGCTGAATTATGGATCTCAGATGACTTGACTTGGACCCACAGCAATGAAATTGTACTGATAAGTGATTTAGAGCAGATTACCAAGGATCTCTTTGCATTGGCCTGACCTCTCACTGCACCTCTCTGTGGCGATTCTCCTTCTTTCTATCAACTGTAAGCCCACTAATTAATGTTCCCTCCATGCTATTTGGGTATGTCACTTCTCAGCAAAGTAGATTTCATAAAATTTCTTGATACAATTATTATATTTCCAGGTAACTGAAGTGACCCTCTGACACTGTCTAACAATGGAAATGTTTTTGTGCTAAAAATGAACAACATAAAGAAAACAAAATATCAGTCTTCCAATACATTAATAATATTTTATTTATGGTAGATTATAAAATTGTGTTTCGTAATCTATACAGAATAGACATTTAGTTGTTATAAGAACAACTATAATCCTACACTCATGTTATCATTATCTGCAGTAAGAAGTTTAATAATAACTACATTTTTTGGCTACCCATAAAAATAGACATAAATGCCTTCAGGCACTGAGATCCCAGTGTTACTGGTAGGATTATGTAGGCTTCAAGGTTATTCAAAATACAATAAAAGCAGGAAAGAAAAAAATGCACAAGAAACAGATTCTACATAATATACCTGACATGCTAATGTATGTTAATTAGCAAGCCTACATCCAACTGCAGACAGACAATTATAAGTGAAAAGAATCATGCTTCTAGGCTTGGGGATCACTCAATTAGCTCATACACTCAGCTGGCCTGCCTCTAATAAATACAGCATGGCAATGCTACAGTTTGTATGCTGTAAACATTGTTATACACAACTAGAAGATAGTCGTACATTCACATAATTACTTATCTGGCCAACTGAAGAACACATTATAAGAACAAATTAGTAGACCTACTAGGCAGCATAAAATTCTGCTATCATTGTGTAGATTTTATTTAGATAGAATGCTTTAGCCTAAAGGAAGTGTCACTAATGTAGCAGCAGACCATTAAAATTAGCTTTTGAAAAAAATGTATGTTTTTGTACCAATTACTTTCATTTAAAGATAATGACTAGAATGAACATCTAACTTAGTTAAAATTATGTGCAAGTGCAGTGTTTCTGTGATAATATACACATCAACTGCCTAATATTTTCTTGTAGCACTTTACTAATAAGCAGATGTTAATGCATGATTTTTCATAGCTCCAGGGATGACTGTTTGATACCCTGTTTCAGAGTCCTCCATATTTATTTGATGGTTTTCTCTAGGCACTCCATTTTTCTATCTCTTTTCATAGAAAACAATGTTAGCATAACCTGTGGCTTTCAACTGGACCACTTTGTGTGGGTGTGTGTTGGTGGAGACTCATCCAAGATTACTTCCTGCAATGTGTCTAATGCTGCTGGGAGAGGCTGCATTGCCTTGAAATTGAAATCAAAAAGGCTCAGAAAACAGAAACACAGAAAATGAAATTAAAAACTGGTAAAATGAAGATGCAATATCTCAAAAGTCTTTTTGTGAAGCAGCTAAAGGCCAGTATTTTACCAAACACTCCTAAAAAAGACACTGCGTACATTAGCTTTTCCTGGGATCACAAAAACAAACAATTCTCAAAGAACCTACTGAAAATAGATGTCTCTGTGCCCTCCACTGAATTTTATATGCAAAGCTTTCTAGGAATGGAGCCAATCCAAATATACAGCTTCTGGATTTTGTCTTGAACTTATGCTGCAGGCAAGAATTATAGCTATAAAAAGGAGTACCGAGTAATACAGCACAACAACTATGAAACGGGGTGCTTGTAAGTACAGAAAATGCTTTAAATGAACAATGGTTCATGCAATTCACTTTGTAAGGATAATAGGCCCTTACCAAAGTGTTGATATATAAAGACAAAACAAGTCTGCCATGGCACTATAGCCTGATGGATTCAGAGCCCTGGTGTCAGATCTTGCATTTAGTTATTGTCTCTGTGTTTTTTATATTTTAATATGTCTGCATGGGTTTTTGCTCTAGATTCAAAAAATGTTTTAACCCAAAAACACTAATTATAATTCATGAACTTTCTTATCCTCCTCTGAAAGTATTTCCTGGTTATGTCCATGACGCATGATTCCTGGATTGTCAACTTTAAATTAACCAAAGTATGAGTGAATGAGAACACCCTGTGATGAAGTACTTCTCTGCCCATAGTGTTTCCTCCCTTGTGTCCAATGCTCTCACACTAGGTTCCAGCCCCTCAGAACCATAAAATAAATGATGCAGTTTTGAAAAACGTATGCATTTATGGAACATGTTGCAAAAGGAGAGGGCATCACAGTTTAATTCATATGGCTGCAGCTTCAATACAACCCACAAAATATCTACAATCCTTGCAAAACCATTTAAAAACAGAGCAGCAGTGACATCATTGTCAGAACCTTAAAAACCATTAACAATACAAAAAACACATGTAAGTAATTTTAAATAATTGAAAAAATCAATTCTAGAGGTGAAACAACAAAGGTCCATAAGACTGGCTGAATGTGCCTACACCAAATCTTCTGCTCCAAAATTGTAACAATTCTTCATAAATTATTTAGCTAATAAAAAAGTATTTAGCAATGCCTAAACCAATTCCTTAAAAGCTCACACAGTATATTACATATAGATCAATATATTCCACATATTTAAAACTGTATAGTACAGAGTTATCTTATTTTTAATACAGAGCAAATTAGAATAGAAAATTAGGAAACCCATTATTAAAAAATATCCCCTTATCAAAGTTTTCTGCAGGTAGTCTATTTTTCCATAACATTTTAAAAACATATGTGTTTGGCTGTCTGACTGTTCTAAATTTATGTGATGTGACAAAGTGTGTGAATGTTTACTTACTGTACCTTTTTCATTGGGTACTACATTAAATACAGTACTTGCATCTCCATATACTCCCCACAACCACCCTGACCCACATTTTCTGTGGTTTTGAGGCCTGGTCCACACTAATATGTCTTACTCTCTATTTATACTTTTTGTCCACACTACTCTGGTGTTTTCAACTTCCAGAAATGGAGACTTCTGAAAACGCCTTTGTGGAGCTGGATAGTTGTGAAAGCAGTGGTTTGGCATTTTAGAGAGAATGGGCAAAAAACACAGTTTTTCAAAAATGCAGACTCTAACCACACTCTGATTTGTTGGTGCTTACTATATGGCCCTTCCCTGATTGGACCCTGCTCATTACAACATCTTATTCTCTGAATGGTCACCCTTCATGGAAGCAACCATATTCCAACATAGCAGGCATAGAAGAGTTGCTTTCTGTTGTGCTTGATATGGTGATTATCTGTATGCATCTAAATTGCATGTTGTAACGTTTGAATACTGTATAGGTTCACAAAAGGCAAATAATTTACCAGCCATTACAGTTTTGCAATAAATCTTGTTGCTGATGGTGCTACTGTTGTCGTGAAATATTAAGGCCCTCATGAAAATCACATTGTAAATAACTCAGTTGACAATCTCTTATCCACTTATATTACTTACACTTGCTTCATTCAGTAAGGAGGGGCAATTTCCTCAGCAAAATTAATAATTTAAAGCTTAACATGGTGGATGGGTGTAGAATGTAGCCAAGCTCACAAGAATACAGGACAGAGACACGAAAGCCAGATGAGATGAAGTGAAGATATGCACACATGTGTGTACATATTTATTTATTAATATGTGCTCCAGTTGCTGTGGACTGCTTATAATCAATCATATCGCGAATAAACACAGAGCTGGTCAGTTTTTTTGTGCTGCTTTAACATTTGCAGTGTTTTATTTTTAATGACAAGACTTCCATTTCCAGTTCTGAAGATTGTTACTTTCAACTATGATCAGTGCAATAACACGACACAGAAGTAATTTGCTATGGCAAATTACACAAAGTTTGTGTCTTTTTCAATGCTGTGAACACAGAATCCTACATGCACTAATAGTTTTGAAAAAGTATAAAGCGGGGAAGTCTGATTCTCAAGGGCGCCCTGAATTTTTCACTACACTGTTCCTTCAAATTTGTTTCTGGCAATGCATGCATGCCCAGTGTTGGCAAACCTCTACATCATATCTATTTTAGTGTAGACCAAGATGCTTTTGTAAACACTGTGAAAACATTAATGTGAACAAAGATCATTGTTGTTTAAAACTGCCATTTTTAAATGAATAAACATAGTAGTGTGGACATGGCCGGTGTAAAGGATGGTGTGCATGGGTGGGCATTCTGGTCAGGATGGGGCAAAGTTTGTTATTGGATGGGTGGCCAGCACTTTGGAGGCACAAGAACAACGTCAGGGTGGTGGCAGAAGTTGCCAATATCTGGGCAAGAGGCCAGTGTTATAGAAGGACCAGGAGAGACAACCGGTCAGAGCTACATACAGGAAGCGCACACATGGGGAGAACATGCAAACTCCATGCAGGGAGGACCCAGGACATAGACCCTGGTCTCCTTACTGAGAGGCAGCAGCACTAACACAGCACCACTGTGCCCTCCTGGTTATTATAGTCAAACACAAATACGTAATAATGAGTGTGCTTAATTTTTTCCCACATTCTCTGCTGTATAGTAAATTTGAAATGTAAGATTTATATAGTGACCTCTTGCCATAATAGAAAGAAAAAAGATTCTCAATTTAGATTTTATAGATATTTAGATATTTTATAAGTTAGATATTTAGATATTTTATAAGTTCTCTTCACCTCAGGTTTTTGAATATTGTTCTCCTACTTTAAATTTTGGTATGCAAAGTTAAAACACACAGCGGTTATTCATATAATGATGTTAAACCTTTTATGACAGCAGGGTGATAAAATTGTAGGCTTTGCTGCCTCTCAGTTTTGGACTACAGTGAGATCAGTGTGAAGTTTCCTTGGGTTTCCTACAGTGCAATAGTAGAGAGACTGGCATTGTGAGAATATCTCGGTGTGAGTGTTTGTGGGTTTGTCCTGTACTGTAATAGGTGACCATCCCATCTAATGTATGGCCCTACAGTATGCAATACGTCCAAGTATATTTTAAAAATAAAAACATTTTTTTTTAATTTTAATTATTTCATTGCCATTCAAAAAATACATTTGTCAATTCATTTTCTGCCTCAGACTCACTGTGTAATGTGCTTAACATGCCTTTGCTCTAATGCTAAGAAATGTTACTATAGCTTATAATGTTTATAGAGCCCTGTAGCAGTGACATTAAAGTGAAATATACAATAAAGTTTGCTTGCTAATCTTGTTTTTTGGTAAGGTATTCCTCTTATGCTGAATAGAATATGGATTCTTGGTCAAATGTTATAGTTTAAAATGTTACTCTGAATACTAGATTTAATAGTATTGGTGAAATTGAGAAACAGGACACTAATCTGAAAAAGAAAAAAGCAAACAATTAAACACAGAAAGAAATAACTTTATGGCTTTATCGCCTGGTTATGTTTTAACTGAAATATTATGCTGACTTGCTTCTTATTGTTTGTTATATTAATACAAGTGACCTCAGAGGGGCCATGTTTCTATAATAAATGCCAACATTCCTTGGCAAAATGCAATAAAGAAAAGCCAGTGGTTTTAGTAACTACCATTTTGTCACTGAACCCTCTGTTTAAAAATAGATTCAAATCAGAAAATAAAACATTCTGAATATAAAAAGGGGATTTCCCTTGATAAAACTAAAAAAAGTGCCTTGCAGCTTAACACCTTGTTGATGTTGCCATGATTTAAAGGTGTTACCTTTTAAGTTATCTCTCAGTCATCTGCCTAAAATGTGTTTAATAATTCATGCTGTGAAGAGTGGGCTATGTGAATTTTTTTTGTAAGCTGTGAACATAACCCGTGATCTTGAGCAGGAGCACTGAAGTCTCAAATTTTGCTTAATCGCTATAATATATTTTAAATGTTTTCCAGCAATTATTAAAATGTCATCATTTCTGAAACGGTTTAAAATGTTTTCATGTATTAGATGCTTCAATCCACTCTACACACCCCCTCAGTTTTTATGTGCCCGCTCCTTCTATATAATACTCAGCTAAATGCTATTAAATCCAGAGAACCCTGTAGCACAACAGTGCACATAATAGGGTCTCATGTGACCTTTGTTAGCAGCAGTAAATAATCAAATCATGTGACAGGAGCAGTCTATTTCATGCTCTGTGGGATAGAGTTGGGGGTAGGGAAGTACATTTTCAAAGCTTAAGAATGCATGGAAAGAGTCGATGTTGAAAGGATAATGCATCAACTAAGAGTTACATTTACAATGATTGTATCTTTACCTTGTGAATAAAATTTTCGATAAAGCCTTGCTGACATGGACTAAAAAAACTTTGCATATGATATAACACAATAAAAAGGGACATGTTTTCTCAAAAAGGAAAAAAAAGGTGGTGACAGTGTCTCCTTGTGTAGTATTATATGAGCTAGAAAATAGCTCCTATCATAACTCTGCATTCAAAGCAAAAAAGATCACACTGAACACTTCTGTCTAGTATGTCTAAATGCAAGATTTAAATAGATTCCATAAATTATAAATAGCATGCTCAATAAATGAATGATAGCACTTTATTTCAAAAAGGGAGAATATATGTAACGGATGCAATGCTCAACAAGATGTCAGCTGTCAAACACACATAACCCAATTTGTAAAATGATCTTAGTTAAATATACTGTGTGTATATATATATATATATATATATATATATATATATATATATATATATATATATATATATATATGTATATATATATTAAAGAGACAGAGAATGACAGGTCATGTCAGCAGTAATAGTGGGAGGTATCTATGAGTGAGTTTCAAATAATTTTAATATTACCTTTGGCTGCCATATGAGCTCACTACCCGTAAGGCAAAGGTTGAGGTCAGGTGCAATACCTGTTGGGTGACACACAAGAGTAGGATTGACCCAGGCATGATAGAGTTTGGTTATGGAAACTTACTCTTGAAACATTAAATGCAAATGCTGTGGCAGAAAAAGAGCCAGACAGAGCAGAGGTTTGAAAAATGCCTGCCACATACTTTTACCTCTATGCACAACATCAGCTCTGCAACTAAATGTCTTCTTTCGGATGGTTTATTTCCTATTCTGGAGTTGAGTCACAGGAGAGTCCTTGCAGGGGATGTGGAGATATTCACAAGCTCACTACTAGGTTCCATGCAGATGGAGATTTTTATGCATGTGGACAAGAGAGTCTCTTCAATGAAACCTTGGTTTGTTGTAGAAAGGAAAATGTGGACTGTTGGTTGTATGCACCAAACAACTGTTCAGAACATTTAGACTTTTCTAAAAATTGGAGCTGGTGCTCAAAAGGGTATTATCTACTGATTCTGTAGTCCTGCTTACAAGAGCATTCATATGACAAAGATATCTTGAGGGGTGTGTTTAGGAGCAGCCTCCCTCATCTGAATGAGAGCTGTGAATTGTTCACTGATTTATGTGTTAGTACTGGATTGTCCATAGTGTACACATTGTTCAAAGAAAAGGTAGATATCAAGTGTATCTGTTGCAAAAACACTTTGGTCATTTGTAGGCTTTATAGTTATGTCATCTGATCTGAAAGCTGTATGTTCTGGACACTCAAGTAAAGAGCGTTGCTGGGCTGTCAACCGATCACCACATAGTGATGAGCTAGCTCAGATGATGTTGACCGCTTGGACTCATTAAACTTTGATTTCTGATGAGTTCTTGAACAGTCTGAAGCTCAGTGTGGGGTGATGGGATTAGAATTCACACCTCCAAATCTGTTGTAATGGTCTTATCCTGAAAAGAGTGTTTTGTTCACTTTATGTAAAGGATTAGCATCTATCCCACTTTTATGAGTTGAAATACCACTGGGTCTTGTTCAAAAGAGATATTTCAGTGGATTGTGGTATTGTGAAATTGGCCGATGAATCAATGTAATGGCAACAATTCTGCAAATATACAAAATCATGAAGCATGAGGTAAGTCAGTTTATGAATCTGTCGATTTACTGATCACACTATTTCTTCATCCTCTTCTCTTGTCATGAACTCCAGGTAGTGTCTAAAAAGAAGAGATTTTGAGTTCAAGTGGCTGAAATGAGGTTCCTGTACAAGGATGCTGGGCTAACTGTGTGCTATATGATTAAAAGGGGAGGAATAGAGAGGGACCTAAGATGTGAACATCTACTTGTCATGATGGCCATTATCCACCTTACACAGCAGGAGTACCAGGTACCTCCCATGGGGATAACACTGAGAGACAGATCTAGAGTGCAATGGATGAATTATTGGATATCTTGGGAATGTTTCTATGATTTCATCAGGAATGATAGAGAAAGTTCCTGGGGATGGGGAGGCCTGCTCATGTGATCACCAGGAAAGGTAGAACAAAAATGACAATGATGATGATTGACAGCCTTTGACCCTAATATAATTTGTCTTCACTTGTTGCTCAGTATTATTATTATTTGTTATTACTTGGCTGACACTTTTATCCAAAGCAATTTACAATATCTGAGTTACTATCAGTTTATTTTGTTTTTCCAGTTTGTGTACAGGCAGGTAAAGTGACTTGCTAATGGTCACATAGTGTCAGGGGTGTGATTTGAACCCACAACCTCATTGTCTGATGTCCAAAATCTTACCAGCTATGCTGCACTACCTGCCTTGAACTAATTTACCTTACCATATTTTCAGTAATGTATTATATAATAATATTGTGGCTCAGTGATGCTGTCTCACATCTCCAGAGACCTTGGTTCACTGACTCGGTCACTGTCTTCTCCAGGCACTTCTGGTTTCATCCCATATACAGAGTTGAGTCCTTAGCAACAGTGCACTAAATCCTTACAAAATAGTCTTAAAAGATCAGAGTTTAAAAAATGGCAATGCAGAAAAGTGAAAAAAGGTAATAAAATTCTTTTAATTTAGAGTTACGTTATTGGTACAAAACACCTATGTATTAATATTCCCTGAGGTGTAAAACCTCCAAGAAACCACAATAGGGCAGTGAATAAAACTTATTTAAAGCAAATATAAAATTAACAAGGTGTCTCAATTAGTAATATAACCTGTAAAGCAAACTGAATTTGATCTAAACTGAATTAATATAAAATATCATTTTCCCATTGTATTATAGCAAGCAAGTTAGGATTCATTCATGCAAACAATACAAGACAGGTAGTAAAGTAATGAATGTTATTGAGACAGAGTATTCGGTAAGTAGTGGTGTTCAATCTTGTATTATATCTAAGAGTTTATTTAATTATTATGGTTATTTATGGTGTTAACAAGGCTATTTGATAGGTTAGTGTAAACTGTCAACCAATAAGGTTTATGTAGAGGACATAGCTAAACAATTTAACCAAGGGAGGATGGTGCATGACAGCATCTCTCAGAAGTATGCAGGAACTTCACTTCACTTCACTTCCTTTAAACAGTTAAGAACTGGTGTCCCAAACAAGTCATGTAGTAGCATTACATGTCATATTAAAATGTCAAACCAATGCACACAACCATTATATTCTGCTTTTAAAATGGAAACAATGGGGGTTTTGTCCTTTAAGTGTCGACAGCCCATCTATACTTTTCTCCCTTGGCAAACAGCTACCGTGAATATACCTAAATAAATAGCACCCTAGAGAGACAATAATTGGTAATTTGTGACTGCAAACTTTTAGCTTTAAAACACGGGATTTTTGATAAAGGTTTTGCTGTGATGAACTTTAATTGAACTCTAAACTCTTTTTTTTTACCTGTGAATCTGGAATTTTAGTCACAGATGTTTCATGCTAAGTAACAGTGTGAGATTATGGTTTATGTATAATTTCACCATCCTATTTGTTCTGTCTAAAAGTGAATACATAATATTTTTTAATGGCTCAAATCCAGATGGGTGTAATTATTCCAAATGGAATTGGATACTGTATAGATAAACATCCTTTGGAAGATAAAGTGTTTTTCACATACTTTAATGATCAAAGGTTCTGGAACAAGTTGTCCATCATTAGAGAAAGTCACTTATTTGTGTGTAGCATCATGAGGTCTGAAACACCTTCTGGTGTTACTTTGTTTATATTATTTGCTGTAATCATTCATTTTTACAGCTATAATTCTATTTTAACAAATATTGTTCTGCTTTAAATTTCTATACTTTGACTGCACACCTTGCAAAATTCAGGTGAATACAGGTAGGTGTGGGTTTATTGCCACCTCTTTCCCACAGTGTTAATGGCTGAGGAAGGACGCCTGCAATAGTCAGCACAGTAAGGAGTAACACAGCGGTGGTAAGTGGTAATAACCAAGGTGTATTAGCCTCCATTGTCTAGGGCAGTGGTTCTCAGGATTTCATCCCAAACAGTTTGACAATCTGTTATTTTATCATTAGTAGTATAGTAATGTGAAATTTACATTTATAAGAAATATGTAGATTTTGTTTGCTGTATCTTTCAATGCTTAACTTTGTTTTCAATTTTTTTTTTTAATTCACTTTTTCCTTGGAGTTAACTCCCTCAATTGTATTCAACTACTGATTACTAATGATAAGCTGAGTAGACACCAGTGCAAATAATGTGGAATACTAATAGGCAGTGTGAACAGTAGGTGGTACCACTGAGCCCCCAAACTCCAGATACACACGACCCAAGACAACTCTGGTTCTAAAATAAAGGACATTTAATCCACTCAGCCCAATACAATTACAGTTAGTACCAATATACAGACTTTTAAGTTCTGTCTCCTTCACTTCTCTCTCTCCTTCTCTCCTCCAGTGAGTGTTGCCCACTGCCTCATTTGGGTGGAGTCAAAGTCGGGAGGTAACTTTTAAGCTCTTTTAAGCTCAACCTGGGAATTGCTTCTGGTCTCTTTTCCCAGTTATCTGTATCTCTTCCTGGTCGTGCGGAAAACAGGGCAGTCTTTCCTTGACAGCACCCTCTAGCGAACCCCAAAAACCCTGACAGGGTTGCGTTTCCAAACTCCATTTCCAATGCAACCCTGTGTGGATTCTAATTGGGTTTAGCCCTGTGGAACACTGCCACCTGCCATGTGGAGGAATGGCCTTCTGCTGGTGAGTCTATTTTCCTGGTACTGGAAAGTGGCTTCCATTATGGCCACCTGGCAGGGTATGAAACGTTTCTTTATCCCAGCCAGGATGCCTGTTCTTCCTACTTCACTATTAGCCAATTTTGGGATTATTAGTAAATAGTAACTTAAATAACCGGAACATCAAAAAATATTAAAAAGAAACAAAAATGGATCCTTACATATCAATCTACATGTAGTGAGAAGTTAAGCAAAATGACACATTTTATTGGCTAACTAGAAAGACTACAATATGCAAGCTTTCGAAGCAACTTAGGCCCCTTCTTCAGTCCTTGAAAGCTTACATATTGTAATCTTTCTAGTTAGCCAATAAAATGTGTTTATTTTGCTTAACTTCTCACTACATCCATAACGGCTAACATGGTACAACACCCTAGTACTACAATTTACCACATGTAAATTCTTGATTTATTCTGTAAATATTTAGCTAATCCATCTTGTATTTGATTGATACTGGAAACTATTGGCTTCTTCCAGTACGTTCAGAGTCTTATTAAGTGGAGTACTGAGGAGTAAAAGACTGTGCAGTTATCACTCTCAATAAGTGCTTAAGCGTAAGCATGATTGGGTTCTGTTTGTGTGTAAGTGAGTGTGTTAAGCTTAGGGTGTCTGATCCATAACAAGCCTAGTGAGTCCCACTCACCCCTCAAGTGATAACAGAGAGAAAACCATTTACAACTGAATAGTACTACTCCACCATGAAATCCAAATCAAGCATGCTCCATAACCAATGTCCTCAGGCCATAACTCTTTCTGTTTCTGTATCTATTTAATAGAAAAGGCATGACCATTCACCCATCATACATTATTGCTATCTCTTACTGGAAGGTAAAAACAATAATTAGATTAGAATAATCTGGATGAATTTGTTAAAAATCTAAGATTAAAACCTAGATATGACAACAAAAACTAACATTTTGTTTCAAGACATTAGCAGATTTGAGGAAAACTGAGAAGCATAACAATGCCCAAAGAGTAAAAATAGAAAATGTTCTTAGTTATAACATTTAAATTATCTTCTGAATAGACTTAGCAAGTCACAGTTTTTAATATGCTGTTTGATTTGTCTTGTTAGAGAGAGTCTTTAATGTGATGTTTTTTACACAACATCTTTGCCAACAAATCTTATGGCACACACTCTTCCACACTCACCTAACTTTCATTAGAACAGTGAGTTATTTATTTTTTGTTTTCCCTGATTGTTAAAATTGCAAACCATTTATCTGTTAACTGTTTATAGTTCACACTTGTTTAAGGAAATTTAGCTGAGCCAAAATGTGTGTTGTTTAAATGATTTGTTGGGATCCCAAAGGAATTCAAATCCATAAAAAATTGCTTTAGGCCAGCGCCCAGAAAACAACATCTTTTTCAAGGCGATTCATTGTGATTTGTCTTTTTTACGGTCTTTTTCTTGCTGTGTTACAATATATTATAAATGTAATAATTTCAACTTGTGAATTCTTCTTTATAGGATACTACAGTAGGTAGTCATGCTATGTATACGCAATGGAGAGGGGAAAAAATTGACCTCTGAAATATTAGTATCATTTGGCTTTTCCTTATTTATAAAACATGAACGTACAGATAAGGCTCTTTAGAGCTGAATGTAATTCCAAGCCTCTGTTTTGTCCTATTAATATATTGTATAGTGTGCTGCACTAATGGAAATCTCCAGATCAGATTCAGAAGAATGTGCCCTGCACACATTTTTTATTTTGATGAATAACTTTGTAGTAGAATGTAGATGTTACGTAATTATAGCAATTGCACAACGATCAGAAATACATGTTTATTAAATGGTGTTTTAATTCTAAAATCATATTTATTCAGGCAGGAAAACAGTTTGTACTATTTAAGTAGCTTTACAAAAAGCCTAGGAGCAGAATGATGCTTTTATGTGAAATTCTTTACAGCAGTCTTATTTTACAGGTTTGTTTTACTCATGATCAAAGGATCTTCATCAAAGGAGGACAATTTAAAGAGATACCAGAGAGAGAGAAGGGTTTATTTTCAGTAGATGTGTTAAAATATCATTGATTCTGGTGGCCTAAACTGAAAATTCTATCTTACCCATCTGTAGAATTAGAAGTCCCAATAAACACCTGGAATAAATAATAAAGTGTACTGCTTGTAAAATGTTTTTAACCAGTTAATCTACACGATAACATACTGATGTTTAATAAAACCATTTCAAATCTGTCCTTTCTCAATGCTTCTTAATTGGGTGGTGCTATTTAAACTTTGGTCGAGCTACTAAAGTCCTAAATACCCTGAACTTCCGACAGTAAAAAGCATTGTAAGTCTGTGAAAGACCAGCAGGGCCAAAGGACAGCATAATGCTGATGTGGAGCTCACTTTGCCACAAACACAGGCATGGAAGGTTAGAAGCACATAGCACTTACACACAACTTCAAAGAGATATCCCTGCTTCATTAATTCAGTGATATTACTCACTCAATAACGAATTGGTGAAAAGGGAACTCAATGCGACACTATTGTCACTGTTTACAGTAAATGCATCTTAAGTGTTGGTGAAATAAACAGCCCTTTATTGTGCACACAGGCAAAACGATGTCTGATGACACCCTAAAAACAGTAACAAATTATCCAAAAGAAAGAACAGCCTGACCTCCTTAAATAACAACATTTACTTATATAGCATATTTTCATACATGAAAGTAGCTTTACAAGGAGAATAGCTAAACACAGCTACAAAAGAAAGTTAAAAATAGTAGAGTAGAGTGTCTTAATGTCCAGCTAAACTACAAGTTATGGTCAGATGGCCAGGCGGGACAGGAAAGAAAAAACGCCAGTTTGCAGGATGTTGGAGAAAATAAACCTGTGGCGTTCCAAGGCTGAAAGATCTCCCAGGTCCTCCTGGGGTTTCTGCAGTCCATGACTGTGCCACCATAAACTGAACAGTGCAGTGGAGCTCTGATCATCTTCCTAGTATCTCGAGTGGCTGCAGCATTCATAAGCTGGGGGCAGTGGTACATAGCACCATCACAGAGTACTGGAAAAAAAGAAAACAAACAAACATAGTGATTAGTGAGCAGCTTACAAAACATCACCTAGAACTGCATTTAATGAAAATAATCCATTTCCTCCACCCCCAAGTATGTAGCAAGTAATCACGAAAGCCAGATTAAAGACGTGGGTTTTTAGTAGTTTTCTGAAGCTCTCAGCTGTACTTGTTCCTCTTGGGGCTAATATTTATTTAGTTTGTGAACAGTTATGTTTTTTCTTATGAAGTACCTTTCTGGTTGGATTTTGTAATTTTATCTCTCATTTCAGTTTATTATTATTATTACTATTATTATAACTTTCATTTACTGTTTTGTGTTTCCATCACTGACACCTCTCCCGGTTGCAGGGGTTATAGCCATTCACAACACAACAATTTTGCCATTAGCCGACAACTATAAATGTCAGCAAAATTCAGCTCCTGGTATCTATGATTGGACTGAATTGTTTTTGAAAAAACACTAGTCTTTACTTTGTTTCTTGTTCTCCTGGTATATTGAGTACCCTTATTGACTATGAGTTTGTTGTGTATTTTGGCTAAAGTTGTGTAGATATTCTAGGATTTCTGGTTGTGATCCTCCTTCCATCCATGACTTTGATTAATTTCCCAGTCCTTTTACTATCTGTCCTTCCTCACTGTCAGATTTAACAGTCTCTCTAACCATAAAGCATTCTGGATTTTTGGTGGGTAGAAATAGAAAGCCACCTCACTAGTTCTTAATGCTTCACTCACGGAATAATGAGCAAACCGGTGATAGAGGTTGTAAAATTACAATTAAGGTGTTAGATTATTTAGAACCTTATATACAATTAAACGTATTTTAAAAATCAGAATTGCAGGCTTAGAATAAGCACAGTTCTTTTAATAAAATGAAATAGCAAATAGGCTGCTATTGGATCTCAGGGAGGAATTCAGGTGGCGTTCTAAGGAGTACGTAAGTTTTATTTTATTTTTGTGCTGTATATTTTGTAAAAGTTAACACAAAGAGGAAGTAAACAGGCTTGGGGTCCTATTTGAGAATCCATGTTTAATGATGGTTTTAGCAGGAGTAGTCCTTTACAAATAGTACTCACTTGCTTTCATTGTCAGAATTGTTGTGGACAACACTACAGGTTGTTTTCATGGAAACTGCCTTTTTGAGTAACCATAGCATTTTTGGAGGAAGCACTGCCTGTGACTTCATAGACACTAGAGGTTATAGGTAAGCCATTTTATTTCCAACTTTGACAGCTAAACTGAAAGACTTGCATGTGGTTATATCATTTTTGCCATAAGACCATTTTGATCATCATTTGCATTTTACAATCTGATCATCGTTTGACTAAGATTTTTCGATTCTCCTTTAGGGCTGGAAAAAGTATGGCTTGATTTTTTTTGATTATATTATTTTACATGTCACTTCTCCTTATCTTTTTCACTAAATACTATGTTTTCTTTTAAATCAGTATAGGGAGCAGGTCCTGTCCTTTGCCTTAAAGAAGGTACAGATCATTTGATATTCGGCCTCAAGTGACATTACATCGCACTGGAAATTTTTTCTTCTGATCTAGAGAAACAAAAGCTAAATGAGTTACTAGCTGTGCTGTAGTCAGATCTTTCCCCAGTAGAGTTGCCTGACTATAGCCAATGCTGACATGCTTCTAGGGCGGACAATGTACAGTATGTAAATATTATATGTATTTATATATAAGCAAAAATGAGTATGCTGGATGTAACAGTACCATTGTTTGATATTTCACTCGATATTACTGATTAATCACTGAAGCACTAAGTAGTGTGGAGAAGCATTATTCTTCAGTAGTTGCCTAGTGAACATAACATTTTGGCTACATTATTGGTCTCCATGTGTCTGCAATAAAATAACACTTGTAGTGTTTCATTTGACAGTCAATTGAGAAGCTGGGAAAAACTGATGTTTGTATACTGCACAAAAGTAGACATTTTTTAGTTGTTAATGTGCAATATACAGCCTCACTATACCCCTTCTTGAAGCTGTGAGTTTCTAAATGTTTGGCTGTTATACCATTACATGTAACCGTATAGATGCTGATGGCTTGGAATGACTACAGTGTCTACATGTGCTACACCGCTTCATGCTGGCAAGTATCAGAACTTATTGACTGTACCTTGTAAACGCTAAAGTAAACAGTTCATGTACACCAATCCTGCTCTTCAATACATTTTCTTGATTATCATATAGTATGTTTGGAGTTTTTATTAATTGTGTATTCTGCTCATTCTACGTGATGAATCTCTAAAATCTCCCTGGCAATATCCAAATGATGCCATCCTATACTCCAGTGTTTCTCAACCACTGGGTTGCGGGTTGCCGTCATTAAGTGTGTGATGGGTTGCATGTGAGTTTTAGGTGACCTAAGCGATTGACAGCGCTGCACCATATTTGTCCCCATTTGTATCTACACATGTTTCATGAAGGGACTTCCCCAACTGCTGTAACAATCACACTTGTTTCACCAAGTAGGAACCACCTCATTAGTTGCTCGTCAGTAAATTTAGAAAGGAAAAACTGGGTCAAAAGACTGTAAAGGTTAAGAAACACTGGTCTAAGTGATCAACATTGCTACCTGATATTTATTTATTCCTGTATTTATAATCATCTCATGAATGAGAACCACCCCACCAGCATGTGCACTCTTTTTTCCAAAGACACCCAGTTTTGACATTCAGCCTTGCAATGATTTTTTATATTTTTAAATGCACAGGTATGTAATTTTCATTTAGGAAAATATTTACAATACACTATGTACTATTTATGTGAACATTTAATAGTGTGATATTAAAGAAAACAATAGTTATGTTTCATGCTTACACTTTTAGAAAATTTTCTTAGTTCATTAAACTATGCTTTTCTGAGGGTGCTAGATTTAACACTAATTTCACTGAAAGGAACTTTCTAGTGTTTTCATTATGTTTAAATACACCATTGATTTACCTTCAATTGATTAGAGAAAATTATCCTCTTTCTAACTGGTCTTACATTTCTAAAGCAGCAATTAGATGTATGTACAAAATAAACTATATTATTTATTTGATTTGTGGTAAAGTGCTGCCTTTCATACAATGAACACTTAACGTTACCCACACAAAGATTAAAATATTACCTACACATTTTGCAGTCTGTACAGAGTTTCTTTTCATTCCCTGCGTTGACAGAGATGTAAATGAAGAGTGAATCTAATATTCATATCTTAATTAGATCCAAAGCAGGTTGCATATGATTTACTTCCTAATACCCTCACAGATTTTAAACATTTCTGCCTTCCCTGAAGTATGTTGCATTGAAAATGTCTAAGCTAGCCTTTTTATGTATCATTTTTTTCACTTTGTCAAGCCTCAAGTACGCTTAATTTTCCAGACGTATGATTCTAATTAGAATGAAAAATTAAGATACAGAAAAATGGTGTAAAAAAGTAATGGCATAAATAATTTGGAAAGCAGACTATGTTTTAAAATTATATTATAATGGAAGGCATATTTGCCAAGGAGACAAAATGTATTTATTTAGATATATATAAAAATTATATTTAAATATTTCATTCTTACGTATATTTAAGCTGAAGTTGATAAATTGTTTGTCGTTGCTCACTGTATAGTTTAAATATAAACTACTTCAAATAAAACAGGCAGATAAAGAGTTGGTGTTCTGAGGGAGGCATCATTTAATATCCAAAATTTGTGATGGACAAAATGTAGTGAATCCATATTTCAGGCTCTGTCTGCCAGTTTTCAGTGCTTTACTATAAGCAGGATAAGCTTCTTTTTTATGGATCTCCATCATCCTTACTGTAGAAGCTGGTCCAGCAGTGAATGCTCACTGCAGGGAAAGAGGCAGTTTATATGCCATGGGAATCAGAAAAGGTGCAGCAGGCTGATTTGTAGCATGTGTTCATGTATAGATTTCATGACTGTAAAAGTGCAACATAAAGCTGGCCATGTGTAAAGACTGGATTCTCAAGATATATTCTAATTACTGTGCTAATTGCAAAGGAATGATGATTGGAAACTTTCATCTTTTGAGCAAATTCTGAACAAGAGAGTTTGAGACAGGGTTCTGCATGTTCAGAGTATTATGTTTCAACCAGGTTTTTTGCCCTGGCTTGCACTTATTTTCTGTTTCATTATTGTTTTGGTAATGTTGCATAGTATATAAGGCATTGGACTTCAGTCCTTGATGTTTTGGGTTTAAATCGTGTTACTAACACTGTGACTATGAGCAAGTCAACTCACCTGCCTGTGCTCCAAAAATGTAACTCTGTGTGAAATGTTGTAAGTCGCCTTGGATAAAAGCTTCAGCCAAATAACTAAATGTAATGTTTTTGTGTCATTTCTGTTGTATTTGTTTATCATTTATTATTTGTATTCTGTATCTTTGTGTTTTGTGGGTGGAACTCCAGGAGGCAGGGATGCTCTGATGTCACTGCTGCTGGGCCCTTCCTCTGCCTTTATATTGAGGTTAGAGGGAAGGATACTGCAGATGTTTATTGGTTATTGTATTATATATTATTTCTAGTTTCTGGATATTCTACTTGTATCATTTGTTTCTGTTCATTGAATTGGTACGCATTTGCACTCAAATCTTTGTTTTGCCATTTTGTGCTTTTTGGTTTTTATTTTTGGTAAATAAAATATATATCATTGCACACACAGCATTTCAGTCTTGGGGCACACATTGAACATACCATGGAGTGGATGTGTTGCACAGGCTTGTACCATTATTTGAAGTCAGGACTCTGGACACAGCTGGAATGCACTGTAAATATCAATATATTTTTATTATTATTATCATTTCACATAGTCTCTTGTGTTTCCTTTTGGTGGGGTGGGGCACCCTTATGGTTTTTTTTTTGACTAACTGCTGACGAACAACACTAATCAAGCATGCAAATTAGGCACACAATGCTGTGCTGCCAGTGCAAATGGATCATTATTATACATTGGGTGTGGCAGTACTAATATTAATATTCTCGTGATGGTCAGTTAATGCACCCCTCAAATAAAAGTACTATTTTCTCCTTGTGTACTTGTGACTCGGCAATGGCTATATCAGCAAAAATCTTACAGTACACATACATTAAAGTCCTGTGTATGGCTTCTACAGCTCTGTGATGTCACACTGGCCTTGCAAAGCATCATGTGGTGCAGTCTATACCAGCCACAGAGCAAATTTCTAGGAAAATATTCAGCAATCAAGGTCACCGTTGAATACAGCATATTCTCTGCAAAAAAACCTCATTTTTTAAGTGAACATTAGAACAAATCCAAAGGAAATATTATGTAAAAAGAGAAATTAGTCACCAGAGTGAATTCCAGTCTAATTAGCTATGGAACAAGAGGATTGTTTTGTTTGAACCACACATTTTTCACCCGGTTCTCACCCAGTATAAAACAATGTGTTATTTTTAAAGACTACAAATATCAAATATCAAACTGATGTTTTGTTTATGAATTATTCAGTGTGGGCGGCATGGTGGCGCAGTGGGTAGCGCTGCTGCCTCGCAGTTGGGAGACCTGGGGACCTAGGTTAGTTTCCCGGGTCCTCCCTGCGTGGAGTTTGCATGTTCTCCCCGTGTCTGCGTGGGTTTCCTCCGGGCGCTCCGGTTTCCTCCCACAGTCAGGACATGCAGGTTAGGTGGATTGGCGATTCTAAATTGGCCCTAGTGTGTGCTTGGTGTGTGGGTGTGTTTGTGTGTGTCCTGCGGTGGGTTGGCACCCTGCCCGGGATTGGTTCCTGCCTTGTGCTCTGTGTTGGCTGGGATTGGCTCCAGTAGACCCCATGTGACCCTGTGTTTGGATTCAGCGGGTTGGAAAATGGATGGATAGATTATTCAGTGTTTTTGATACAAAATTAGTGAAAGAATTTTATTATTTTTATTCTCTGGTGAATTAATTTCTAAATAAAAAAATCCTGCACTGGGTTTTAAATTAAAGATCTGAGAATGTTTCTAAATGCAAAAATAATAAATGAGATTAAGACTGGACAATATTTTTTCACAAATATGCTAAAACAACAAAAATGCTAGGTTCTCCTTTAAATTAAATGACATTTCTACTTGTGTTTCTGAAAGAACAATGGGTCATGAGAGCAAAATGTGTGTTACAAGCTATTATTAGAGTCTGGACCTACCACAGTTCCTCAAAATGTTTTAGTAGCATGGTATCTGGAACTGTTTCAAGTACTGTGTGCCCTAAATATTTCAAGTATTGTAGAAAAATGTAAGGGATCTTTTTATCACTTTATGTCTTTATTTGCTAAGAATAAGCTTATATAATGGGTGGCATGATGGCGCAGTGGTAGCGCTGCTGCCTCGCAGTTAGGAAACCCCGGTTCGCTTCCCGGGTCCTCCCTGCGTGGAGTTTGCATGTTCTCCCCGTGTCTGCGTGGGTTTCCTCCCACAGTCCAAAGAAATGCAGGTTAGGTGGATTGGTGATTCTAAATTGGCCCTAGTGTGTGCTTGGTGTGTTTGTGTGTATCCTGCGGTGGGTTGGCACCCTGCCTGGGATTGGTTCCTGCCTTGTGACCTGTGTTGGCTGGGATTGGCTCCAGCAGACCCCTGTGTTCAGATTCAGCGGTTTGGAAAAATGGATGGATGGAAGCTTATATAACAATATGTTTGCCTTTACAGCCAATCACTACTGCTTACTTAAGAACAGTTAAAATAATCTAAAGTAATAATAATAATTTTTACATTTATATGGTGCTTTTCTTACTAGTCAAAGCACTTTACATTTGGAGGCACTTCAACTAATGTGCAGCATCCAGCTGGTTGATGTGGTGGCAGCCTTTTTTGCACCAGTATGTTCCCAACTCATTAGCTATTAGGTGGTAAAGGGTGAGAGAGATATTTAGCCAGTTAGGAAGAAAGAATGATTAGGGGGCCAGAATGACCAGGCTGTGGTGAGCAATTTAGCCTGGACATTGGTATATACCTTACTTTTTAAGAAGGATTCCCAGGGATCTTTTGTGAGAGTCACAGAGAGTATAGAGTAGGTTTTATGTCTCATCCGAAGGACAGTGCCATTTCTACAACACAATGCCCCATCACTACACTGGGACATTGGGATCCACACAGACTACAGGATAAGCGCCCTCTTTTGAACTCTCCAATACCTCTTCCAGTAGCAACTCAAGCTTTTCCTAGATGTACTCTCATCCAAGTACTGGCTGGGCCTGAATATGCTTAGCTTCAGGTGTATGACCTATTCTGAACTGCATGTAGTATGGCTGTGTTCATGATATATTTTACTTTTGATCCAGTTTTCCTGGTAAGAGTTCCTGTGACAATTGACTAGGCAAGTCCATCCTCAGTAAATTTGCCAGCTCCTCCAAGAGAATTCCGAGACTCTCTCAGGCAACTTCAGATATAATATATCTCCAGCATACTGTGGGCCATTACCTAGTGGGCTTTATCAGAGAAACAGCAGGCACAAGGCAAATCCAACATTTGCTACTTCAACACAGTAACAGTAGCCACACACACGGACATAGACATATTAAGGTAATTAAGTCAAGATGAAAAATAAACATTTTCTTTATTGAAAAAAATTTGCATTGCTAGCTAAAAGCACAATTAGTCAGTTACTAATTAAAACAAAAAAATCAAAATAAATAATTTTCAACGTGGTTAACCAAAAACTGCCTCATCCTGCACAGATTACATAAGGAACAGGTCTACACTAGTAAAACACCAGTTCATTTTAGGACACAATCACATACACACTCACTAACTTTATGCCAGGAAACAGAATCTAACATGCATGCCTTCGGGAGGAAATCACTGGACATGGACCACAGGAAGAAGGTGTGCAAAAACGGCACTGACAGCAGCTGGGCTTGGTGCTGTGGAAAAGGAATACTGTCTTCTGCATCCTTACAGTATATTCTAATAGTTGGAAAAAATGATTTGCTGTAGTTTTGAATTTATAGTCAAGTACATAAATGACCACTTTTCTTTTTAGTTGGACTCATCGATCTGTAGAAATTACTTTTCAGTCTTTTCGAACATTTGAAGTAAATAAGTGGAATCTGAAACTCCTCTGTTAAGAGTCATGCCAAGACCTTAACTAAAATTGAATAATTTAATAATTATGGAGAAGAAAAACAAATGTGTCTACAATCAGACTAAGGTTTATAGTTTTAGTTATTAGAAAAGGTATTTGAACAAAATGTTTTTTTAATATACTTTATTAATCCCTGAGGGGAAATTATCTTTTCACATAACCTTTTAGGGGCTCTGAGTGCAGGATGAGCCATTGTACAATGTCCCTGGAGAAATTTTCCAGTTTAGGGTTTTGCTCAAGGGCCCAACGGAGTAGGAGCCCTTCTGGCAGTAACAGGATTTGAATCGGCAATCTTCCAGATACCAGCACAGATCCTTAGCCAAAGTGCACATTAATGTTACAAATGTATAAGTAAATCTCCCAATGTTCTCAATTGTGGATCCTTTTAGAGACATTTGTTTCTGTTGGTAGAAACTGAATCTGCTAAATGTTGTATTCTTATGAATTGTGCTGCAGAATTAAGGTTTTCAAAGTTACAGACTTAGAAGGGTTTGATGAGATGCTTGTGCAATGTAATTTGTGGAAATTTAAAGGAAAATAAGACATTAAATTTCAGGCCAGATATATCAGATGTCAGTAGAATGTGACTTCTATAATGCACTGTAAAACTAGTTTATTATAATAATAATGCATTTTATTTATAGGGCACTTTACATTAGTAGTAAATCTCAACGTGCTACATAAAAAAAGTTTAAACAAAGACAAAGCAAAATAAAAACAAGAATAATTAGTAGCATTCTTGTTAATAAGATTTCCTAAATGTTTTTTAAAACAGCCCACAATCTGCTGTGTTCTCAGGCTCTCTGGTAGGGCATTCCATAGCCGTGGAGCAGCGGCTGTAAAGACTCGGTCACTCATTGTATGAAGTTTGGTCACAGGGGGGCGAAGGTGGTAGGTATTTGCAAAACGGAGGTTTCTTGTAGTGGTTTATAGTACAAGGAGTTCCTTAAGATATTGTGGAGCATTTCCATGGATACACTGGTGAGTAAACAGAGTTTGTATTCAGTACGGCGGTGAATAGGGAGCCAATGAAATGACCGAAGGATTGGTGAAATGTGGTCATATTTCCACACCCTCATCAGAATTCTTGCAGCACTATTTTGAATTTGTTGGAGCTTTTGAAGGCTCTTGCTGGGGATCCCGATGAGGAGTGCATTACAATAATCCAGCCTGGATGAAACAAAGGCATGACCAGCTTTTCAGCATCACAGAGGGAGAGGTAGGGATAGAGTTTGGCTATGTTTCGGAGATGAAGAAATGCAATTTTACAAAGGTGATGGACATGTGTATCAAATGACAGATGGGAGTCTAACTTGACACCCAGAATTGTAACAGAAGGCTAGAGGGTAATGGTACGGTCAGAAATTTACAGAGGAACGAAGTTAATGGGGGTGCCAATTAAAAGAGCTTCAGTTTTAGTGCTGTTTAGCTTGAGGAAGTTCTTGGACATCCAGGCCTCAATCTCATCCAAGCAAAAGGAAAGAGTTGATGGAGGTGTAAAAGAAGTCGAATCCAGTCTCACATAGAACTGCGTATCATCGGCATAGAAATGGAATGAAACTCCATGCTTGCGGATGATGTGACCCAGGGGTAGCATATAGATATTAAAAAGGGTCGGCCCAAGGACTGATCCTTGTGGGACCCCACAGGTGACAGTGTGGGTACGAGATTTAGCATCCCCCAAGGCCACATACTCAGCCCTATCTGTAAGACAGGACTCAAACCACTCCAAAGCAATGCCAGAAAGTCCAATTATATAGTGAAGACAATGAAGGAGAACATTATGATCTACTGTATCAAATGCAGCTGTATGGTCCAGGAGGATAAGGAGTGATGGAGAGCCCTGGTCAGCAGCCATCAGGAGGTAGTTTACTAGAGATTGCAGAATTTTTTACTTTGTGTGTTGGTCAATAAATATAGTGCAAAATATGAATTGAACATTTTTCAAATCTCGCCTATTCATAGCAACACTAGACACAAGACAGGTAACAGCCCTGGGCACTGTGCCAGTTTACTGCAGGGCACAGTTACACACCACACACACCCACAAAAGAATCAGTTAGGCTATGTGTTTGGGACTGTGGAAAGAACATTAGTGTACCTGGAGAAGAATATGAGCAGACATGGGGAAGAATGGCACATACAATGCCAGGTGTAGGATTCAAACCCAGGGCACTGAATCCATGAGACAGCAGGACTCTATAACTTTATCATAAGCCGCTAAATAAATTTAATTTTTGACTTAGTTAATTCAACCATGTAAGGATACAGCTGTGTTAATAGAACAAATCTAAAAGGTACAGTATATTGAAGCTGTAAATAATTCAAAAGAGAATGTTCATGAACACAGATCAATTTTTATTAGTAATAATCATGGGTCTATTAACGACAGACTTTATATAGTTCCTATTCTTTTCCTATAGTGAAACTGTAAATATTTGATTAAAAAATAAGTAAGTAAGCAAATGAAAAACTGCCTAGTGTCTAATTGTGTATACCACTATATTTGTCAACTGAAAGTGCAGCGGTAGAAGCTATCCTCGGAAATGGAATAACAGGCTCCTTGTTCTGAGTTACTATGTAATTACTGCTCACTGATGCTTGAAAGAGATACAGTTATTTGTGAAGTCTATAAAGAATCTAGACAATAACCACCAGTTCATCTAGATTGTGAGATAATTTTCTGGAAAGGTACTGCATGTAGGAACACATCTGTAGGAGGTTTAATTTTTAGGTTTATAACAAGCCAGAGCAATAGTTTGATATCTAAAGTGTCTAACACAAATAATATTCTAAAGTTATAAACAAATTTAGACTCTCACAGAATGAAAAATTAGCTTCATAATACTTTTGAGCAATCAAAAAAGAAAAACCAAATAGACTTTGAGGGTGAGATAGACTAATTTCATATAAGCTGACAGCCTCATGTAATGAGATTATTGGTTGTGTGTGTCACTGCCTGATCAAAACATGTCAGCGTACATGAGTGATCCTGATGAGTTCCCTTCACCTTGGGTTATCTGGAGAGTTTAATTAAATCAACAGCAAATCAAGAGCATATTGTGATGGCCACTTCTCTCAAATGAAGCTTATGAACATTAACTGATACATAGATGCAATAAACATTGATGCTTGTTATCTGTTTAACTTTTATACAAATTTTGAATGAGAAAAGAAACAATCAAGCTGTAAAAACAAAAAATAGAGAGTATCTTTGAGATGTTATCACTATTTATATTGTAATTTAAAGAGAATGTGTTAATATTGCAGTTATACACCACTATTATTTCCCAACTGGCTAGAATAGGTGCCACCATACAACTTTAAATTAGATATGGTCAGTGTGAAAATGCTATGTTACTTTGGCTATGTGAAAAAGAGATAGACAGAAAAGAGATGGACAAAGTCCTTCATTTCAACCTAGGGATAACATTATTACTTTCAATAGTATAAGGTATTATCCAAAGTGAATGATGTGGAGTGTGGCAGCACTAGTATGAGGTATTTCTTTCACATGCCTTAGTAGTGCAATATGCACACATTCAATATTCACACTGTATTAGTAAGCCAAAAAGAGCATAAAGTGCCGGGCACCAAAGTGATCCAATTATTATTGAAAAGGATTCAAAAAAACAAGAAAATAAACATGAGTGTCTTCTTTGGACAGGAGTTATTGACAAGCTGTCTCAAGATGGAAGAAGAGACATTTTTAAGGGCTAGGTAGTGTAAGAGGTGGATTCAAGAGACTGGAAACCAAAAGTGATGTCATTGATGATCAGTCCATCAATCATTCTTTTTGCAGAAGAAGGAAGAGAAAAGGTTTTAAATGACAGCGCCAACCCCTGGTTTGGAATGTAATTAGAATTAGCAAAGACCTGAAGCTGTCTCCCCAATTCACGTGTGGGACAACAACAACTGAGAATAACAAGGATGTAAAACTTGAATATAGCCATTACACAACTTCACAATTATAAAAATGATTTACCTACCAGAGGACATTCTCTGCATTAAGGCATGATTACCCAGTTCAATAGTACAAGGCACTGCATGTAAAAGATGCAGATTCATTATCTCTGTATGACAAAACTCATTCAGCTTCTAGCATTCTATCATAATAGTTAATTGTTCCAAGTTTCATTCAGTTTGTGTGATTTATCCGGAATGTTCTCAAACTCACATCCAGACACTCGTACAGACAGACACACATTATTCATAAAGAGATTAAATAATGTTCAACAAAGTTGGAATTTCAAACTCATTATAATTTCCATATATATATATATATATATATATATATATATATATATATATATATATATATATATATATATATACTGTATATATACTAGCCATGTGAGCCTGTGCTGTAAAAAGCCCGGGGTCCTACAAACTATTACTCTCACAGGAGAATTCGATTTGCCGACGTGCTCGCATTACTTGTGCATTAGCGGGGGGAGAAAAAGTAAAAGGAATACCGGTTTGCCGATGTTAGTGGTTAAGCGACGTTGTCTTTCTTCTGAGGTTTTGTTTCTGTTCACATGCTGGCCTTGCTTGTGTTATTAATGGCTAAGCGAGTTGTCTGTTTCCTCGGAGGTGGAGCCGGACAGACACACACACACTTCCACGCGTAGACATTTATATATAAGATATATATATATATATATATATATATATATATATATATATATATATATATATATATATAAGATATATACAGTGCATCCAGAAAGTATTCACAGCGCATCACTTTTTCCACCTTTTGTTATGTTACAGCCTTATTCCAAAATGGATTAAATTCATTTTTTTCCTCAGAATTCTGCACACAACACCCCATAATGACAATGTGAAAAAAGTTTACTTGAGGTTTTTGCAAATTTATTAAAAATAAAAAAAACTGAGAAATCACATGTACATAAGTATTCACAGCCTTTGCTCAATACTTTGTCGATGCACCTTTGGCAGCAATTACAGCCTCAAGTCTTGTTGAATATGATGCCACAAGCTTGGCACACCTATCCTTGGCCAGTTTCGCCCATTCCTCTTTGCAGCACCTCTCAAGCTCCATCAGGTTGGATGGGAAGTGTCAGTGCACAGCCATTTTAAGATCTCTCCAGAGATATTCAATCAGATTCAAGTCTGGGCTCTGGCTGGTCCACTCAAGGACATTCACAGAGTTGTCCTGAAGCCACTCCTTTGATATCTTGGCTGTGTGCTTAGGGTTGTTGTCCTGCTGAAAGATGAACCGTCGCCCCAGTCTGAGGTCAAGAGCGCTCTGGAGCAGGTTTTCATCCAGGATGTCTCTGTACATTGCTGCAGTCATCTTTCCCTTTATCCTGACTAGTCTCCCAGTTCCTTCCGCTGAAAAACATCCCCACAGCATGATGCTGCCACCACCATACTTCACTGTAGGGATGGTGCCAGGTTTCCTCCAAACGTGACTCCTGGCATTCACACCAAAGAGTTCAATCTTTGTCTCATCAGACCAGAGAATTTTCTTTCTCATGGTCTGAGAGTCCTTCAAGTGTCCTCAGCAGGCTCCTATCAATTATGAAAAATCCACTGCATCCACTAAACAGTGTCATCTCTAGACAGAAGAGCAGCTTCACCGACAGACTGCTGTCACTGTCCTGCTCCACTGACAGACTGAGAAGATCGTTCCTCCCCCAAACTATGCGACTCTGCAATTCCACCCGGGGGGTAAACGTTAACATTATATAAAGTTATTGTCTGTTTTTACCTGCATTATTATTACTCTTTAATTTAATATTGTTTTTTGTATCAGTAAGGTGCTGCTGGAGTATATGAATTTCCCCTTGGGATTAATAAAGTATCTATCTATCTATCTATCTATCTATCTATCTATCTATCTATCTATCTATCTATCTATCTATCTATCTATCTATCTATCTATCTATCTATCTATCTATCTATCTATCTATCTATCTATCTATCTATCTATCTATCTATCTTTTGGCAAACTCCAGGCGGGCTGCCATGTGCCTTTTACTAAGGAGTGGCTTCCGTCTGGCCACTCTACCATACAGGCCTGATTGGTGGATTGCTGCAGTGATGGTTGTCCTTCTGGAAGGTTCTCCTCTCTCCACAGAGGACCTCTGGAGCTCTGACAGAGTGACCATCGGGTTCTTGGTCACCTCCCTGACTAAGGCTCTTCTCCCCCAATCACTCAGTTTAGATGGCTGGCCAGCTCTCGGAAGAGTCCTGGTGGTTTCGAACTTCTTCCACTTATGGATGATGTAGGCCACCGTGCTCATTGGGACCTTCATAGCAGCAGAAATTTTTCTGTAACCTTCCCCATATTTGTGCCTTGAGACAATCCTGTCTCGGAGGTCTACAGACAATTCCTTTGACTTCATGCTTGGTTTGTGCTCTGACATGAACTGTCAACTGTGGGACATTATATAGACAGGTGTGTGCCTTTCCAAATCATGTCCAATCAACTGAATTTACCACAGGTGGACTCCAATTAAGCTGCAGAAACATCTCAAGGATGATCAGGGGAAACAGGATGCACCTGAGCTCAATTTCAAGCTTCATGGCAAAGGCTGTGAAAACTTATGTACATGTGCTTTCTCAATTTTTTTATTTTTAATAAATTTGCAAAAACCTCAAGTAAACTTTTTTCACGTTGTCATTATGGGGTGTTGTGTGTAGAATTCTGAGGAAAAAAATGAATTTAATCCATTTTGGAATAAGGCTGTAACATAGCAAAATGTGGAAAAAGTGATGCGCTGTGAATACTTTCCGGATGCACTGTATATATATATATATATATATATATAGTGAGATTCGGAGACCCTGATAAACCCCACCTGTGCTGTGCACTGCAACTGTATTAACACAGGCAAGGATTGCTGTTGTCGAGGCAACCAAAGGTTCATAGCACTGCTGTGTAACTCACTATTGTCCGATGGCTGATGAGAGGAACAGTCTAACCCAGCAACTGACATGGCCCCGTCACTGCTTGTTTGCTGTGCTGGTAGCTTCCATGTGGATAAAGATCCTGACTGTTCCTGTTTTAATTGGAATAAAGTTGGCTTTCTTGAAACCTTTAGACTCAGCGTCTTCTCATATATATGAGAAATGGGCATGCGGATTTAGGCTGTCTACAGGAACAAACTGAAAAGAGCAAAGTTCGGTGAAGCTAAAAGAAGATGCGTTTAGCAAGTAAATGCCAGGCGCTGTGGCTGTGAGCTTATTCAGTTTTACGCAACTGGTCCAGGTTTTTAATATATATTACCTCCCTATCTTACCAGTAACCATGTGCAAATGCCAAAGTGGGGACTACAGTTCCCATCAGCCAGTGTGCTGCTCCAGATAATTTAATCAGTGCTCACAAACTTTAAACAAAAGCATTGATAAAAGTAGTATGTCATCAAAGGTAGCAAATGCTGCATTTTTTTTTCCACTGCTACTTTGGGACATTTTAAGGGGCTTTTTGAGTTCATTGACAGCCCCACAAGACAGCATTTGAAGAGCATTCCCCTAGGTGAAATGAGCACAGTTTAAAAACAGAGAAAAATACGATGCAGCTTTATTGCTTGCTTCAGCAGACGCGTGACAATAAAACTGAAATAAGCTAGTTACATAGTGCATGGCCTTGTGTTTTTGAAAAAGACAAGATTGTTGTCTACATGCATATTTTCATTAACTTTGCAATACCAATCAATAATCAGCCTTAAGCACTTTTTGAAGTTAAAAAGGTGGTACTAGAAAAAGCAAAAAAAAAATCGACTGAACAGAGGAAAGTGTGATTTTTTTTTTCTATAGCTGATGGAGATGCTGTTTTTCACAATGTGATAAGAAGAGAACACGTTAGTGCTTTTGAGTGAGTAAAAAGTAATTAGTAACTTATGTTTTTTGGTTAGTTGACATTTATTCAGTCCCACTGTATACTACTACTTTTAGGCTCTCATGCTAATAGAGATTTAAGATGTGTAGCAGTTTTTAGCTTTAAATGAATCAACTTTAAATTACCTTTGTAACATCACCAAATACTGCTGCTGTGATATCCTTTAATACAGAGTTCTGCTGCAATCTCATTGACATGAACACCACCAAGGACTGAACGTAACATGTTTTCACAGTACTTCTGATACATCAGATTAATCAATGACACTATAACTGAGGCCAATTGACTTAGAAAGTTTCCTGGGCAAGCCAGGTCAAATAGCTAGCGACAATATATATAGCATCAACTCATCTCTACAAAGCAAAATCAACTGGAGCAATGTTACCTGATTAGAAAGCTCCATGGCATTTTACACAGTCATACCTGTGGTAATTGCAAATAAATGAATCATTTCTGAGCTTCATGCACACAAACCTATACTGGCATACAGACACACAAATACATATAAGGTGATTGAATCAGGCATTATTGTAGAACTAGAATAAATTTAAAAATATTTTATATTTCTTGCCCTAGGTGTACCTTCAGTGCTCTTCCTTAGTATCCTCGTATGTCTAAACCTCTCTTAACCAGTGCTCCCTCTGTCGACTGCGTTTCCATACAGCCTGCTTCTCAGACTCGCATTTTGAGGCAACTTGCTCCCCCCCTGTCCTCCTTTATACTTTCCATCTTTGAAGGCAACTCTCACCGTTCCTCCTACACTTTTACACCTTGTCATGTGTCACACACTTTCTATTGCATTACCAAAGCCAAACCGACCAACCACACCAAAGTCAAACTGATCAATCAGATCGCTCGGAGGAACCAGACACACACACACACACACACACACACACACACACACAGATCTTAGCATTTTATTATATAGTAGACTTGTCAAATTGTACATGTGCTTAAAACATATAAATCTGCTGAAAACTCACAGTCACAACTGCCAGTCAATAATTTTGATGAATGTCGAAAATCAATATACTGCATCCTACCATTCCGACAAACTGTGCCCATGTTCAGTAGTAACAAGTGACACTACTCAGTCACCATTTGGTATGACAAACAAACAGGAGGAGTTTTTAAGGACCTGAATAAAGCTGGTAAAAGGAACTATTAAAAATATTTCCAAGCGCTGCACAGCCTCAGAAGTTAGTTTTATTGGTTGGTAAACATCTTACCAAACTACTTTGGTTTTCTTGGACAAAAAGATTATGGCAGTTTTTAAAGTTACACAGGTCAGGAACAGTGAGTTCCTGTAAATGGTTCTGAATTCAGGGGTTAGTTGATCTACAAAGGGTCCAGGAATGCAAGGTAAATAGCACAACACAGTCCTACTGCTTTTCAGGTTAATACCTTCTTAAAGGCCTTATACACATCATGTTCTCTGAATCGAAACACAAAATCCACAGGTTTACGAGCAATTAAATGAAAAGGAAAAATGGTAAAATCAATTGCAAGTGTATTATGGTATTGCTTTTTAAATGAAATGTGTGCTTATGGAAGAAAATAGAAAACATATTTCTATGAACTGTAAATTAGCGTTGCAATGTGGGAAAAAAGAAAAGTAAATCCCTTTAGGTTTTGTGTTGTAAATCTTTGTAAAACAGTTGTTTTTTTATCTAGTTCTTACTAAATGCTAGATAAAAGTAACCACATTTGAGAATAATGGAAAAAAAAACAAAACTGTTCAGTGTCATTACAGGTATTCAAAAATAAAAATATTCCAGACCAGTGTATAAAAGTAAAGTGCTTCCCTTTATGCAGTAACCTGTTTCAACATCAACTGTGTATGTCTAACGTTCTCTTTTTCACCACACAGTATCAATATTGATCTTCCAGCAATGATTATGTTTAATCACAGCAGCTCAAAAGGCCATGATCTGCCCATGATGCAATTATTATGATGATTACTTCTGCAGAAAGGCAGAAGGTAGTAGAAACCAGCTGAAAGTTTCAGATGATTTGCTTTCAAGTGATCTGTGAATCTGTTAAAATAAAAGTGCTGCGGGGGATGTCCAAGATAGGCTGCACAGCAATGCAATAAAAGAAAATGAATCTTGTAGCACTCAGTCATTGCAGCAATAATGGAAGATATGCGCACTTGCTTTATGATAATGAATTTTAAATAGAGTACTCTTCCTTGTACAGTTTTATGAAGACAAACAGCAGGTCAAACTGAAGTAGTCTCTTTGTATGGTGTTTTCATTCTTCACCACTTAGTGAATGACTAAGCGTCAAAGATGGAAGGTATAAGGCAAACTATGATAAAGAAGCTCTACAAGATAACCACAGAGAATTCAGTGTGTGTGAAAAGTATTATCAGACAGGCCGGTATTCTCAGATATTTTTTTCCATGTTTCCTTCAGTTAAAGCAATTGTGTAAATATCTCATTTATCAGCTGGCATTGACTCTATTTCCCCTTTTCAGCTTGTCTCAAGGGTTTTTGTTTAGGGCTGGTAAATATACTGCCCAGTATTCAGGGCCCTTTTGTGGCTCGCACTTAGTGGACTGAGGGCAGCTCCCTTTGGGACAGTGTGCCCTTAGGTCGAATTTTCAAATCCCTCAAAAATCATATCATTAGTTTATTCTTTGAGCTGTTGCTTCATCATATGCAAAGCATATCAATGTTTTAAGTTTACCCTTTCATGCTAGCAAATGACTTTTAATTGAGCATTTTTATGTTTTTATGATCTGTAAAGGTTTTACTGTTTGATGGGACTTTTCAGTCTTCATATGGTTATTGTAGCATTCCATAATGCATTAGTGTGGTAGTAATTTTGCAAAATTAGGAGATATCAATAGGTTTCATGCAATTGAAATTAATGAAAGAAAACCTCTGCCATTGTATTACATTTATTGCTTGTCAATATAATTTATTTTTATATGATATAACAAAAGAATAAAACAAACCAAGCACAACTTAGATTCTGCAAACTGCATATATTACCATTATTATGATTATTATTATTATTATTATTATTCATTAAAGTTTCAAGTAGGTGATGCTTAAAATTAAATTCTACATTTTTAAAGCACTTAATATGACACTAGGTTATTTTTGAACCCTTCGGTTTATTCACATTTTCCAAGATCCATGTAGCTGTATTGGATACAAAATTGAAACTACAGTGCCACCTTTTGGCACTTCAACAATACAACAAGTAATGTTTCCTTGCAAAGTTAACTGCATTTATACATATTAAGTCACATTGAAGATAAATATTTGCCTGAATTGAAAAATTAAATGTATTCCACTATATAATACAAAAGGGATCACAAGACATGCACATTAGTCTTAAAAGATTGAGTACATTATAAATTCTTAGTTTCATTTAAAAAGGTGTATGGATGTGTACGAAGGAATTGTGTTCTATTTTAAATTATTCCGCAAATTGGTCAACTATACTAAGCAAGCTTATGAAATAAATGCATAAAATGGTTTGAACAGCATTAAAAATTTGACAAATGAGAGGAGACAATTCAGTCCATCATCATTAGCTACATAATAGCTAAGCTGTCCCAGTATCTCATCCAGATACTTTTTAAAGGTTGTCCAGTTTTCAGCTTCAACTACATGTCTTGGTAGTTTGTTTCAGAGTCCAAGAAGTCTTTGCGTGAAGTTTCATGATAAGTGTATGTTTTTAAAGATGAGAAATATTTGTATTATACTCAGAATGACTGAGCAGAGGCTGCCAACAAGTAACCTTTCATCTACTAAAGTGGTGTCTGAGGGTAGCAGAATTCACAATAACAATGTGTAATTCTTCTAACCTGAAATGCATCCTCTTCGCAAATTGCTATTAAGGAATGAAAAATATGCTCTTCTATTTTCTTGACAGCAATACCATGGCAGTTCTTGTTTCTGACATCAGAAAGACTTGCTTTTCTGAGGGTGCATTTGGTAGAATATGAAGTTCCCCCTTAATTCCCAACTGAATAATGCCAGTGACACACTTTCTACAATTGGACCTGACTATTCAGGAAAGGTAGTACCTTGGGCCAGACTTAGTCCTGGAGTCAGGAAGTATGAAAAGCACAAAACTGGGGTGTGAATTACATTTTTCTCTTTTATTCATCTTGAGGGGCCAAGCTATCTCTCTTCCACATTAGAACTAGAATTACAAAGACTAAATATAGTGTGCTTGAAACAGGGCTTCCTTAATTATTTGTGCCTGTAGTGATTTTGTTGGCACAGTGAGCATAACTAATGCAAATGTAAAGCTTGGTGATGTTCACCTGACTAATGTAATATGGTTTTGAAAGGATTATTTTTAAGATGTGTATGGAATATTAATTTCCACACTGTACAGTAGAACACTGCTCAGGATGACTCCCCAAGGTTTTCCAAATTACTGATCAACAATCCAGTATAATAGGCATGTGTATTTATATAGTGCAGATTTTAGAAGGGAAATAGGGAAAACAAGCCATATTTACATTTACAATTATTTAAAAAGAAATATTAAACTAATTTGTACTGTGTATTACTTTTTTGTTGTAACTGTAAAAGTGTAGAAAAAGAAAAAGACTTTTGTTTATTCCTGTATGGTATTCATTGACTGCCAGCTTCTGTCCACAGCACTCAACAGTTGTCTTATGCTGAGAAGTATCAAGTCAGATCAGATCTTTCACAACATATCTATCATCCACTGGCTGTATTTCTTTTTATTTTGCATTTAACATGTTTGAACAATCATATGCTATATTTATGTATAATTTCACACATATTTTTATTATGAGTATTCAAATCTTAACTTTTATCTGTTTTGACAGCCCAAGAATATGTGTTTGGTCTTTACTGAATGTCAAAACTGAAGATTTAAAACAGAACTCCCAGTTTGGAAAGGTGTAGGATATGTGGCAAATTTTAGACAAAATAATGCAAATAACTGCAGCCAGTGACATTAACACAGCTCCGGTATAAAGGATGCAGTGCATAAGTGAAGTGTTCAAACTTTTAAACAGCTTGGGCCAGGTTTTTTTTTCCAAACTGCTTCTAGCCTTCTTAAATCGTGCTATGGTAGCTTAGAGAACAGTCTATTGTTTGAAAATTTCAAATAAATATATAATAATAATTCATTACATTTATATAGCACTTTTCTCAGTACTCAAAGCGCTATCCACACAGGGAGGAACCGGGAAGCGAACCCACAATCTTTCACAGTCTCCTTACTGCAAAGCAGCAGCACTACCACTGCGCCACTATAACTTTTTAATATCTACTGCTCTGGGCTATGGTAAAAACAACACATTTTTAAATACATTTCTAAAATTTTGAGTGCTCTAAAATTTCACATCAAATTTTTCTTTTATGGAAACTGGCAAAGCACCAAGGGCACACCGGCTCAAGGCACTACATGTAAATGAACTTGTTTTTTTATTTTGTGTGTGTGTGTGTGTGTGTGTGTGTGTGTGCATGCAACATCATGGCATTCCTTTGCATTTTTTTACTTCATTGAGCTTTGGCTAATGGTTTCCAGGGCCACCTGAGAAGGTGCCTTGGACACTGCCTTGTATTTCAATAAATTGGAGTGGAGTTTCACTAGGTTTTCCTCATTTGTGTATCTCAGCAGAACCAGCATTAATTAATACATGATCTATAGATGCTTTGAAACACAAACGATCCTTCCTTCCCAACACAAAATTCTGTACATGTGCCTTGCATTTATAGCATTCACATCCAAAGCGTGAAAGAACACTTGAATGTATCACTAGAGCCATGGAGTCAGTACACAAAACATTTAACTCTGACTCCTCCATTTCTAGTACCACTGATTCTGACTCCTATATTTGTAATTAGGCTAATTAGACTACTCAAAAAAATGAATGGAACACTTAAAAATCACACATCGGATCTTGAAATATTCAAATGGAAAATCTTTACTGCCAATTCGTTGAGAACAATAATGTAACAACGGTGAATGGAAACCAAAATCACCAACCCATTGAGAGCTGGATTCAACATCACACTGAAAATCAAAAATTGAAATCACAGGCTGATCCAACTTGAGTGAATTTCATCATGGTAACTCATAGTATGACTCAGTAGTGTGGATAGCCCCCACGTGTCTGTATGCACTCCCGAAAATATCTGGGCATGCTCCTGATGAGAAGAAGGATGGTGTCCTAAGGGATCTACTCCCAGACCTGGATAAGGACATCAGTGACCTCCTGAATAGTCTGTGGCGCTCCTTGGTGGTGATAGATGCATTGATACATAATGTTCCAGAGGTTCTCAATTGCATTCAGGTCTGCGGAATGTGTGGGCCAGTGAACAGTATCAATGCCTTCATCATCCATGAACGGCCTACACGCTCTGGCCACACGAGGCTGTGCATTGTCCTGCAACAGCAGGAACCAAGGGCCCACTGAACCAGTATAAGGTGTGACAATGGCCCTAGGATTTCATCCCTGTACCTAACAGCAGTTAGGGTACAGTTGCCTAGTACATGGAGGTCTGTTGTGACCCTCCAAAGATATGCTTTCCATGACCATCACTGACCCACCACCATGCTGGATGATATTGCAGGTTGCATAACGTTCACAACGGCATTTTCAGACTTTTTCACGTCTGTCACATGTGCTCAGTGTGAACCTGCTCTTATCTATGAAGAGAACAGGGTGCTAATGGCAGAGCTGCCAATTGTGGTATTCTCTGGCGAATGCCAATTGAGCTGATCGGTGATGGGCTGTGAACAAAGGTCTCACTAGAGGACGTTGGGCAGTCATGGCACCCTCATGGAGTCTGTTTCTGACAGTTTGGTCAGAAACATGCACATTAGTAGCCAGCTGGAGTTCATTTTATAGGGCTCTGGCAGTGCTCCTCCTGTTCCTCCTCTCACAAAGAAGCAGATACTAGTCCTGCTGCTGGGCTAATGCCATAGTGCAGCCCTGTCCAGTTCTGCTCATGTAACAGCATGTCTCCTGGTAACTCCTCTATGCTCTTGAGACTGTGCTGGGAAACCTGAGAGCTGGACTACCTGATTCAGCTGCAGGTACCGCCTGATGCTACCAGTAGTGACAAGGACACTAGCAAAACACAAAATTAGAGAATAATCAGTAATGAAGGATAAGGAGAGAGCAATTGTCAGTGGCCACCACCTGCAAAACCATTCCCTTTGGGGGTTGTCTTGCTGTTGTCTCTCTAATGAAACTGTTTTCTCTCTTTAATTTACAGGTGAAGCTGATTCATAATCGCTTATGCTTTGTTTTTACCAACTTTGACTCCAGTAACCCAATAATTGCGTCTCACTTTGTTTTTGTGTTTCTAGGAATACATTGAAACACAGTGATAAATAACATCTACTCCTCTCAAGTGCTTATTGTATAGCTTTACTGAAAATTCGGGGGAGATTGACCACAGCAAGATGAAGCAATGTGTATTACTTAGCTGTCTACCCATCATGTGATGGTGACGTTTTCACCATTGCTAACATCAGAGGAAGCACCTCTTTCTTCTTTTTAAGCTGCTTTTCTCTTTTAAGTTTCAGCTGTGCTCACTTGACTCTGTTAATTCTGTATGTACCTGTGCCATAGATTCCCTGTTGTTGTAATGTCCGAAAGAGTGGAATGGTACAAAGGAAAGTGTCAAAAAATACCTTGTGGTTTGTGTTTTATATGTCATCACAGAGGTGTAAAACTACATCTGCACACATTCTCAGTGCACTGATCCGACTATGCCCAGCTAAACGCTGGTACACTTCCAATTTATTCCTGTATCCAGAGGTCCCTCCTCTTACTCACACTTTCAAGCCACAGGGTTTTCTTTTTAATTTTTTGGAATGCATTGCTTGAAGTATAGTTGGCCCTTGAAAGCAATAAACTGGTCATCAATTAAAATTCTTCTTGATCTACTGATGTATTGAATGTGTCTAACATGGGTCTGAACAGTTTCAAGAGTTTATCAGTATTTCTTGACTTCCCAGGGTAAATGCCAAGAAAGTGAAGATACCTAAGAATCTGCTCAGATCTGTTTAAAGTCATGGCATTTGCTACCAAATGAAAATAGAACCTTGTCTCTCATGACCAATACATTCTTGACCTTGGGTGTCTGATACAGTCTGGTCCATAAGTATTTGGACAGTGACACAATTTTCACAATTTTGGCTCGGGACCCCACCTCAATGGATTTGAAACAAAGCAATCAAGATGTGATTAAAGTATGGACTTTCTACTTTAATTTAAGGGGTTTAATAAAAATTGTATGAGCTGTTTAGAAAAGACAGACATTTTTGTTCAAGATACCCCTATTTTACTAACATAATCATTAATATAATAATCATCTTCAATATTTGGTTGAAAATCCTTTACGGTCAATGACTGCCTGATGTCTGGAATCCATGGTCATCTCCAAGTGCTGGGTTTACACCCTGTTGATGCTTTGTCAGGCCTTTACTGCAGTTGTCTTCAGTTGCTGCTTGTTCATTGGACTTTCTGCCATCAGTTTTGTCTTCAGCAAGAGAAATGCATGTCCAATTGGGCTGAGCTCAGTTGATTGACTTGGACTTTGAAGAATGTTCCTCTACCTAGCCTTGAAAAGAACTTGGTTTGCTTTCACAGTATGTTTTGGCTCATTATCCGCCTGTGCTTTGAAGCCATCCTATTAGTTTTGTTCACATTTACATACAAGGGATGAAACTCAGCAATACATGAACTATTTCCTAGTGTTGACCCATCTGTCTTCTCTCAATTAAATCCTGAATTTGAACTGTGAAGACGATTACAGAAGGAGAGCAATGCTAGACATCTTAAGAGTTAGGTGTACTCTTCTCTTTCCAACATTCTGGTATATATTGATCTTAGTTTCCTTTTTCCAAAGGAAATTGTTCCAGAACTGGACAGGTTTTTAAAAATGTTTTCTAGAAAAGTCTAAGCTGTCCTTCCTGTGCTTGAGGTTTACCAGTGGTTTGCACATTGTGGTAAACTCTCTGTCTTTACTTTCATGAAGTCTTCTCTTGATTGTAGACTTTGGCAATGATAGGTCTACCACTCAGAGAATGTTCTTGGTTTGGCTAAATGTTGTGAAGGGTTTCTTCTTCACCAAAGACTGAATTCTGCAATTGTCCAACACAGTTGTCTTCTGTAGTTTTCCAGACCTTCTGGTGTTGCTGAGTTCACAAGTGTGTTCCTTCTTTTTAAGAATGTACCAAATGGTTGAATTGACCACTCCTCATGTTTCTGCTATCTCTCTGATGGGTTTGTTTTGTTTTCTCAGCCTAATGATGGCCTGTTTCTACTTGCATGGACAGCTCTTTGGACCTCATATTGAGAGTTTACAGCAACAGCTTCCAAATGAAAATTCCACACTTAGAATCAATTCCAGATCTTTTATCTGCTAAGTAGTTAATGAAATAATGAGGGAACTGTTATGGAACAGCTTCTCAGGAAATTGTCCATAAACGTTTGAGCCCCTGAATATTGGGGGTGGGGGGGTGGTCACGTGGCTAAGCAGAAAAATGTTTGACATTCCTAAATGGCTCATACTCTATTTTTGGTAAACTTCTTAAGTTAAATCTGAAAGTCTACACTTTAATCACATAAGGTAATTATTGCTTTATTTCAAATTCAAATTTATGAATATTTTGTCACTGTTCAATATGGACCTGACTGTATGACACAATCATATTTATTCCCAGAAAAGTTTTAAATTCTTCATTTTTCAGAGACAGGTTTTCTTTTTGGAATGCATGCACATTTGTTTTGTGCACTATTTCATTTATCAAGTCATCAGGAAACAGATGTATAAAGAAATCAATAGATTCTTCTCCCTCAACATTTTCTTTCCAATCTCCTCTAAAAGTAGACAAGTATCCCTCAAACTGGTTATCTTTGTTTTTTCAGACATTTTTGGTTTCATCCTTCCCAGCAGCACCATCAGGTATCTCATCATCAGTTTCTCAGTTACTGCTGCTAGTACTTGTTGATCACTCATCCTCTGCCTGCCATTCATCAACAGTCTCACTGGCAATGTCACTGTCTGTAACATTTGACTCAGATGGTATCTCCTCCATTATTCTGTAGGACACCCTTTTTTTAAGGTCTAGAAAAAAAGAGGTAATAATACCACAGTCACAAACAGCAAGCGTAATATGCAGAAAAATAATATATTTATGCTTTTGTAGTAAAAACATTATAAATTGCAGGAACATAAGAGAAATATTTCATTTTAAAGTATTATACATCTTGTGACTTGAATATTAATAGGATGTTTGATGTCCAATTTAGTGGTCACATGGTTAATTGTACTCTATTGCTTACATAAAAACATATTTGAAAAATATGGCAGTTATATTGTTCCTTAGATACTGCTTTATGTGATTAATTTTTTTATTCCTGCAAGGATCCTTTTCTTTAGCAGGGTTAAACACAATTGCCTGTGATGGCTGGAGAATCTGACTTTCCATCAGCCATTTTTGCTAAAAATGTGCTTTGTTGCAATTGTAGCTTCTTGCCACTAGATGGAACATTACAATACTTTTAGTAACATTCTCTAAAGAAACTTCCATTCAACTCTGACTTTACAGTACCTATATGTGTATAAAAATAATGGCTTTTAAATAGTGGTCCACTGTAGTGACCATGATGCATGAAAGGGTCTTTAAACAACAACTTTGCAAAATAGTTATTTAGGAAGGATTTTTTGTGCTATCTTTTGTTTCATTATGACTTTAACTTCTGCCTAGTCCATTTCTATTTGACAATCATCTCTGCCTTTGTTCAACAACCTTGCTTATGTTTTCCTGTCCTTTGGATATTCCCTTTAACTTATATGACAAATCTGCTTTCTGCCATTCTTTACACCTTCAGCCAATCATGATACTTGCTCAATGTAGCCTCCCTTCACCCATACCATTGTGCTTACCCTCTCCTTTCAAAGATGAAACATTTTCTATGTCAGCTTTGACATAGTTGCTTCAGTTTCAGTCTTTGAATAGCTGTAGTTGCAGCTTTGTGTGAAGAGATGACAAGTACCCTGTTGCTTCTGATGCTCACATTATTCCAATGATTCTACTTCATGAGCTTTCTGTGTAGAAAACATGCAGTTTTCTGAGATTATGCCAAGCTTGTTGATTGCATTACATTCTTCGCTTGGATTTGAGAAATTTCTTTTGGCAAGTCTACAGATTTGTTTTTCTTTTACACTGTTGGCCTCCAAGAAGTTATAATTATTATTACTGGCTTTCTTTGCAAATAGCTATTAAGGAATGAAAGACATACTTCTTATATTTTCTTGACAGCAATACCACAACACTATGTCTTGTTCCTGGCATCAGAAAGATACGTTTTTCAGAGCTTGTATTTGGCACAATAAGAAGTCCACCCTCAACTCCAATTTGAATAATGCCCGTAACACAATTTCTATAAGTGGGCCTGACTATCCAGGAAAGGTAATGAATGATGCAAAATTTTAGCCCTGGAGTCAGGAAATACAGTATGCAAAGCAGAAATTTGGGGTGCAAGCTACACTTTGCTTAGCTTTTACTCCTCTTAATGGGCCGCATTAGAATTGAAATGATAAAGAATAAAAAGTGCTTGCCTGAAACAGGACTCCCTTAATTATTTGCAACTGTACTAATTTTGGTGGCTCAGTAAGCCTAATTCAAATGTGAAGCTTCTACTGTTTGGTGAAGTTCACCTGACTAATGTAACAGGTTCAGAATGCTATATTGTTATGAAGTAAAACCTGTGTGTATGGAGTGTTACATGCCAAACTGTACAGATGTGCTAGAATCAGCTTAAAAAAACAGGAATATATTTTTAGATTTATTTAAATGATGTCTGTGAACGAACATTATTTTGTTAAATGAACACCCTTGATGTATTACTGTTTGGATTTTTTATGATAGATTATCCTCAGCTCTACCTGTATAGATCTATGTAGGCTACTGTATGAGAAAATCCACTTAAAACTCACATTAAATTTGTATTTGTTTTATGCTCCTAACACTTGTGAATTCTTATAGGCATGTCTTCTTTTAGTAACAGAAAAAACAATAAAAATTCAGCTCTAAAATATTTATTATTATTATTATTATTATTAATAATAATAATTTATTCTTATTCTAAGACACTAAAATCAAATATTTCTTTAGCTAAAAATATCATTTCCACTATATCTTCCATGCATAACAGATATACCAACTAAAAGTATGAATAAACCTATAAAGCCATTAATTCCCAGCATATGATGTTATAATAGTGAAAAGTAAAGCTCTGATTCAACTGCTGCTAGCAAATGGGACAGATGTTGACAGTATGGATTCATACTTCTATTTATCTTTCCATTATTTCAACCTCTTTTGCGTTTTCTAATACAGTAAGCAAATACATTTCTTTAACTTTTAATCATTAAAAAGACTATTGATATAGCCTGGAGGTATACCTTGGGTCATTACCATGCTGTAGGATAAACCTCTGACCAGCTATGCATAGACAAATGGGCATTGAATGGTGCTGCAGAATGTTGTGGTTCAGGGTGCCAGTTAATCTATACAAGTCTCTGACTCTTCTTCCAGAAACAAAGCTCTAGACTCTCAAGCTTCCTCCTCCATGCTTGGCAGTTGGTGTCACACACTGTAGGACCATCCATTCTGCTTACTTGATGGTATACAAAAACCCTAAATAAACTGTAGAATTCAGTATTTGATTCATCAGTCTTGTACTCTTCAGTGATGCACTGGGGGTGGTTTCTCACCCAGACTAGACTTTATTTTTTTTTATTTTGCAATACTAGTTGCCATTTTCACACTGTCACTCAACCTATCAAACCAGCAACTCAAAGTGTTCTCTTCACAGTTGAAAGTGCAGCTTACTGTCTAGTGAGGTGTCCACCACGTAAGCTGTTGACTCTCAGAAATATTTCTTCTGATTTTGTTGTGTCCTTGGATCTGCCAGGCCTGTTTCTATCAGAGTTTTCTCCAGTTCCTTTTGATGATATAAGAATCTGTACTCACTAACACCTGGCTTTTTTGCAGTTTCTCTAAAGAAAAGACCTACACTTCTAATGGTTATAATGGTCTACCATTGCTAACTGCCTTTTTCTTGCCATTAGTAGTATACGTTGTAATATTGTAAAAACAATGCTTCAGAGTGTATAGAGACATGTTTTTTTTCCAACACTGCCTTTATACAGACAGAGGGTCTGCAGGTAGCCAACAAACAATAAAACACCTGCAGGAATTGTTTACATCAACTGTCAAGGCTAGATTGACTTAATTTGCTGCAGACAGTGATTAACTTATTACTTGTTCCCTGAAAAAGTACTTTTTATATAACTCTGAAAATTACATTATTTTTTAGCATTTGGTAACCTAATTTTTTTTACTTCTTCTGGTACAGTATATTGTTTACCTTTGTACCATTTCAGGTTGTTCACTGCACTTTAACTGGTCACATTTCCATAAAAACTGGAATAGTTTGTTGTGTTTTAAAATTTTAGACCTTAGTTTGAGACATTCAGTTTCCTAGAATATATTAAATTCAAGTTCTTACACTTTTTACTTTTGTTTGTTTCAAATTTTTCATGTTTACAAATTGTCCTCATAGTAATCATCCTATTACCATAGAGCTAAATGCAGTGAAAGTCCAAGTGTCTGTAAACTGAACTACAAAAGCAAATTTAAAAGCCTCAGCCTGGAGCAGAAATTAATGCTGAAAACACAATCCAAACTCAGACTCTCATGAACGTTAAGTCTAATTTGCTATGACTAAGATATCAAATAATGGACTTTGAAACCTGGTGTTGATTAAATGTAACAGTATTTACAGTTATTTTCAAACATAATCCCCACAGTTTTCTTGGAGCCATAAATATATTAGAATTATACAGTATTTACATACTTACACACCAGGATCCGACTACTTGGTAAAATCATAAATGTACATCATCCAATCTTTAACAGAAAAGCTTCTAATCTTAGTGCTTAGTGAAATCTTAGTGATTTTTTCAATCAAAATACAGCATTAATAATTCATTTGTTTCTATCATTTAAACCCTCTCCCTTCTGTATTATTAGCTTGTGTGTGTACGCTCTTATGTTCCTCTATAAATTATATTAGTTTCTGGAAGAGTCATACTTTTTGTATGCTAGTGACCTTAATATCAAGTGTATTAGTTTGTTTTCCTAAATGCTTTGTAGCTTTGATTTGTGTATGATATTAATTTGTGTATACTGTATATTATATCTGTTTTTCATGAAATTTTGGATAATTGGTATGTCGGTCAATGCTCCTCAAGAAGAAGAAGAGCAAGCTTACACTTGTCACAATATTAGAATATTAAAAACTTTTGTAAGGTTAATAAGAAAACTAAGTTAAAAATGCAGTGAACCCTTCTGAGTGCTTTAAAAGCAAAGAAGAGAGCACAGAAGATCTGTACAGTAGTCTAATGTACAGTTTTTTTATTTCCTTTCTAATATACTTCTTCAGATTTGTAATCATAAAGACTTCACAAGGGTGTTTATTGTTTCAGTTGTAAGACACTCCTTTCCCCAGACACACTAATGCTGTCTTTTAACTTGCTTTTTTAAAGTAGTGCAGCTCAAGCCACTGTAAGGTCACATGATCAAACAAAATGATGTATTGTGGACGTTAGGGGTCACTGCTGCCCCTTAAACCCAACAGACAGACATGCAGGACACAGGTTAAAAGCACCAAGAAGTATTTTAAATTATTTTCTTTTTGTATCATGCCCCTAAGCACCACGGCCACCACTAATATAAGTAAATAAACACAATAATAATCACAATTCCCTTCTCTCTTTTTTTCTCCACACCTCCCAACAAGCTTTGTCCACTCCACCCCACTCTGGCTCGCTTGCTGGGTCCTCAGCAGTCCTTTATATAGTTCTTGACCCAGAAGTGCTTCTGCTCTTCCTCCCATGAGATTTTCCAGCACTTTCCGGGTCAGACAGAGAATTCAAGTTTTTTGTCAGCCTGGAAGTACTTCTGGATTTCTGTCCTTATGACTGGACCATACTTGCGGGCTATGTAGAAAGTAGAAGTTCCTAGGTCATCCTGCAGTGTCTCCTGGTGGCACCCACGATACCCAGCAGGGCTGTGAAGCCAAATTCCAGATCCCATGGTGCCTTGCGGGAATCAGCTATGCTTGCAGGGAAATTGCCATCTAGCTTCTTGGGGGAGGCAGTGTTACAGAGTAGCTGCCTTCCCCTATCCTTCCACTGCCGGCTATCCATCACAGTATATACACATATACTGTATATCACATGAAAGCCAACAATTTACACATGCAAACAAATTGATGCAGTTTATAAGCAAATCAGCAGTTTATGTACACAGACAATAGTGTAGAGATGTTATAGTAACCAAAATAGCTTATAAGCATATTAACAGTATATAAAAAATACAGTAATATTAACCATCATAGTTAATTCAGAAATCAGCACTGACATAATTCCATATTTCACATACACACCATTAGGTTGCAAACATAAATCAAAATATTGCAGCTCATGCACGCAATGCCAAAAAATAAAGTTTGAAAGTACAGTATAATTCTATGTCATGTATACATAAACTAATTCCATACATGCACAAACAAACAAAAACTGTATAGCTGATATGAAAACAGTAAGCATATGCCAACAACTATAGTTGAATGCCAAACAAGTACTATGCAATATGTGCACAAGCCATTATAGCTCAGGCACAATCAGATGATATGCTGTGCTCGTAGTAACCAATATAGTGTAGCTGATACACAACTCCCTAATACATATTACGTTCATAATCAAATAAGCACAACATACATGCAAATCAACAATATAAACACAACAATATTTTTTATGAATACAATAAAGGAAGAGTTCAAATCCAGTGTTTTAAAGGGCGTGGGTCTCTAAGCCAGGAGCTCATGTTTGTGCCTGCTGTTCTGAGTATTAAAGATTCTTCACAATCCTAAGAACTTTGTTGCAGTACCCAGCATACAGTGACCAGGCTTGACCAATCTTGTATGTTGCATCTTCTAGTTTTTCACAGCTTCCTATTTAGGAAAACTAAAAATTCATCCATTATGAATACTCCAGTGTAAGGTCACTGGTGTCAATGCCATCCTAGCAGCACCATTTGTATATTTACAAATTAACATTAGAGTATAAGGAAATGTTATAAGAATGAAGGCTACTATTACTACACATAAAGCTGTAGTGTCAACATGGAAACATTATAAGCAAAAAAAATCATTTTTTTATTTTTAATTTAATTTGGTCATTTTAGCCCCTTATAGAATCAACCTAAAACTATATTTTGTGCTCAGATGCCACATATCTCACATTACTGTTGCTTACTATTATTAGAGTGGATGTAAACTTGATCTGCATTTTAACAGTAGCAGTATAGCAATTACATTTCTACAACTTCCAAATTGTAGCAATGGCAAGAACTGCCATGAAAAATGAAGAAACAAACTAAGAATGAAACTGGAAAAACATGAGCTAGAACACATATTGCTTGTTATATTTGTTATGTGTTGTTTTTTGTGTTAATAAAACTGTTTGAATTATTACGTATGCCTGTATTATGTTCCTTGTGTTTTGTAGGTGGTTCCCAAAAAGGCGGAGCCACCTACCCACTAGCACGAGGGATTACCCACAGCCTTTTAAAGGTGGGGACAACCAAAAGTCCCTTGCGGTTCATTCAGATTATGCTTGGACATTGGTGAGTGTCTCTGGTTATTATTTCTCTGTTTTGTGCTTCTGTCATTTATTGGTTTTTGATCACCCTTTGAATTTTATATTTTGGAACTCTGTTCGCCTTGGAGCTTCATGTTAATATTACAGATCATTTTTGTAAATAATATTCATTTCATAATGATCCTGTGCGTGCCCTTGTTACTAGCCAGGTTTAGACAGTTTACCCCTCTAGTGGGCATTTCTTAGCAATTATTGGAACTATCATGCTTTTGGACTCTTCTGATGTACTCCCTCAATGTATTCTAGAAACAATTGAAAACCCATCTATTCTATGAATATCTGTCTAATCGATAGAATAAAAAAAAAACATTTGCTCTATGATAGGTTAAATTAAGTTTAATTGCTTTATCAATTGCAATGTATGATTGTAAATTTGCTAGTTTTTACATCTGGTCACTTGTGGCAATCAACATTTGTTACCTGTTCTATTACGCCTGCTGAAAAAGCAAGCCCTAGCCTAGCGTTACTCGATTATGTCTACATCTTTTGTAGGTCGCTTTGGATAAAACCATCTCCCAAAAAAATAAATGTAGATAGATAGGATTTTATTTGTCCCCAAGGGGAAATTTGGCTTTTTACAGAAACTTTTTAAATAAATAAATAGGTAGATAAAAAGAAATAAAGCTTGTCCCAGTCCCAGTGAGGCGTTACACAGAAATATTGCTGTGGGTATAAAGGAGCCCCAGTAGCATTTCCTGACACACTTCTGAATAATTAATTGGCTGAAAGTACTCAGTGTTAGTGTGTCAGAGACAGGATGTGCAGCATTGTTCATAATGGCACTAGGTGTTGCTTTAATTCACTCCTTTGCTACTACTCCAGGAGGTCCAAAGAGCATCCTATAACTAAGTTTGCCCTTTCAATTAGCTTGTTGGCCTCTCTTGAAGTGATGTTACCAGCCCAGCCCAGCACACTGTCCTCCAAGATGAACAAAAGTATACCTTTTAAGGCCATTAAAAAAAGGTGGACCTCACATATTAAACAAATATAAAAAAGAACAACACTGAGAATGCAAGCCGTTATGCATTGCCAACTTAAAACATGCAAGTCTTTGAGAAATGCCCAGACAGGAGCAGATGGGGCACAACCAGAAAGAAAGGCTAAGTCTGTTAGGAGGAGAAAGTATGAGCCATTCAGGCTATTGGTTGTTCTTCACCAAACAAGTAAAAGAACATGCTAGAACATCCTTGATATGTTGATATTAGGTAAGAGGAGTTATGTGCAGTATATTGTTCCTGCCCAGTGTAGATGAGCCGGGCAAGTACCATCCACCTACTGCTCCAAAAAAAGATTTCAGCAAGTGAATTTTTTGCAGTCCCTGGACTTGAGAAGGAGCACTCCTGGAGGAGTGGAAAGACCCAAAAAAATGAGACTGATTGTGGGCAGAGAGGCAGAGTGTAAAAACACAGGGACAGCCATCCATAAGCCATAATCCAGTCTGTTATTTTGGTGATATTGTCTATGGCTCAAAGAGCAGGAGAAGAAGCAATATGGGCAAATACTGCAGGAAAAAACAAGAAGACTGACCTTGGACATAGCTGCAAAAATCCAGTGTGCAACATTCTTCACATCAGTACTTTTCATATTTAATAGGGTTTTTTTGGCACTTTAAATGTATGGTGCATTCTGATAGCAACTGCACAGTGATACTGTGAAATTACTTTTGACTGATTACTGACTAAAATGTCAGGTATTAGCACCAAAATATGCCTGATGTATACATATATTAATCAAAGAGTAAAAATAGTAGCTGACTGTAACAGTAACTGCATAATTGGGCTTTTATTCAATTATTATAGACTTTTGTCTGTTTACTAGTGCCTAAAACTGGATGTACAGTTACAGTAGGTACCTTGTGATATGTGGCAACAGTCACAAATAAGAACATATTAAATTACCTAACAATGTAGTCACTAAAGCATTTCTGCTTTTTGTAGGTAACAAAACAGTTTTGTGAATGCAAATAGCCCAGGTCTGCTTTAATTCACTGTTATTTTCTAACATGACAGTAGCATGCATTATTCTTTAAAAACTCAGAGCATCAAATAAGTATTCTTATAACAGTTTCTACATGCACTTTAACTACAGTACCTAACACCAAGAACTGCTAGCTAAAAGGTCATTTCACTACAGTGTCTTGGGTTAAATAGCATTTCTCTTCTTCCAAAGCAGCCTGATATGGGATTGCTGTTCATTCTGTCATTTATTACATAAAGGTCAACCAATGTCCTTTTTAAACAGATGGTCTTATTTTTGAACCTTCATGAATCACGCCTATTTGTCATTATGTTTACATGAGAAAAATGTGACAAAGGGCTTTGATTCATGATTAAAGACATCAAGACAAATTGTGATTAGCCAAAAATGAATAGGATTTTCATCTTGCTTATAATGTATGCCTGTCTTTATCCATTAAATGAACGTTTAATTGTTTTTACAGTGTCTAAGTGTATTTTTTAAAGTATTAAGTGCACTTTTGTTAAAATGTTTATCACTTTATTAAATACCTGAGATAAAAATGTTTTTTTCACAATATGTTTACTTTATAAATACCTTTCCTTTGGAAAACATGCAGATAAGAAACAATTTAAGGATGTAAATTATAATAGCTCTAAAAAGTATATACATTTCAGCTTTCATTTTTGTATATAGCATTTCTTTACATTGTAAAACAGTATAAACTGTATTCTTACTATTGGGAAAAGGATGCAAAAAAACACGATTGCCTTTACTAATTGTTTTTAAATTTACGTAATTTAAAAGGAATTAAAGATCAAAAACAGGGATGGAAGATATGGCTAAAAAAATATACCATATGACAAAGAAGTAGCTCCCATAATAACCATGTAGAATAAGACATGGAATCACGTCTAGTTAGCTCCATGTATTAAACTACAGGGAGCCCTTCTTATGTTTTCCCTTAGCACATTCATTTATGTAAGAGCATCTCAAGGGGAGGGTCCTGCTGCCTTTCTCAATAATACCATAATAAAATAATCTTTGTGTTATGGAATAAAGTGTGTTATCAAACTTTGCGTTAGTTGTTTTGACAGTCTGTTTTAACTATGTCATCTGAAGTTATACCATGCTTCCTTTCATCTGAGATTCGTGCAAGAAAAACAAGATTGCTGATGTTAATATATAAGAAATTTTAACATCACTGTGATAAGGCTATTTTAGCCATTTTATTTAATAGGGACAAAATAAATAATTAAGTAATTTCACTTAATAGTTTTCCTGCAATCTGGTATTTGTTTAGAAGTCACACCATCATTTCATCCTGACCTTCCAGTACATTCAAGAAAAAAAAGTGACAGCTGCCACTGGTCATTAGTCATATAAATGTGCCAATGTGGTTCTTCAGGATGATGCCATAGAGGAACCATTTTTGATTTCTAAAAGATCTATCCAGGATGAGATTTCAGAAAGAACCTTTATTTATTTAAGTCTGCATCAGGACTGATAAATAACCATGGTTAGGTGATAAGAGATTTTGAAATCTCAAAACAGGACTCTCACTGCACACAGTAACTAATGCTGAGATCAGGTTTTCTTGATCTTGCTTGGTGGCCTACTAGACATTAAAGATTTCCGTTTTGTCCACATATTAGGAACCTTTTCCAAGCCCCAAGACACAGTCTCATATGCAAAGTATACTTCCTAGAATGAAACCAATGGTTCTACAGGAAACCACACATCCCAGTAAAGTGTCATTAATGAACCACCATTTGTAATTGTGTAGTAAGACAGATAGTAGATGATTGCCCCTTTAAAAGGAAAGGTGAGAGACTCTGCAGAAGATTATGCCATGTTCTTAATTATTAGCCATGTTTTGCTGTTGCTGTACTTTTCTTTATTACTACAACTTCAGTTACATAGAATTTGATTAATGAAGTCATTTCAAATAAAATATCAAGATAACACATTAGTTCTAGTCTTTGTGAGGGATTGAAATAAGGATGAGCAGTTCGCAATTGTTCACATAAAATCCCAATAGCTTTACATTTCAGGCTGGTAGAGAACGTAAATTTAAAATGAGAAAAACTAATTCTATGATTTTAGAAGTCACTCTTTCCAGCTGTTTTCTGTCTTCAGCAGCACTATAGTCACTCAACACAGTGATGGAGAAGGCTCTCCTATTGTGCATTACATTCTTGACCATATTACTTATGTTGACTACTTATGTTAGAGTAATGGAAACGGTGGTGCTCAGAAATTTGAAATTCTCTGTCATCCCTACAAATTGTCCATCGATGTACAACCACTTGGTCTTTTATTAATGTTAATGATTTTTAAGGCAACATTCTAGATATGAGTTGCTTAAAAGCCTACATTATAACAGTTGTTAAGATTATAGTTTTGTATCCATTGAGACCAACTTAAAGATGTAAGGAACTTTTGTCAGTTTGAGTGAATGTTTAAAACTATCACCTATCACTAAAACTAACTGGATTCAAGCTAACTGGACTAGAATTTTGATGTCCAGTTAAAACCTGATCAGGCTGAGAATATTAATGAATATTAATAACCCAAGCCTTGAAGTTTAAATGGAGACCCACTAGACATTGGTGCCAATCTTGAACCATTTCAAGAACATTGGATAATATAAACTTGTGAAGACTAACTGCCCCCGGGGCAATTTAGCAAGTGTAAAATGAGTTTGCACACTCAAGTGAGAACACTAGTGCTTTCCGTACTAATCCCAACTCTCTCTTCTGTTTTTTTTTCTGTGGTGGCGACCTGCGCCACTACCACTTAATCAAAGCACCATGATGTTCCTACATTGATGGATTAAAAGCCAGAAGTCTACATGACCATCATCATCAAGTCCTTCCATGAGAACCCTAAATACAAATACAATACATTCATTTCTGTTAGGTAGAATGCCCAGAGGGGGCTGGGCGGTCTCATGGTCTGGTACCCCTGCAGATTTTTTTTTTTTTTTTCTCCAGCCATCTGGAGTTTTTTTGTTTTTTCTGTCCTCCCTGGCCATCAGACCTTACTTTTATTCTATGTTAATTAGTGTTGTCTTAATTTAATTCTTACTTTGAACTACATTATTTCTATGAAAATGTGCTATATAAATAAATGTTGTTGTTGTTCAGTACTTTTGTTATGACTGCTGCTGGACTGACTGAGATTTAATGATACTGGTTTCTGACCAAAAAAATGCAAGTTTGCAATTGGGATAAAAGTGACAATACAGAAGAGTAAGTTGCTCTTCAAAGACCTGTAAGTTATTGAGAAAGAGTTATTTTTGAAGTTTGGTAGGGAAGACCCTCTTGCCAAGTGTTATATTCATTCCAGTATGCCTTCTGTTTACTTCATGTAACTGTGAGTGTGAATCACACATGCTAAAAATAAACGAAAAAATTAGAAAGTCATTTGCACTCAGCTACTCAAACATCTGTATACAGCCAACCATCTGTGTAAATGTCTGCAGCATGCATTTCTACCTCCTTAATTACTGAAACTGCTCAGTTTTTTTTACTCTTTCTATATACAGTATACCATAAGGAAATAAACAGATAAAGTATTCTGATGGGTCAAAATTTCGAAATCAGGTTTATGGTGGTTTTTAGACATCCTTGAACATGACTACTTTCTGAGTGATGTCTGGATGTATGTATGTGTCAGGATGAGGATCTGTTGACTTCAGAACTCAAGATCAAATCACTCCAAGTAAATTACACTTAGTACTATTATTAGCACTGTAAAATTCTGTAAACCCATTGATAGTGAGCAAAACTCACTTCAATACATATTGCTCGACAGAGATAATGACTTGTGTTTTTTCATGCACATTTTTGCATCAAGGGCAGCACAATCAGGGAAAGACAATATGCATCTCACATATTAGCCTACAATAAAAAAATAACACATTTATGTAGGGAAAGTCATGTAGATAGATAGATAGATAGATAGATAGATAGATAGATAGATAGATAGATAGATAGATAGATAGATAGATAGATAGATAGATAGATAGATAGATAGTGTGGCAGGTGGCCGGGTGCGGCCCTCAATCAGCCGCCTATTTAAGGAGCCGCCGCCCTGCAATCAAGGCTGGAGTCGGGTGAGGAGGTGGACGAGGTCTGAGGAGGCGGCAAGGAGAGGCCCTGAGTGTGTGTGCAGTGAAGAGACGGCTTGGAGGAGAAGCCAGGACTTTTGGGAGACTGTTGGGGTTTGTTGGTGGCGGTGCACTTAGTGACTTATGTACAATAATAGTGTAAATAAACGTGTGGTGATGGACTGCAACGTGTCTGCCTGTCTGTGTCCGGGCTGTACCTTTCTACAATAGATAGATAGATACTTTATTAATCCCAAGGGGAAATTCACAAATTCACAGCACATATCACATTTTTACTTATTGCCAATGCCTGATACCATGAAACCACATTCTGTGTTTTGTCCTTTTGAGCCTCCCTGATTCTTTTAACACCACTGGTCAGAACAGTTACCTGAAAATAATAACGTTGAAGTGACTGAAATGTCATACTGCTAGAGAGATTCTGCAGTCTAGTAACAGTATCTTTTTATGGCCTGCTTCATGTGCAATCTTTCAAAGTACACTTCTTGTGTTTTATGTTTGTAATTAATATAGACAGTGTTGTAGCAATTTGTTTTCACTTTGACATTAAAGAGTCTTTTTCTGTTGATGAGTGTCGAAAAGCCAAATTAAATCCGCCGTGATTCAATGTTGTATAACAACAAAACGCGAAAACTTCCAATACTTTTTATAATGACATGCTCTCCATATTCTGTATTTGCCACTCCCTTTGGTCTGTTCAACCTGTTAGTTGAAAATGTGTCAAAAATCATATAATTATTATTATGTAGAGGCTTCAGTGAAGAAAAGAGTTTTGCAGGACTAAGTTAGATATTGTAGCTGCTTTACCAGAAGTTGCCTCATTAGATGCAATTGGCTGTCTTTAGGCAAAGTAGGCAAAGTTATCATACTTGTGGTCACAATATATACCCATATGTAAGTCTTAAATTTACCAGGAATATATCACACTACATGCACTGCAGAACAAATGGCAAGAACTACCATACAGTACATTTACATGGTTGTATCGTTAAATGGAAAATATGTTGTAAGTAATACTTGAATTAAATTATAAAAGCGTGTGACAGTTACTACACATCACTGCCGACCTCTATTTGTCTTCCTTTCTTTAACATCTGACGGCTGTCTTGTTGGAAGTCATCAAGTCATCCAGCATTTGAACCTTTTCTCTGAAACAAGACACCAGAATGCAAGTGGAGTGGCAAAACCTAACAAGAAATTTGCCCTGGTTTCTGTCAAATCCGAGACTCTTGTTAAGGATGTTGAAGTGGTGTCTTCACAAGTGTTACTTTCAAGAAGTTACATCATCTGTTATAGCCAAGCTAAGTGCTACTTCTCTCAAAACTTTGAGTATTTTATCCACTACTGCCTGTTTTGAGGTGTGTATGGGTGTGTTATTGGGGTGGCATTACACCGTGAGAAATGTCAAAATGAATTTAAGTGATGTAGCACAAGAATGTGGTGATTTTTGGAGTGTTATGAAGGGAGACTGAATAGGATTGATGCATATATGTATGCTAAAAGCAGTTTCAGTGGCCATGGTCAATGCTTAATTCATACGTTTGCTGTTCAGGCAGACATTGAATCAAAATTTGTAGCAGACATGCAAAGAAGACAGCATTAAGTTTAACGTGCCTCAGCAAGAAAGAATTCCTTCTTGTCACACTATTCTAAAGTGCTTGAATAAATTTCAATCAAATTCTAGTGTGAAGGACATATCTGGACCACTGAGAACCACTTAGAACACTAAAAAATATTAGAACATTGAAACAAGCTGTGGATGTTCACATAATGTCCATTGGTACCATTGGTCAGACAGAGAGACACAGGGAGACAGAGATGCAAACACCTGCGGGAAGCGGAAAGGAGGAGGACTCGCTCTCTATGTGAACACAAGGTGGTGCAACTCTGGACATGTAAACATCAAAATCTCCAGTTGCTGCAGGGACATCGAACTGTTGGCCGTAAGTCTGCGTCCCTATTTCTTGCCCAGAGAGTTTGGATACGTCATTGTTGTTATTGTTTACATCCCTCCTCGGGCGGACATGGAGATGGTGAGTGACATCATCCATTCTGCTGTTGCTAAACTGCAAACACAGCACCCTGAGGCGCTTGTGCTAATCGCTGGAGACTTTAACCATGTAACGCTAGACAAAACATTACCTGGCTTCTCCCAGTATGTGGATTGTAACACCCGGGGAATTAGGACTATTGACCTACTGTAAGCAAACGTTAAGGACACATACAGCGCCACCCCGCTGCCTGCGCTTGGGAAAGCAGATCATAACCTGGTTCTGCTTCAGCCTCACTACAAACCCAGAGTGAGGGAGCTACCTACAACCACACGCTCATACAGGAAGTGGTCCCCTGAGGCAGAGCAGGCTCTGAGAGACTGCTTTGGAACTATGGACTGGGATATCCTGCAGGGATCATATAGTGAGAACATTGAGGAGGTTGTTAACTGCACTGCTGACTACATCAACTTCTGTATGGACATTGTAGTTCCAGTAAGAACAGTATGCTGCTATGCTAACAACAAGCCATGGATTACAAATGACATCAAGGGCCTTTTGAACCAGAAAAAAAGGGCTTTTAAAGGCGGTGATCAGCATGAGCTCAAGCGCGTGCAGAAGGAACTCCAAGTCCAGCTCAGGGCAGCGAAGGAGCAGTACAGGAGAAAGCTGGAGCAGAAGTTACAGAATAACAGCATGAAGGAAGTGTGGGATGGGATGAAGATCATCACTGGCTACAGCTCGAAGCAGGGTGCCACCATCGAGAGACATGTGGAGAGAGCAAACCAGATGAACAACTTCTTTAACAGGTTTGACCACCCTAACCCACTCTCACCTCAGAGTACTGCACCCTCCACCCATCCTTCTGCTGATAACAGCATAGGAGAGAGTTTCCCTCCACCCACAATTACAGCAGCCCAGGTAAGCAGAGAGCTGAGGAGACTTTGTGCCAGCAAAGCAGTGGGTCCAGATGGAGTATCGCCACGACTGCTGAAGGCCTGTGCGTTGGAGCTGGGGAGTCCTCTACAGCGTATCTTCAACCTGAGCCTAGAACAGGGGAGAGTCTTGAGGCTTTGGAAAACATCTTGCATCACCCCAGCCCCAAAGGTATCATGTCTTAGTGAGCTGAATGACTTCTGGCCTGTCACCCTGATGTCACATGTGATGAAGACCATGGAGTGGTTGCTGCTTCACCACCTGAGGCCGCAGGTCCGCCACGCCCTCGACCCTCTGCAGTTCGCATACCAGGAGAAGGTGAGAGCGGAGGATACCATCATCTATATGCTACACCATTCCCTCTCCCACTTGGAGAGAGGCAGTGGTGCTGTAAGAATTATGTTTCTGGACTTCTCTAGTGCCTTCAACACCATCCAACCTCTGCTCCTTAGGGACAAGCTGACAGAGATGGGAGTAGACTCATACCTGGTGGCATGGATCGTGGACTATCTTACAAACAGACCTCAGTATGTGCGTCTCGGGAACTTCAGGTCTTGACATTGTGGTCAGCATCACAGGAGTGCCGCAGGGGACTGTACTTTCTCTGGTCCTGTTCAGCCTATATACATCGGACTTCCACTACAACTTGGAGTCCTGCCACGTCCTGCAGGAGGAGGAGTATAGGAGCCTAATCAAGGACTTTGTTAAATGGTGCAACTCAAACCACCTACAACTGAACACCAGCAAAACCAAGGAGTTGGTGGTGGATTTTAGGAGGACCAGGCCCCTCATGGACCCCGTGATCATCAGAGGTGACTGTGTGCAGAGGGTACAGACCTATAAATACCTGGGAGTGCAGCTGGATGATAAATTAGACTGGACTGCCAATACTGATGCTCTGTGCAAGAGAGGACAGAGCCGACTATACTTCCTTAGAAGGCTGGTGTCCTTCAACATCTGCAATAAGATGCTGCAGATATTCTATCAGACGGTTGTGGCGAGTGCCTTCTTGTACACGGTGGTGTGCTGGGGAGGCAGCATAAAGAAGAGGGACGCTTCACGCCTGGACAAACTGGTGAGGAAGGCATGCTCTATTGTAGGCATGGAGATGGACAGTTTGACATCCGTGGCAGAGCGACGGGCACTGAGCAGGCTCCTGTCAATTATGGAGAATCCACTGCATCCACTGAACAGTATCATCTCCAGACAGAGGAGCAGCTTCAGCGACAGACTGCTGTCACTGTCCTGCTCCACTGACAGACTGAGGAGATCGTTCCTCCCCCACACTATGCGACTCTTCAGTTCCACCCGGGGGGGTAAACATTAACATTATTCAAAGTTACTGTCTGTTATACCTGCATTTTTATCACTCTTTAATATTGTTTTTATCAGCATGCTGCTGCCGGAGTATGTGAATTTCCCCTTGGGATTAATAAAGTATCTATCTATCTATCTATCTATCTATCTATCTATCTATCTATCTATCTATCTATCTATCTATCTATCTATCTATCTATCTATCTATCTATCTATCTAAATACTTAAATGGAGACTATTGACCAAATAATTCATTAAGATTTATCCGATCTCTCACAAAAAACACAGATAGTGCATACATTGTTTTTAGGAATAATTTAGCTACTTTTTGTCCTCATTATACTGTATTGAGTTGTTAAATATAAACTGGAATGTGTTGAGCCATTTGCAAAATCATTTACAAATGCTACATGTACTGTATTGTTAATGGTGGAGCTTTTATGAAAAACGTTATAAAAAAAAGTTATTTTAGACAAGGTAAATTAGCTTCATTGGTATTATTTTTCAATTATTTTATTCCTTAGCTGGCACCATGAATCAAGTTACTATATTAAGACACCATTCATTATGTTCTTTTAAAAATCATCTTATTCTCACATTGCACCATAAGAATTTGTTCCTCTCAGCTTTACTGAAGCTAGCACTAAGTATTTACAATGGCGGTAATATACTTCAGGAATCTATTCCCTGTTTTGAATGATACTTATTGTTTCAATAATATTATATGGAAATTTTTATTTGTCTGTTTGTTGTTCTGCTGTCATAATTCTCTTCCTGGGTCTCAGTATGGTATCAATGTTCTTATCCTCAAATTAAAATGTTTCAGAACCCCTGCTCTAGAATATCCGTTAGTTTAAACAGTCACAGTTTTTTCAAAATATATCTACAGTTACAATACATTAATACAATAAACATGATGTGTAATATTTGGAATGTGGTCTAGTAGCTACAGCCTTGTGCTAAACTCAACCAGGTGCCCTGCTGTCTTTTTCAGTATTTTCTACAGTCCTGATGCTCTTCCTTCTGTTGGTCAAGTGAACAAGGAATGGAAACCTTAAAAGCCTATAATACTTTGTGAAGCCAACCCGGACACAGACAGGCAGGAGACAGGTTTTGCCACACTACCACATGTTTATTTACAGTTTAAAGTGCCCAAAATACCAGTCAACGCAACACCATTCAGGCCCTTCTTGCCGCCAGTCCTTCTCCCTCCACTCCTCCTCAGTCTTTGTCCTCTTCCTCCCGACTCCAGCTGTCGAATGGTGGAGATTGGCCCCCTTTTTATAGGGCACCCAGAAGGACTCCAGGTGCCCAACAAGCTTCTTCCCGCCACACCTCCAGGTGTGGTGGAAGTGTGGCCTAATAAGGCCCTAGAAATATCCTGGCGGTGGCCACAGGTTCCAACAGGGTTAAGCTCCCATGCTCATGACCCATGACCCTGCTGGAAACTAAGAGGGCTGCCCTCTATTGGCCTGGGGGAGAAAGTGTCCTGAAAATACTCTCTCCCCGGGTCCTTCCACACTCTGGGCATCCCAGCCGGGTATGGGTCCCGACCACCCATCACAACTTATAGATATAAACACTTACATCCTAAGCTTCAGAAAGAGAAAATTGAAATCTTCATTTAAGTTTTTGCTTTAAAATTGATACATCAGTGTGTGTGTTTCAAAGTTTGTATCTGGATATAACAGGAAGAAAGTTATTTAAGAAATAGAAGAGCTGTTTATTTTATTATTATTATTATTTGTACTGCAGCAGTTGTGTGGATTTCATGAAGCCTGCCCTGTCTGTTTTGTATTATGTGTTTTGCTGTAATTGCGCTGCCATTAAAAGCTGTGCCTTTGATCACTGCCCATATAATGTTGTGTACTCCAACTAATTAACACCTCAAAATTGAGACCATTTGTGGCTGTCATATTTCTGTTACATGTACAGAACAATGATCAAGATATCTGTCAATAATATTTTAAGAAAAGGTAAAGCAATAACTTATCTATGATTATGATATTATCCCATTAAAACCTAATAGATTATGGACATTGCCCCCCTAGGGACTGGCCATGCTGCCAAATTACTCTTTTACAAATCTCAAACAGTATTCAGCTGTAAACAATTAGGATTTCTAGCACACATGTTACTTTTTGCCATTTTATTTCAGTTGTTATTGCTGTAGAATTGTAACCTCACAATGCAGAGTTGTGATACAACCCAAAAATGGCCTTTTATTGGTTGCTACATAAACAACAGGAAATGAGGCCTCCTAATAGTCAGCTGTTAAAACAGTTTCATTACCCATGTCTTTAGGTGAAGGTAAATATCCCTGTTAATATCAAGCATAACCATTTAATTACCAATATATTTGCCTTTCCATTAATCACATTCTGATAAGCATTAATGGCTGCAACTGAAGTTGTATACTGGGCACCCACAGTATACTCATTTGTTTGCTTTGCCTAGCAATTAATTTTAATAAAAGTTATTTATATGGAAACTGTCACAGCACAATGAATCTATGCAACTTTAGTTAGCAGAATGAAAATGGTTCAGAATAGAAGTAGGATAAGTCTGTGGTAACGTACTCTCTGATATGCATTGTCTGTTTTTAGATGCTCATTCTACAGCGAGACTGTCTGACAACTGTCAGTGTCAATGTTGCTGTATCAGTAATGTATTGTGGCATATGGCTGGTGTAAAGCAGTCAGCTAATACTACAGCAAGTAAGAATGAAGGTTTCAAAGTATTTTTATATATGCAATGTCATACGAATATACGTACATATATTTTTGTGTTTTACTGTTTTTTTTTAATTCACCTATACCACTTTATTTCCCTATAGAGAAACAGGATGGGAATCTTTAGAAGAGTGACGCCACAATATATCTCACATTTTTTTATGTCTGAAAAGGGTTGCCAAGGGCAACTGCAGCTCTCAGTATGGCAGTGTAGTACAAAGCATCGAGTAGTCACAAGGAAAACCTCTAATAAAGGGTAAGTCCACATTAAAAATGAGAGTACATCCCTACAAGCACTGGCATTTTCTAGCCTTGTTGTTAGGGCACAGCATGTGGTACTTGACTTGAATGAGTTAAACCAGTTTGTGACCAGTTTAAGGTATATATTTTTAAAGCAGCTCTACAGACGTGGTTCTTTAAAGGCTACTTGTGGCTTTTAATCTCAGGGATGCTGGACCTTCTATAAGAGGTGCATGCCCCTAATGACAAGGAAAGATGACACATACAGAGCACTTGGCTTTGAAGCAACATTGGCTTCCGATGAGTTTCAGTGTCAGTGCCATTTTAACTCAGAGTTTTTATTATCAGTTTTGTCAGTAATTAATTAAATAATTTGTTAAGGCTCCCACCTTACCTTTCTCGGTAGAAGGTGTTTTTGACCATTTGACTAGTATCAAGGTAATTGAAGCACACTTGTTTTAAGAAACAGAATAATATAACATATTGATAAACACAGGGACTATATAAATATGATAACTGCATATATATTGACATGGAAGACAGGACGCAAGGCATATGAGACAGACAAACATAACACAGAATAGGCTAGCTGTTTACTGGCTGTTTAGAGTTATCATTTATTTTGCCTTAGATAAACAGTTTTACAATACCAAGTCTTTAAGGATGATGTCCATTGTTGTGTGGAGGTGTTGCTGGTGTTGCTCTGGGTTCAAGTGCATGACTTTTGTTGTAATTTGAGTACATCCTTTCTCTTTGCCACGTGGCCCTTTGTTCATAGTGTGATGCTGCCTTCCTCAGTTTGCCGTTAGGCTCTTTGCTGTGCCCTCTTCAGCTTCATAGGGAAAAAGGCTTAGTCTTTGTGACACAAGAGTTTAGATGCTGAATTTCTCTTTTTGAAGTAATGAATGCTTCTCAGATTGGTCTCAGTTACAGGCATTGAGCTTGGCTTAGCAGAGTGGATCTCAGCATTTAGGTCCACAAAGAGAAGAGATTGTCAGCTTTCAGCTCTCCAAGGGGAGAGCAGCTCATCAGCTTTTTGATTTCAGAGATAAGGTCCTCAGCTTTCAGGTTTCAGAGAAAAGAAAGATGAGTGTGTCACACACGTGTGCTTAGGAGACAGTCAGTAAGCTCAAAGGTGAGTGAAACATCGCGAGACAAGGGGTGGATATACGGTAACGATGCCTCTCTCCCTTTCTTCCCATCAGAAAAAAAAGAAGAGAAGCAAACAAAAACTCTAAAAATGGCCGCCTAAAACATCACATCTGTCCAACCCAGATGACGTATCTTCCGGCTCCTCCTGATGACATCGCTCCTCATACCACATCACTTCCGATCCATCATTGATGACGTTGCTTCCGTCCCACAGCTTTGACGTCATCTCCTGTCAACTCACTTCCCGTTTCCATTTTGTTTTGTCTCTGTATAAAAACACCATCTTGACATAAAACGATCATCAAATACTTATTGTTTTTATCCTATACAACGTGTTTTTTGTCTTTCTTTTTTCTTTTGACATTATACAGGGATGGTCCCCAAACCTTTATGCTTTGTGAAGACTCTTATTTAAGAAGATTTATCACAAGTGCAGCTAGTTTTTGAAGGAAGGTGTGACCTCAGGTGGAAATGTTACACCCTTCCAAGTCTGGAAAAAGAATAATAATAACAGAAACCCTGAGTTCTGGCTCTTTCCACAGACAGTTTAACAGGAATCAAATAATATATAGGCATATAAACATAATAAATATAAAAAAATAATAATAATAATGTCAGAAAATAATACATTTCCTTAACTTTAACATTAACATAAATATACACTTTTTGTCTTTACTGTCTTTTATTATTAATTAATGCTATGCTTTGCACGATATATCACATTTCCACAAGTTATAACACCTACAGATTCAATAACAGGCAACTCATCTGCAATAAATGATATCTAATCTTACTACGTTATTGTATCATTTTACTGCACAGAGTATTCCAGTGTCTTTCACATTAACCTGTTACAATTAATGTGACAGAAATGTCATATTTACAGTTTTATTTACTTTTGGTAATTTATACTAAGAAAACTAAATAATAAATACAGAAGAATTAACAAGACATGGATTGAACAACATAAAAATTGCTAATGAACAAACATAACACCATGCAAGTATTGCATGTGTTTCACATTAAAGAGCGCATTAGTGTTTCTCGTGTTATTACACTACTAATACAGTATTTGAAAAGATTGACACTGAAAGTTTCTAAATCTTTTCTGAAATATGTACACTCTACTATGAACATTTTTATGTTAATTTATTTACAACATTAAGAATTTACATAGCTGTAAAAGGAAGAATAATAACAGAAACCCTGACTCGTGGCTCTTTCCACAATAGCTTTATCAAGAATGATTCACTGTGTCAACAATTTCTGTTACTCCTTTTTGCCAAGCATAAATAATCAATTGAGCAGATGTTTCTACTGAAGCCATACCAATACAGAACAATAGCATATAAATACAATATAGAGTACAATATTCTTGAACCGAAACTGTTACCCTTTCCACATACATTTAAACAAGTTAATCAAAGACAACTTTGGTGTTCAGCTGGTAACTCTATGAGATGTCTCTGGCCTAGGATCGGTCATGTTATCAGATAAGGTTCAGAGGCTTCATTCTGAAGTGTTAGTATGAACTGCAGTTTAGCCATTTATTCTGGAAAAGAGGTTGAGGAAAGGTGTGGGTGAATATCTGCATCCCTGTTAAATCTGCTACTGTATTTAACAGGCTTTGTGTGCCACTAAAAAGCCTAGCAAAATGGGCAATGGACACTTTTGTCCTACATACTTTGTACATGGGGAAGTGGACATGCCACCCCAACAAACAGAAAAGCTATCTCATTGATAGTTATGCCAAAGACACATTTAGGATTTATGTTTTCTGTTTAAAAGCTCCAAACTGAGCTCAATGTGTATCACCTTTCCTTGTGAGTTCACTGTTAAATCTGAATTAAATCTAGCTTTAGTCATTTATGAGATAATTGTGTGTATCTAAACATAGAACATTGTGTGAAATACACACATTATAACAATAATCAGCTATTGTGGGATTGCTGGAGGTTTTCCATTTTTTCTGATTAAACTGAAGCATGTAGTGTTAATTTTAGAAGATTTTTTTTTATAATCAGGGTAAAACTAGAGACCAGAAAAGCCTTTTAATTATCCCTTTAGTAATGTTGCACTGCTAACATATTGGAAGGAAGCTCTTTCCTAAGCCATACATGCATAAAGTGTTGAGCAGCTAATGATACCTCACTGAAATAATTCATGAGCTCATGCTGGGAAAAAGACTAAAAAAAAACTTTAATTTCTTTATGAAGAGGTATGCAACACTGTATGACATCCATGTCAAATTTGCAATCCAGTTCTTTTGTTCAGAGCAATAAGTCAGGTACACAGTCCTTGAAACTTGCAAAAAAGATTAAAAAACGTACACTGTGACCATCTGGGTTCACTCCATGCTCACTTGTTGCTGTCGGGAACTGTCGCTAGTCATGAACTGAGATGAGCCAGGCAAATGAGGATACATGCATTCAGCAATGGGTTGGTGCAAAAAGTGATAGTACTTTTATTAAAAATCCAAACAAACAAAAGGTGTTCAATAGTGCAATTCTACTTGAGGTAGTATCTAGGTATCTAGGTTATATTTCCTAAGGTTTCTATATGTTATCTTATTCATTTGATTTATGTACATAACGGTCAGAAAACTATATGTCCTTATGCCTATCTGTCCAACAGTTCATGTTATTTTTTACTGTCAAACTTCAATCTAAGGGCTATTTTATTGTCAAACTGAACTAACATTAAGAACATTCCATTACCTTCAACTAATAGGGGGTTAAACTGAATATTCCACTATCTATGTTAAGGCTACATTATAGTCAAGTGTAAAACTAAGCAAACTAAGGTAAATTTAACAGTAACATTAACTTAAAGGATTTGTCTCTTAAAGATATCATTAAGTTCCTGTCATTTATCCAGGGTGGTATTCATTATATACATAACATTGTATATGAATATTCTATGCTGATATACACTTCAGTCTTACACATAGTTTTTTCCAAATTTTACATTGTCATGGTTCCTTAGCATCCCTCAGAGGTCCAGTATGGGAGGACAGGGAACACCGTAGGTCCAAGCAGAGTTTCTTCAAGTACCACAAATTGTGTTCTTTCCAGATAAATATTGGAGTACTAATAGCAAAGGATCTGCCCAGTTAGGTCACAGAAATTCCACAAGCCAGGGTCTGTCCAGTGTGGTCCTCAGAGGTAAGCACCAAACCTGCCTCTCTCAAACCTATGGCTTCTAGGTTTAATATAAAAGAGCAGACTGCCAGATGATCAGGCAGTTTCGTTTGGCTGCTTGCTGTGAAGAAATTCCATCTATTAAATGGTGTCAAATTTGTCACCATTGAGCACAGGCCCATAAGGATCTGGAAGTCTATGCCAGACTTTAAAGGAAAACACTTTTTGTGAAGATATCCCCAGCAATGTGGATGTGTTGTTATTTCCAGCAAAGTCTAAAGTGGTGGTTCTATTTAAAGAAAATTATTCGTTTTGAGGCACAGTAAAGGCTTAATAAATATTTCATTTTAAAATTAGCTAGGTTGTGGCATCAGTTCCATATGGGCGTGTGAGGGGAATCACCTGGTCATAACACATATGTATGATCCACTTCTGCTAGTCCAGCTGCTTTAAAAATATTGTTTACTTACTTGTTTGTAATACTATATTGTATTAATTGTTTCTCAGCATAGTGTAAGGTCTGAACAGTTGAAAGGCTTTATTATTTTATTTTTTCACTTTTATACTATTTGGTTATTCTACAGCCTGCTGAAATTCAGCTTAAAAACAAAAACATTCAGACATTGAAGACTATTTTATTGCACTGTAAAAATCAAATGACCCTGTTTGCACAGTCACAACACCAGAAATTGGGGGGAGGCACCTTGTCTTAAAGTATAAATGCATTTTTATCAAATACACAGATTATTTTCCTGTATCCCAAAGCAATATGTTACACCTCTGTTTATATTTGGGAGTTTACAATTCACAGCTGCAAAGCACTTGCATTCAGGACTGAAGTCCACTACCTTAAGACTTCACCAAGAGATATGCCTGTGACTATAGCTTCTCTATTGGGATTGTTCTCACTCCCTCACTCCTGATTAACCTAGCTTAGAAAAGAACTCAATTTCCCAGCCTCTGCTAATAGAATAGACCAAAATGTACACGCAGAAAAGCAAGCTCAATAAGTTTTAACATTTAAAACTTATTATCAAATAGCTAAGCCATAAATGAAAACAAAATAGAAATGTGACTATTCAAACCATTCAACCTAATAGTGCTAGATGTGTAGTTTCCCAGTCTTGTAGTTACTTGAAGTCTCAGTTTGATTTCCTCCCTTCTCTCTGGTCAGCTACTACTCCCATTCAGTTTATTCTCTGACTTCATACTGCTTGATTTCTTACGCCCAGAAGTGGTGCACTTACCTGTTTTCAAAGGGGCTCATAAAATATAAAACCTGTCCTCCTTTCTGAAGGCTCTTAAGATCTAAATTCTTTTTTCCTCATTTCCAGCCACACACGACACACTCTGGAATAGTGATATTAAAACCAGTCAGAAGGTGATAGCAAGGCATATTCATGTTAATTTATGGAAACAGCACATCAGAAATCTATTTACACAACCTCACACCTGCCTGCATTTTAGCAATGTGCTTATAAAACCATAAAACATGGCCGTTTTTATCATTTAACACACATTATAAAGCTTCAGAATCTTTTTACTATTTTCACTTAGGATATATGCTTATTGTCAGAAGGCTGCTTCTTTTTTTTAATCAACCAATTCAAATTCATCCTTTAAAAACATGGGAAATTACCACAAAATGCTAAATGTTACAATACACAATAACAAAGTGAAACAAAAGTAAAAGACTATTAACAAAGAAGTCCTTCACTCAGTTCATTTTTCTTCGTTCCTGAACACAATTTTAGTCCAGATTACAAAGGCAGAGACAAAAACACACCTTCGTGAATGATTTGTCTGACATTAAATGAGTTACCAGTGCAAAAACCCTTAATAATGAAAAAAAAAATTGTCAATAAGAGAAGGACAGGGTGTGCCATTGTTTGGTAAACTTTACCTTGAAGAGTTGTTTCCTGGAAGGGATACCTTCAGGGGTTTCATATAAAAGAGAGAGATAAGTTATAGCTATCTTTCAGAATGGCCAAAAACCTCCAGACCACTAAGAGGCAGCACTATATACCTTTTGCTGTATACAGCCAATGGATGCAGGGGACACCAGGAGCTGCTGTCTAAAGTTCTGGTGGGGTGTCTCTCACACCATGATTATTGTACTTGACTCAAAACATATTACCAGGAGAGTGTTTAAGCTGCTTCATCTCAGAAGGCAGGTTGTTTCTAAAGCTGGAAGGAGAGTTATGGTAAAGACTTATTTGAGGAGAACTCAAGAAAACAGAAAGATGAGAATCCAGAAACTAGAGCGTTTTGATGTTTCTTGAGAGTGCAGCAGCTAGGGCTTTGTTTTGGTCATTATTTGGATTTGTTTCCTCTCGTTCACTCCTGCCTTGTGACCTTATTATCAAAGAATACAGGTTATGACTTTTCACACTCCCTTGCCTTATATGTTTTTCCTACACTTGCTTATTCAGTGTTCCAAGCAGTCTTTTATGATTGATAGGTAGTATTACATTCATAAAGGTGTTAAAAACATACCCTTTACATATAGTGTCCATATGGGTTTGTAGTTTTATACCAGAAGATAATGAATTATAGAAGATGAATACAAATAGTACAAAATAGTATTGTGTGCTCTTTTAAGTGATAAAACCCAGATGGATGATAATAATGTTGATGAATGACTCTGTCTGGCTTTCCTGTCTGAAGACCTGGGTAGAAAGCACATTCTGATTAAAACAAAATAAAAAAAGACAAAATAGCCAAAAAGCAATCAGACAGCAGATGGATTGAGTCTGTTGTTCTTCACATTATTAATGATGATCAGTATCAAACTGGTGATGAGTCTGTGGCAGATAAACAAATATGCAGCATTTACCCTTCTGTAATGTACTTTAATAAATCACTAAAACAGCAATGTTTAAACCAATTTTGACAGGTGGTCAGAATTGAAACAATTACTAGAATTTTATTTCTAGTTCCATATAGGCATCCTTCCATCCATCTGCTTAATACAATTTAGGGTCACTGTGACCAGAGTCTATTGCAGGGCATTTTTAAAGTCAGTATAATTTAAAACTTTTTACAGACCAAGAGTTTCCAGTCTTGTTTCTGCTGTTCAACAATTTTTTCCAAAAATATAATTTCTGTTACTGCAGACTTTGGCTTTACCCATGGAAAGTAATTACTATAGATTCCAGTTTCAAACTCAAGCATGTACTGAATGGTCTCCTTGTGAAACTCAAGATCTGTCATTTTGGTTTTCTCTAACAGTTCCAAATCAAACCACAAGGATTACTGTTATTTATTTGTCCTGATCTGTGCCCCATTTTATATCTATACCATACAACAGTCTAAAAGTACTTACATGGTACAGTTTTGCTATCTTGATGACTGCATAACTCGATCAAAGCACAAAAAAGGGAAAGAATAAGCACAAAATTTAATAGAATACAAAATATATGTTGTGCATTCAAAATAAAAATCATGAAGAAAAGCAAAAACAATTAGAAAGCAACAAAAATCATTAAAATATACCAAAGAATGAAAAATAACTGAAACAAAATAATAAAAAGTAATAAATAAGATTAAGCTCCACATATTTATTTTTAAAAGAATGAACTTGATCAATTTGTGTTGGCAATAAGGTCACAACAATAAATATCCAAGGAAATGCAAATTGAGGGGTATTGAAATAAGTGCATGTATATATATTGTGAGATTTGCCCGGACACCACCAGTCGGAAACCACTTCTTTATCAATTTCACACGTTTATTAAACATGAATAGATAGATAGATAGATAGATAGATAGATAGATAGATAGATAGATAGATAGATAGATAGATAGATAGATAGATAGATAGATAGATAGATAGATACTTTATTAATCCCAAGGGGAAATTCACATTAAAGACATTCCCAACACTACACACAATGCACACAGCAATAATCACCCCAAATATCTCTCTGTCTTAGTCTTTGACCGCCTCTATTCTACTCCTGGGACGCTTCGTCCTGCTCCCACTCCCGACTCTGGCTCCCAGACTGTAGGAAGGCGGCGCCTTTTATCCCTGCCTGGATGTGCTCCAGGTGTCTGATGACGTCCATCCTGGTGTGACAGAAGTGCTGCCCTTTGCCCCGGAAGCACTCCGGGTATCTCTGGCAGGTTCCTCCGCCATCTTGCCGAGTGTGGCGGAAGTAACTATTTCCAAGTCCTACGAGGCTTAAGGCGCCCCCTGGCGGTGGCCACGGGTCCCAACAGGCCAGAAGCTCTTTTGTTCTTCTCCCGTGGTCCTCTCCTGCTCCAGGGTGGTTGCCCCCTCGTGGCCTGGAAGCTATTCCTGCCACCTTCCGGTCCTTTTAGGCATCCCAGCCAGGTAATGACCCCGGCCATCTGCCACAATATATATACTGTATATATATATATATATATATATATATATATATATATATATATATATATAGTATATAAAGAAAGAAATACATACATGTATAATGAAATGAAGAGACCCAGTAACACGCATATACAGTATATATAATAAAATAAAAAGGAGGTAGCAAAGAAAATGAGAAAAAAAGGACAAAAATATGCATAATTTTAATCCAGGTCACACTCAGGAGATATTTCTTTACAAGATGAATTTCAAAACAGTCTCAAAATAAAAAACAGATGGAATGAACTTGAGTTGTGTGTCTAAGATATTGATGTGTTAGGGAAGTAATGAAACCACTTCTTAGAGGCATTTATGTTGTACAAAATAACAAAAGGAAAGAAAAGACAGAACACAATGCCTAATAAGTAAAATTTTAATATCTTACTAAAAGTAGGCCTAAGTTACCATATCCTGAATAAGGATAAGTGTTATGACATAAAAAAACTAACACATATATACTTCATACATGATCAGGTTCTGATTAAATGAAGACAATTATATTAAAAGGAAAATAAAAGATATTATAGTGAATAGTAGTATATAAGGGAAATGAGGCAGGGCTCACCTCTTACTCATTCTCACATTACTCCATGTGTGAATGTGAATGTAGCTATCATTAAAGCAGTGTTGTGTTGAAACTGTGTGAAAACAATATTATATATAGAAAATCCATATGGTGAGCTGAAAAATAAATAAACACATACAGAAAACCTACAGGGACTTACCCAATATGCATCAAAATTGTAAGAAAGTTATTAATAGAATAAACTTTCCAATATATCATAAAGGTATAAAATAAGAGATTAAAAATCAGAACAGAAACTAAAAAGAAATACTTCTGGTATATAATGTATATCAATAATGGACACTTACTCAAAGTTACAAAATATTTCACATAAACAACTGAAGTGAAGATGCGTAATAAAAGATTGTTGTAATCACCGTGCCATGGATGTAGTTTTCCAATCTTTAATATTGTATTGTGTGTTGTGCTGTTGTAAAGTGCCAGGAAATTGAGTGTTTAGTGAAATTTGTTCTAATATTACTTTTGTGTTCTGCAATTTTTATCAACATAAAAAAGAAGGAAAGGAAATACCAATAAATTCACAACCCCTTCAGTGCTACAATTAGACTTATGTTTTAATGTAACAGGGACAGAATTATAATGGTACAATACAATAAAAACAATAGTAATATTGTCATCCTTAAGGACATTCGTACAGCAGCTGTAATGTAAGCAGGGGAAATGACCTGCTTTTTAAGTACTATATGGTATTTGATAGTGGTTTAGAAAAGGCAGCCTGGAGATGATTTACTACAAAATCCATGACATTTTAACCACAGAAAAATACAAATATTGGGGGGTTTGGGTCCAAGAAGATGACGTTAAGATGAAGGCTGTTCCAGTATTGGTGGAAACTTCCACAAAGACAACTACCACTGCAACGCTCTGCTAATCTGGGATTAATGGCAGACTCACTAGATGGAACATGAAAGCCCATTTGAAGTTACTGAAACGGCACCTGAAGTACTCTGAGACCATGAGAAACAAGATTCTCTGGTCTGATGAAACCAACATTGAACCATTTGTCCTCAAATGTGAATGTCACATCTGGAGGAAACCAGGCACTGCTCATCACCTGTGCAATACCATTCCAGCAATGAAGCATGGTGGTCACAGCACCATGCTGTGGGTTTGTTTTTCAGTACCAGGGACTGGAGGACTAGTCAGGTTTGAGGAAAAACTGAACAAAGAAAACTAGAGAGATATTCTTAATGAAAATCTGCTCCAGAATGCTCTGGACCTCAGACTGGGATGACTGTTCACTTTCCAACGGGACAATGACCCTAGGCACAAAGCTAAGAGAAACTGTTAATGTGACAGCAAAACAAGGTAGTGGGCATTGACTCGTAAGGTTTTAGACTTTGACTTACATTGGTACATTTGGTTACCCCATGATATCTGAATTTATACTGCTATAAATAGATGTTCACATATTACAACAACTGGTTAAATTTTGGATCTTTGCCATTTTTGGTGTGGAAATCTTGTTCAGTTTAGTGTTCTAAATACTTGTGTCCAAATTTTGACTTTGAATTTTATTTCAGCATTTAAAGGAATTTAATACCTGTCAGCGAAAAGATTCTGGTTTGAAAAACTCCTCCCAACTTTGGTTCTGTCTCTTACTTGTCTGAGACGGATCCCAAACAACCTCACTGTGAAGAGGGGACAGTAGCTTGCTAATCTGAAAAACATCTAAAAAGTGATTTTTGACAATGAGATTTCAGATCCAAAAATTGTTCACAGAGTGCCATGTAGTAAGTATACATCTCTTGAAATTTTAACATTTTCCAGTATGCAACATGAAGGAGCATATTATTTATTTCAAACAAAGTATGCATCTCTCTGAGTAAATGTGTGCCTTGAGAAGTCCTTTTCAGCATATACTGCACATTCTACCGTTTTGGTAATATATAATGACTCCTAGTATCTTTAAAATTGTTTGCATACCTCTTATTCTATTAGGCCAACAGTCTATGGACTATAGCATTGAACAATGTGAACTGTATATATCAGATCCACAAAATACTGTACCTGCAGTCCTAACAGCATTAACAGAATTTAAAAAGATTTCTTTTCTCAGAATTAATTTGAATAAAACTGTGCTCTTTACAGTGAATTCTCAAGCATACAATATTAGATTGGACACCTTCCCTTTTATCATTGCAGATCACTTTAAATACCTAGGGGTAAACATCACAAGTAAACATAAAGCTCTTTATCAACAAAATGTTGCTGTCTGTATGGAAAAAATCAAGCAAGACTTGCATAGATGGTCAACCCTTCATCTCACTTTAGCTGGAAGAATTAACATTATTAAGATGAATATCCTTCCTAAGCTTCTTTTTTATTTCTAAACATTCCAATATACATCAATAAATCATTTTTAAGAAATTTGATTCAACCATAAGCAACATTTATTTGGAATTCAAAACATCCATGTATCAAAAGGGCGACCCAAGAAAGACGGAAGGTGGAAGATGGCATGGCTCTACCTATTTTTCGATTTTATTACTGGGTAGCAAATATACAAGCTATAAAAACCTGGACATGGACACAAATAGATGAACATACACAGGCTTGGTCTGCAATAGAAATAAAATCCTGCAGTCGTCTTTATATTCCTTGATTTGTACCCCAATAAAAACAAGTCATTGCCAATATTCTAACAACTCAATTGTGGTTCACTCACTCAAAATATGGAACCAATGTAGGAAGTATTTTAAGATAGAGAAGCTTTTATTTGTGGCACCTCTGCGTGATAACCACATTTTTCCTCCCTCTCAAAAGTGCTTAGTTTTTAATGTCTGGAAAACAATTGGAATTAAATCACTTAGAGATATATACATAGACAACATCTTCACATCCTGCGAACAATTATACTCTAAATTTAACTTTCCAGCAACACATTTCTTTCACTACCTTCAAATTAGAAACTTTGTTAAACAGAACCTGCCCAGTTTTCCTCACCTCCCTCTAAGCCGGAAAAAATATTGATCAGTCTTGAGGACTCAGACAGCATTTCTGTAATATATAAAACCATTTTACAGTCCCACCCTTTCAAAGATCCAAGAGTACAGTGGGAAAAGGATCTCCCACTCAGCATCTCAGAAAAGGAGTGGAAGGTAGCAATGCACAGAAATCACTCGAGTTCCATATGTGGAAAGCATACAATTATGCAACTCAAAATTATATATCAAGCACATCTGTCTCACTTAAAATTGTCCAAAATGTTTCCAGGGTAAGATCCAACCTGCGAACGTTGCAATCAAGTTCCAGCCTCACTGGGTCACATGTTTTGGGCCTGCACCAAATTAACATCATTCTGGACCAAAATCTTTAAATGCCTATCAGACAGCCTTGGTGTCCCAATCCCTCCTCATCCACTAACAGCTATGTTTGGTGTACTTCCAGATGGGCTTAAAGTGGAGAAGGACAAACAAACTGTGATTGCCTTTACTACACAATTGATACATAGATTTATCTTGCTCAACTGGAAGAATCCTAGCTTAACTATTCTAAGTCAGTGGGTAACTGATGTTATATACTATTTGAAACTGGAAAAAATCAAATTTGCAACTTTGAGGATTCTCTAGAACGTTTTCAAAACCTGGCAGGATATAATCAATAACATTTTAGAATAAGCATTTAAATTGAGGAAGCAGATTCACTCCCCTCTTTTTTCTTCTTTTTTTACTGTATTTATCTTTATTCATTTACCTATTTACTAATTTATCTATTTACTTATTTTTACTAGCTTAAAGTTTTACTCTGCTGGGCTAGCTCTCTTTCTCAAGGGTGGGGGTTGATTTGTTTCAAACCTATTTTTGTAAAACTTGATGTATTTGTATAGAATGTTATTAAAGAAAAAGAGAATGAAACTTGGAGCATAGACTAGTCATAACATTATTTTTATTACTTTAGATATTGGAGGACTTAAATTAACTACTTACAATTTTTCATGTTGCATGTTCGGAAACTTTAATGTTCAAAATTACAAATATTAAAAAGGACATATAGATATTATTGCAACACCGAAATGTTGTGGTGTCTTAGGGGAAACAGTTGGAAATAGGCTAACGACACTACACTGAAATCTCAAAGAATAAATCAACCAAACCAAAATATTAGCCATACCTCGAAGTCTGAAAGCTTTTACAAAAGTGATAATTCACTTGAATAGTACGTTTTCACTCATCTAACTTGTTGAAACAGCAAATTCTTTTCATTGCTGGTATCTTAACTATATGAAAAAAATATTCTGCAGTGTATCTGATGTGCATAAAAATACACTTTCCTGCTAGGTACAGTTGAAATTACTATTTTTTGATCCTTCAGTTCCTAATACACCACCTAAACATGGGATGCTGTTTATGGTCTGGCACTTCTCTTGTCACTCACTCAAATTAATTCTTAACTCTTCATGTTACTGTTACTGAGATAGAATTTCCATAAATCAGTTGGCCTAAGAAACATTGAATTCTCTTAACTATTATGCACTATGCTCCTTTTCTGAAAGTGCATCTCCAATAACTTCCCTGATAAGTGGCTAAAGTTGTTCATATAATTTAAAAGAGTGTAAACTTATAATAACAATACAGTCAGGTTGTTATACATATCTCATTTCAGAAAACATGCAAGCAATAAAATCAAAGTTTATTATTCTGGGTAGACATCTCTTTCAGTCACTATTAGGAAAAATGTAGTAGGATATTTAAAAGAAAAAATACACTTTAAGCTAATAATATCTAACCCCTCCATCCAAAATTGATTCTGGATTTTCTGAAGTTCCATAATCTCTTCTGCACTTTAAACTGCACCTTTCTAAAACATGACAAATAAGTGTAATTATGTGAGTTCTGATATTATTTATTGATTATTATATTATTTTTTATTGAATTATTTGCAAATTAGATTGTGACAATATTGTGTTGCTGTTGTTGCCTTATAGCTATAACTTTAACACAAATTCTTAGCAACTCTGCTTTATCAAAAAGAATATTAAGGGATTAAACATGAAGCACCTTTCTCTAATAAACTTTTCATTTATTGGATCTTCTTTATCTATAATTTTCTAGCTTGTAGAGTAGTTACTGTAGTTATGTGTGTTCTTTTTGTGATGATCATATAACTTTAGGTTTATACTGAAGTCCCCTGGCGCCATCTTGTGGTTATGTTAAATAACAACCTCATCTGGCTTTCCAGTAATGAATTAAAATCGAATCACTAGTTTAGGAGGCAGCCAGCACTTTTATTGACTGTTTTGTGAATATGTATTGCTTTAAAACATAAACATGAATGGTGGTAATGCAGACCCCACCCCAACCACCCCCATTGCTTCCAAAAAATATGCTAGTTTGGAACACTGAATTAAAATATTGTTTCAGAAAAAAAAAAAATTAAATAGATTTTCTAAATTATTTTGCATTTCATCCAGTGTTGGTCGGCCCTGTGCCCCATGGTCCAAGATGGTCTATGACTCAGTCCAGTCCTGTACTGGATAAAGCAGGTTACACAAATAAATGAATATTGTAATATTGTGATGCCAGCTAGACAATGTTTCAATTTCATGAATTTCATGTTTAGTTTGTATGTCCTGTGTTCATGTATATTTTTCCTTGATGCCAGTTCCAAAAACCTGCTTAGCAGACTACCAAGTTTTAGCTGGAGAGTCTGGCTGTATGCATAAGCACCCTGCAGTGTGGGGACATCCTATCATAAGCCGGGAAAAACATGTCAAAAGGGAAAAAGGGCAGGGTCAGCGAAGAATGTGCAGTGTGACCAGTAGGGTTTTTCCATTGAGCCCCCAAGCCACAAACACAACAACACCTGCGCAAGTCCAAGGTTCAACTAATAATTTATTTAGAAAAATACCTCCATGCAGGTTATTTTTGTAAGCACTTGCACAATTGCTTTTTTTCCCCTCTTTCTTCTTTTCTTTCCCCTCCTCCATTTTTTGTCTTCTGCCTCCTCACTGACTTTCTGAATTGATGTGAGGAGACTCCTTTTTACACCAAACTCAGGAGTACTGTACTTCTGTTGTCAGAAGTGCTTTTCACAGGCTATAACCTAAGTCAGGCTTAAACTCCCCACAATAGGGGGAGCTTCATTTGGCAGCACCCTCTGGTAGCACCCAATGATTCTGAAGGGTTGCCCTTAGAGGCCACATGTCCCCTGCAGGTGTCCCAACCTGGAAGCCGACAAGAGAGGCACTGCCACCTCCCATGTTGGGGGTAAACGTTAAAATTATACAAAGTTATTGTCTGTCTGTATACCTGCATTGTTATCACTCTTTAATTTAATAATTTAATATTGTTCTTTATCAGTATGCTGCTGCTGGAGTATGTGAATTTCCCCTTGGGATTAATAAAGTATCTATCTATCTATCTATCTATCTATCTATCTATCTATCTATCTATCTATCTATCTATCTATCTATCTATCTATCTATCTATCTATCTATCTATCTATCTATCTATCTATCTATCTATCTATCTATCTATCTATCTATCTATCTAGTCATTCACTACTGCCCCAATTGGGATAGGAATCATTAGCCATCCTGGCCTGGTTGCTTCATCCATTACACCATCCATCCAGTATGGTCTTCCAGCTGGGTAAGGTGGCACTTTCCAACCCAATCAGGATGCCGGTTTTTCCATGTAACTAATCACAGCAGGTTCTGTGAGTCATCAGCAACTATGCTTGTAACAGTATGATTGAAAATTACAATTTCTGTTTTAAGATTTGTGTTTAAATGTTTGCTCAATACAATAAGCTATCACAGCAGTACCACAGACAAATTACCATTTTTGACAAGTATAATACCCCAAAGAGACCAGTTTTGGTTTGTTAAACATTAATAGTCACACTGTGTAACATACCATTTGTAGCTAAACTAAAAGAAACCCCATAAAACTGGGATAGTCTGAATCATCTACAGAAATGGGTAAACAGACAGGATGTCTTTTTACAATTCTGGAAACATTGTCATTTTCCACATTTTTTGTTTTATGATCATGTGGAGTTTGCTGTGTATCGCAGATGTGAACTGATATATGAGTACGCTATATACTGCGATAAACTGACATAAATCGTCTCAAGCCATTTCATTTCCTCAGAGCTCTTCTGTTCATTTTGACAGTAAATTTGTGAAGTAGATCCATCCTAGCATTTCACCATGAAAAACCCTCACCCACACATTATGCAGACTTTTAAGATTTTATTTTTTCTCCTTTAGTGGTTGTTCTTCAAAAGTTCAGGAGATTCATTTTGTTAATCCTGCTTTTGTTTCCATCACAGTCATTTTCATCAAGTAATACAATTAGTTCTTTCTTTTTCTGACATTTTTAGTATATATATATATATATATATATATATATATATATATATATATATATATATATATAATATATATAGTAGGGGGACAAGCCCAACCCCAGTTGCGGCCAGAATATTAGTAAAATCTGTAAATGTACAAAAGAAAAATCATTACTTACTGGAGTCAAAATCATGAAATTCTATAAATATGTAAAAAAAATCATGAAATGAGAATAAAATATTTACTTTCTTACCGATTGGAGTATTTCCATTAAACTGAGGTCCACTGTGCTTGATGAATGAGAGACTAAATAAATGATCCATTCATTTTAACTGACATTAAAAAACTTTTTTTTAAAAAAATGACTCATTTAAATAACAGGAAAAATCAATGATTCCAAACATATTAGATAGATAGATAGATAGATAGATACTAGGTGGGTTTTAAATAAGACTGATTTAAAGCGTGACAAAAAACGTAACATAAAAATGTGACACAAAATCGTTGCATTTTCAGGTATAGGATTTTATATACACATATACAGTGATCCCTCGCTATATCGCGCTTTGCCTTTCGCGGCTTCACTCCATCGCGGATTTTATTTGTAAGCATATTTAAATATATATCGCGGATTTTTCGCTGCTTCGTGGGTTTCTGCGGACAATGGGTCTTTTAATTTCTGGTACATGCTTCCTCAGTTGGTTTGCCCAGTTGATTTCATACAAGGGACGCTATTGGCAGATGGCTGAGAAGCTACCCAACTTACTTTCTCTTTCTCTCTCTCTCTCTCTGTCTTGCGCTGACGTAGGGGGGTGTGAGCAGGGGGGCTGTTCGCACACCTAGACAATAGGGACGTTGCTACCTTCTGTGTGCAGCTGCTTCCTGAAGGACATGCTGCACGGTGCTTCGCATACTTAAAAGCTCAAAGGGCACGTATTGATTTTTGACTTTGTTTTTCTCTGTCTCTCTCTCTCTCTCTCTCTCACCCTGCTCCTGACGGAGGGGGTGTGAGCTGCCGCCTTCAACAGCTTTGTGCCGCGGTGCTTCGCATACTTAAAAGCAAACAGCCCTATTGATTTGTTTGCTTTTCTCTCTCTTTCTGACAGACTCTGCTCCTGACGGGCACTCCTTTGAAGAGGAAAATATGTTTGCATTCTTTTAATTGTGAGACGGAACTGTCATCTCTGTCTTGTCATGGAGCACATTTTAAACTTTTGAAAAAGAGACAAATGTTTGTTTGCAGTGTTTGAATAACGTTCCTGTCTCTCTACAACCTCCTGTGTTTCTGCGCAAATCTGTGACCCAAGCATGACAATATAAAAATAACCATATAAACATATGGTTTCTACTTCGCGGATTTTCTTATTTCGCGGGTGGCTCTGGAACGCAACCCCCGCGATGGAGGAGGGATTACTGTATATACAAGGAGGGGTAGTCCATGCTGACCGGGGTGGAATGATGCATTCACTAAACAAATTCTCCAGGGAGGAAAATTTCACTGACTAAACTCACCACGGGCAGCAACCCTATGTATCTGTGTCATGTCCCAAAAATGCCTCCTTCAGGCACTTCTCTAATAAAATGCAGGTGGGGTGGGAACATTTTTCATAACGAAACATAGTTTATAGTCTTCCCTTTTACAAATGGGGAATTTGTGCAAAATTTGGTGGTTAAACAATGTGGATCTGCATAATTAACAAAAACAAACACACATTCACCTTTATATATTAGACACAGTATACAGTGACATGAACAAGTCCCAAAGGTGGTAGTGAAACCCGTCTACAAAGGAATTGAGTGGAACAAGTGGTATCACCTTTATCACAGCTTGAGAATAATCTAGACCAACAGGGAAAAAAACAAAGCATCTGTTGGAATCTTAGCCTCTGCAAAGAACTGGGAGCTAGAGAGCCAGGAGAAGGAGCTCACATTCCCACGGCACATGATGATCACCACCTTGAGACCAGATATCTTCCTTGTGTCTGAATCCACTAAGCAACTTATTTTGCTGGAGTTAACAGTGCCCAGGGAAGATTGTTTGGATGAAGCCTTTGAAAGGAAATTTACCAAGTATGAAGTGCTAGTAAGTGAGTGTGGTGAAGACGGGTGGAGGGCAATGGTGCCTGATAGAACCTTGATAGAAGCTGGTTGCAGGAGCTTCGCAGCCTGATCTTTAACAAGAGCTTTCAGGGCATTGGGCATTAAAGGGCAGTGGAGGAGAAGAGTCATCCACAATACCACCAAAGTGGCAGAGAGAGAGAGAGAGCCTCTAGATGGCTGTGGTTCAAAAGAGAAGAACCATAGGGCAATGTGGGCAGCTAGGTGTCTGGACAAGAGCTGTGGTCTGACCAGCCTCAATGGGTTACCATGGAGGGGGATGTATGATGTTAAAAAACACCTAATGATTGCAGAAACATCACTAAGGATGTGTCTAGAAGCAGTAATATATATATGAAACTAATGATAGCACTTTAAAATAGGTGTTAACCTATAGTGCATTTGCAAGTCATTTACTGCTATGTAACAGATTTTGAAAAAAGGCTCTGTGTTATGTAGCAAAAAGTGATGTAAAAATGGATTATACTAATCCGTTATAGCTCTTCTTTTAAAGTGTAGCCAAGACCACAGAATGTTGGGTAGAAATGTAGCTGTTTTAACACATTAAATCCTATGATTTAAAAATGCTAAACACAATATATTTTAAAAGTAAACATATCAAAGCAAAAAGTATATTCATTTTAAAATGTCTATAACCCTTACTTACCTTTACTTCCCAAACATTGGAAATATTTGCAGTTTTTTTCACATAAAATAACTTTGTAAACATAATACCAATCAACAAATGTCTTCAGGAATATTTGATTGCATGGTCTATTTTGTAGGAGACAAAAGTGCTTGAAACTGCCTGCCTGTTAAACTAGGACTTTATGACTTCATGTTTACAAGAACATTTTAGATTAGAAAATTAGATTAAATACAACATTTAACTTTAAGTTTTGTAATCTGCTAACCATTTACATATGAAAAGTCTTATTTCTTATACTTAAGACTTGAATACGTTTAACTAGTTTAGGACTTTATATAATACATAATTCAGGGGTGTGTTTCTAAAGTATACTATTTATTAGCCAGAGCACCTGGTGAAAAATAATACAAATATAAATATTGGGAATGGGCAAAAGTAGGTTTACAGTTGTTCATATGGAAAAAGATAAGATTATTACAATAGCTTTATTAACTTTATTAGCTCAAAAGAATGTCACAATCTTGTAAGTGCTCAAATTGCCAGCCTCACATACTTTAAAAACCTATTTTTGCCCACCTCTGTATATATATTTATGAAATATATATAGGTGTACTAAAGCATATTCCACTTTATTTGTATGATTATTAGTGCAAAGTGATGTGCCTCTTAACTCAGTTATGCAAATTAATCTGAATTATTTAAGAGTGATTCTTTATTATATTCCTCAGTCTTTTTATGGTGAACTGACCGGAGCACATGGCATGTTCACTCAAGCTTGTTGTAATAAAGAATGTGAGGAGGTTGAGACATTTATAACAGTAACCTGAACTACCCTTTTGTTTAAGATAGTAATTTCTGATGAGATGAGAGAACAAAGATGTCAAAGTGATAACAAATTATTTATTTTTAAAATGGCAATGTGGTGTAGTGGTTAAAGAATTGTACTTCAGGTTGTGGGTTCAAATCCTGCTACTGGCAATGTGTGACCATAAGCAAGGCACTTGACCTGCCTATGCTCCAACTGGAAAAACAAAAGAAATGAAGTCAATTGTATCCATTAATTGTTCTAAGTTGCCTTGGGTAAAGGCATCAGCTTAATAATGATAATGTAGAGTTACTATCTCATTTTCAGATGAAATATGGCATAATACAACTGCTGAGTACAAACACAGTGTCATAATCAAATGCAAGGCAGACAGCAACCAGGAATGGAACATGTCTCCACTGCAGGGCAGTTTCAAAAAACAGGTCAATACTCACTTATGTCAGGCAAGAGATAAGATGCCAGTTAACCTACATGCATGTGTTAGGAATGTAAGGAGAAAAAAATATATAAACAGAGTAGAATGTGCACACTCGACAGAAATGGTGATCAGATCCAGATTCAAATGAAAGGGCCTGGAACTGTGAGGCAGTAATGCTTACCTCTGCCGTAACTTTACTGTTCTATTAAGAAAACTAAACTATTACATTTGTCAGAAGTTATGGAAAACTAAATCCACAGTCTTGGCTCTTACCTTTTTATAAGGTTAAAACATTTTCAATCAATATAGAAGTAACCATTTCTGTGTAGTGTATTTCAGATGTGTTCAATTATAAGATTTAATGGAAATCTTCTTTTAACAATTGTAAGAAATTTTTGCTTATGGAAATCAAAGGCCTATTCAGTTTACTGAATGTTGTCCTCTTAGTCCTACTTTGCTTTTTTCCTGTGCTTGTCATTTATTTCCTAGTTAAGATGAGTTATTCTGTCAAATATTGCATGTGAAGATTTACAGGATGAATGATCCTACATCCAAAACATATACAAAAATAAACTGTATTAGAGTTTTAATTTATATTCTGATCCTGACAACTTAGCAAGCTTTACAATATATTATCAAAGCTGAGTTTGATTAATGAGACATTTTGCAGGAATCCACAGAGAAGCTCATGAATGCTGGGCTGTAGAATGCATTTAACATTAAAAGACTATTGCTGCTATAATGGAGTATATTTTTAGTTCTTGCTGACAATTTAATCAACAATTTCGAAGCTGAATTTTTTATTATGAATTTGAAGGATACAGGACTACACTTTTAAGAAATGGTTGAGATGACTAATTGTTATTTTTTAAATATTTTATTATAATATTTAAGGTAAGACTCCAGTTCAGTATTTTAATATGTCCAGAATAATGTCTAGGTTATTAAAACCAACTTATTAAATCACTTGACATCAAAATTGGTATTAGTTTTAAAGTTAAATGATATCAATATGTCACTGTAGGACTTAAATCTGTGGGAACTTAATATTCAAAGCGGTTATGAGAAAACATAAGGACCACTCCTTCTGATTATCCCCTACTTCAGGGCTACATCCATACTACCTCGTTTTTCATTAAAAACACAGACATTAGACTCTGTTTTTACCTGTTTCCACACTCCTCATGTGATTTTAACCCATGAAAATGGAGACTATAGAAAACACTCTCCCAAGCCATACTTCTGAAAATGATGGCTTGGCGGGATGGTGTGAATAAGTAAAAAAATATCCATCCATCCATCATCCAACCCGCTATATCCTAACTACAGGGTCACGGAGGTCTGCTGGAGCCAATCCCAGCCAACACAAGGCAGAAAACAAACCCCAGGCAGGGCGCCAGCCCACCTCAGAGTAAAAAATATACAGCTATGAAATGCAGTCTCTAAGCATACTCTCATTTGTTCATGCTTATTGCATAGCTCCTCACTGATTGGAGTTGCTCATTACAACGCCTCATTTCTGGAGTGGTTATCCTTCATGGAAGAAAGCCATATTCCAACACAGCAGACAATATGAAGTCACTTTTCATGGACTTTTTGTGTTGCTTACTTGTATGCATCTAAATTGTGTTCTGTACAGTCTGAATGCTACATACATGTGCAAAAGGCAAATAATACAGCAGTCACTACAGTTTTGTAATAAATCCCTTGGTTGGAGGCGTTACCGTCCCTTTAAGGATTTCTTTCGTTGATGGGTACTTGTCCAGTGTAGAAAAATGTCTACATCATATGTATTTTCAGTCATTTTTAATAATTTCATAAACAGCGTGAAAATGCTAGTGTGGACAAGGATCATTTTAACTTAAAAACACCATTTTGAAATGAAAATGTAGTAGTGTGGATGTAGCCCAAGAATAGATAAGAGGAGGAGTGAAGGCAGAAATAAGCTTGACTTTGAACAGGCAAGCATACTACTTTAGAGACTGTTCTATACATCCCAGAAGGAAAAGTAAAGTCCAGGGGAATAGAGCAAAGTGAGAAACAACTGTGAACATGGCAGCAGGCATGGGCATACTTATACACAGCACTAATAATGATTGTTTATTGTTTATCAATTTACAAAATGTAAAGTGAGCGAACAAAAGAAAAATCTAAATCAAATCAATATTTGGTGTTACTACCTTTTGCCTTCAAAACAGCATCAATTCTTATAGGTACACTTGCACAAAGTCAGGGATTTTGTAGGATTCTAGTCTGGTGTCTGATCAACCAATTCTACCAGACAGGTGCTAATGATCATCAATGTCACACGTAGGTTGAAACACAGTCATTAACTGAAACAGAAACAGCTGTGTAGGAGGCTTAAAACTGGGTGATGAACAGCCAAACTCTGCCACCAAGGTGAGGTTGTGGAAGACAGTTTCATGTCATGGCAAGATTGAGCACAGCAACAAGACACAAGGTAGTTATACTGCATCAGCAAGGTCTCTGCCAGACAAAGATTTCAAAGCAGACTGGGGTTTCAAGATGTACTGTTCAAGCTCTTTTGAAGAAGCACAAAGAAACGGGCAACACTGAGGATCGTAGACGCAGTGGTCGGCCAAGGAAACTTAGTTCAGCAGATGAAAGACACATCAAGCTTATTACCCTTCGAAATCGGAAGATGTCCAGCAGTGCCATCAGCTCAGAACTGGCAGAAACCAGTGGGACCCAGGTACACCCATCTACTGTCCGGAGAAGTCTGGCCAGAAGTGGTCTTCATGGAAGAGTTGCAGCCAAAAAGCCATACCTCCAATGTGGAAACAAGGCCAAGCAACTTAAGTATGCACAAAAACATAGGAACTGGGGTGCAGAAAAATGGCAGCAGGTGCTCTGGACTGAGGAGTCAGAATTTGAAAGATTTGGCTGTAGCAGAAGGCAGTTTGTTCATCGAAGGGCTGGAGAGCGGTACAATAATGAGTGTCTGCAGGCAACAGTGAAGCATGGTGGAGGTTCCTTGAACGTTTGGGGCTGCATTTCTGCAAATGTAGTTGGAGATTTGGTCAGGATTAATGGTGTTCTCAATGCTGAGAAATACAGGCAGATACTTATCCATCATGCAATACCATCAGGGAGGCGTATGATTGGCCCTAAATTTATTCTGCAGCAGGACAACGACCCCAAACATACAGCCAAAGTCATTAAGAACTATCTTCAGCGTAAAGAAGAACAAGAAGTCCTGGAAGTGATGGTATGGCCCCCACAGAGCCCTGATCTCAACATCATCGAGTGTGTCTGGGATTACATTTAGAGACAGAAGGATGTGAGGAAGCCTACATCCACAGAAGATCTGTGGTTAGTTCTCCAAAATGTTTGGAACAACCTACCAGTCGAGCTCCTTCAAAAACTGTGTGCAAGTGTACCTAGAAGAATTGATGCTGTTTTGAAGGCAAAGGGTGGTCACACCAAATATTGATTTGATTTAGATTTCTCTTTTGTTCATTCACTGCATTTTGTTGATTGATGAAATAAATGATTAACACTTCCATTTTTGAAAGCATTCTTTGTTTACAGCATTTTTTCACACCTGCCTAAAACTTTTGCACTGTACAGTATATGAATCATAAAGTTAAACAGAAAACATACTGTTCAGTTAAGGACTTTCTGATGTTCACTCACTTTGTCCTCTTGCTTGGAATTAAGTAAATTGATTCATTTGCTGGTTGTCATTTGTAGCCTCTGTTATTGATGACACAACTGTATAAGGAGCACCACACTACATCTAAACAAAACAGAGAGGACAGAGAATTAGAATAGAAAGTCGTTCACTTTAAAAAAGTGCAAAGCTACTAGATATAGAGTATTATCATTGGAACAGGCATCTACTAATAAAAAATACACAGTAAATAACTAAATTCAGTTCCTAATGCAAGAAATGATATTGTGTAGAGTTCAGATAAAAACAAATATTTATGAAGATTCATTGTTAATGACAAAAAATAACCAAAAGCCAAAACAATGTTTGCACTGACAACATACACAGTTCATGAACATAGAATTCTTATTCCAAATAATCCTGAAAATATATTTATTTGGTTCACCAAGTCCAGGAAACAGTGCACATATTTCATCCTTGTGTGAGCCTTGCAAGAGTAGTTTCAAATAACCTTACCAGATGCTCAATTCATCTCATTCTGCCTACATTTCCTCATTAAATCCTTGCAAGGTTTGATTTGATATTGTCATTATACCAGAATACTTGCCTTTAATGATTGTCTTTAGAGTATTTTGGTACTCATACTCTGTTTATAATATTTCTATTTTACTATTATGAAAACATCAAATAGTTTGGGCTTTGATTGGATAAATTAAAAAATATATTCCATTAACAAAAAAAAAAGAAAATTAGAAAGTAGAAAACTAAACTCTTCATGCACATAAATAATTGTCAAATAAACAAAACCATTTCAGAATGAAGAGTCTCCCTTAGGTCAGTAGAGGGCACCCCTGGACTTTTTTGAGTTAGGTAATGTGCTATTTTTTGTGAACAGAATCTAGATGATTTAACCATTTTTTAATGGTTAATTTTATTGACACTGAACATTACATTAAAGAGTTCTTTGCAAAATCATCGTAATAAAAAACAGGAAACAAACTGATAATCTACAGATAGTTATGAAAGTTGGGAATTATATTAAGTGATGTGTGACAGTATAATTTTATTACAAATGAATATGAATGTTTATATGGAAATAAAATAGTTTTAATAAATTAGAGAAAAATAATGCAGTAATTACTGTATATTTCTTCACTGATCAGGACATGGCACATTCATTTACCAGAAGGACCTAAAGATGATTCTTTAGGATATGGTGACTGATGCTGCCACTCACATTGAGAACATTGAGAATGTAGTGAATAGAATCAAGAAAGAAATAGACTAAAATGAATAAAAATGATGAGCAAGTCTCTCAGACAAATATGTTAACAGGGGCAAAACTGCTATTATAGTAAAGGAAATAATTATCTAAATGAGTGAACCATTCTTACCTACTCAGCAGTGCAGCTCATATTCATATTTCCCCTTATGCAGAGGTCAATTTATTTAATGAATTACACTGGTCAACAAGCATTTCACTACTTCGATTCTTTCACCTGTACTGTAACAAATTTCACTTGCTGGCTCCAAATCTGAAAACCGTTTTCGTCCAGCATGTCCCATTTTTTAGTTATGATGTTCCAGGTCTTGGACAATTAGGGTGACTGGACTGTAAAAGCAGATAATCATTTTGATAAATACCGGTAATTCCACTAGGGATGCCATTGAGATAAACGAATACGCCCCACATTACTAACAGCTGTGAGTTGTATACCTTGTCATTATATTTAGCGACAGCGTCCCTATTAACTTGTGGATGTGCTTGGGAGTATTTAGCGACAGCATCCCTATTAAGTTGTGGATTTATTAACTTGTGGATTTTTCTGCGAGTATTTGGCGGCAGCTGCACGAAGTTGGTTCCGCAGGCAGTCAATTACGTGGGAGGCGTGCTGATTTCTGCAGCAGCCGCACTTATGAATATGCTAAGCACAGTCCTTCACCCGTGAATATTTACCTTATATGGGCAGGCACTCAATCACGTGGGAGTATTGATGATGCAAGACGCAAGACGCAACTTGTGGATGTGCTTGCGAGTATTTAGCCACAGCGTCCCTATTAACTTGTGGATGTGCTTGTGAGTATTTAGCCACAGCATCCCTATTAACTTGTGGATGTGCTTGCGAGTATTTAGCCACAGCGTCCCTATGAAGTTGTGGATGTGCTTGCGAGTATTTAGCCACAGCGTCCCTATGAACTTGTGGATTTGCTTCTGAGTATTTAGCCACAGCGTGTTTATTAACTTGTGGATTTTTCTGCGAGTATTTGGAGGCAGCTGCACGAAGTTGGTTCCGCAGGCAGTCAATTAAGTGGGAGGCGTGCTGATTTCCGCAGCAGCCGCACTTATGAATATGCTAAGCACAGTCCTTCACCCGCGAATATTTACCTTATATGGGCAGGCACTCAATCACGTGGGAGGCGTGATGATGCAAGACGCAACCACCTCACACGGCGACCGAGATCCGCTATGGCCGTGTACAGTAGGTTCCAGTTATGACCGTTACATGTAGAATTTCGAAATGAAACCTGCCTAACTTTTGTAAGTAAGCTGTAAGGAATGAGCCTGCCAAATTTCAGCCTTCCACCTACACGGGAAGTTGGACAATTAGTGATGAGTGAGTGAGTCAGTCAGTGAGTGAGTGAGTCAGTCAGTGAGTGAGTGAGTGAGTGAGGGCTTTGCCTTTTATTAGTATAGATTATTAATTTTAATTAGTGGAAAAAATATTTGTTACTGATTACTAAGTCTTATTGGACTCTAAAGCAGTGGGTAGTCAGTTTTACTGTTTCCTTAACATAACATTGCATTTCAGGACATTTCATTAGTTCGATTCACCATTATATTGAAAATCGTCAAGGCGATGGACAGAAACGTAGATGCATTTCATCATTTAAGAAATAAGTTTGGTCTTGAGAAAAGTGAAGCCAAAATTAAGGAAGGTGTTTTTGTTGGTCCAGAAATCCGTGAACTTATGCTTGATGATGAGTTCACAAGGAAACTGAAACCAACTGAATCACCAGCATGAGCAGGTTATCTAGAATTTTCTTGGCAGTCACAGAGCAGAGAATTATGCTGAGTTTGTGGAGAAAATGCTGAAACTTTATTAGCTTATGGGAGCCAAAATGTCACTGAAGATGTATTTATTTCATTCTTGTCTTGACTTTTTTCCACCAAATCTGGGCGATGTCAGTGATGAGCATGGGGGAAAATTTCATCAAGATATAAAGGTAATGAAAAACTGATATCAAGGAAAATTTACTCCAAGAACTGTTGGTTCTTGCAAAGAGAGACGGATGTGTAGTACTAGCGCAGAAGCGAGTGCCTCCAACATTTTTGAACACACTGACCCCACATTTATATTGATGCAAATTGACATAAACATGATTTAATGTGTCTCTGGTATCGTCTTCTGGTTTGTTTTCAGAATAAACACATCAAAACAATTTTGGTGGGACATAGTTCAAATTCTAGATATTGTGTTGATATATTGATATTCAAAAGTGTCAAAACGTTAATGATATGTATCTCAATTAGCTTAATTCCAATTTTATATATGAAATCAGTGTAAAAAACTTGGTCTGAAGTGTTTATGTATTTATTGTTAATATATATATATTGTAGACCAGTGTTATTTTTAAATTAACCACACAACTACTTTATGAAACAATTCAGCTAACAACAAGTTATTTGGGATATCTAATTCAAAAATTCTTCATGGAACACTCATTAAATTGCTCCATAAATAACAACAACTTATTTTTAAAGGATATTTTCATACAAACACTGTAGCTCAAAGTGCTTTACAAGATATCAAAGCAGAGCTGGCCCTAGACAATTTCGGGCCCGAAGCAAACTGATACGACCCGACCCCTGCAGCTAGGGGGTCCGGGGCAGTGCTCTGGCCGCCAAGCGATTTCCTGCATTCTGAGCTACAGAAATGCGTTTTCCCGGCATCTACAACCATCACTTTTTGACGATTTCCATTTGACACTGACAACCGTAACCGTAACACACTGACAGGAGCCAAATTTGCAGGCTGTCAGCGCAGACTGTCGTACAAGGCCCTGAGTGAAGGGTATGAGTGATGGAGGTCGGAGTGGGCCCGCATAAATGTCTTTAGTGATGATACATTAACAGATAAAGCTACATTTTAGCCAGCTATAGCTGTTTCCACCAGGCAGCACGTGGAGGTAAATAGCTAGGCCAAGCACTTTTTTTTTGCTTTTTATATTTTTTATATATTTTTTTTTATTTTATGAAGATAAGATCCACATTATTTTGTTGTTACATTTTTTTCAGTTTTAAAGCTTGTTTTCATACTTTCGAGATATTCAGATTTCCGTATAAAATAACTTACCAGCAGATGTTGAAATCTATTTCACACAAAAGACACTTTTCGAACCTCGTCGTGATCTTCATCTTTCTGGTTAGAAACCGAAACGGCTGGCAACGTTGCTGAACCTGACGAAAAACCCATGTCCATGTAATTCTTAACATCATCGGCTTCTGACTTCATGGAGTCGGATACAGGTTTGTGGGGCTTGGACAGCTTTGCGGTATCTTCGACTAATGGAAGTTCAGTCCTGGTGCTAGTGCTGCTGCTGCTAGAGCTAACCGTTTTCGTTAGGAAGCGTTGCAAAGCGCCTTTTTGGGTAGCGAAGAATTCATCTTTCGCTGCTTTTTCTTTACGTTTTTGAGCACCTGATTTATATTTCTTTGGTGGTGGAACTGAAGACATTTGGAATACAATAATTTCAAACTGTGGAAATTCGGCAAGGCCTAATTACTATCTACAAGACGTTCTTTCTAACAAAATGGAAATATATTGATATGAAGGAAAGTGATGGCTTTACGAAGAGAAGGGCCCCTTTTATGCTCTGTCGAGAATGCAGTGCGGCGGAGCGGCCCTGACTGAAGCGTAAGTGGCCGCCTACTGAGGACAGAGGCACAGATGAGCCGTGGAGGCGGCAACAGGCGCACGGGCCTGAGTGAAGCGTAATGAAGATTGGAGTGCCAAGTGGAGATGTCCACGTGGAGTAATTAAGTGATTGAATATGTTGCCGTGAATTATACTGTATATATAAAAAAATTAGTAATAGAGGTTGGAGTGAAGGAGTCTGTTGCTCCATTGGGCCCTCCGCAGCAGCGTCGCATCACAGGAAAAAAAAAAACCTTGGGCGCAGTGGGCGCCCTCCAGCGGTGGGCCCGAAGCGTTCGCTTCGCCCTAAGGCCGGCTCTGATCAAAGAGAAAGCTACAAGAAAAGAAAAACATATAAGACTAGGCAAGTATAGTAATGAATAAGTAACAAAGGAAATAATAATCTATCATCTTATAAAACAAAGTCATATGTAAAAAAATGCTTAGAAGGAATTAATATCACTTTTAGACAAATGCCCTGCTTTGGTCATCTTGCTAATGTTAACATGCTTATAGGAGCATTTGCTTAAGTAGAATGAAATGGTGTCCATATGGTAAAGAGCTTTTCAGAAGCAGTGATCCCACAATGGACAGAGGGAAAATCCTCCAGGAAAACAAGTCAGAGAGGAAAAAGAGCAAAATCAATTTCATTATGGTGTGACAATGGCTTTCCAAGGGTTGGTAGAAACTGTCAAACATGATGCTATTTTAGTGAAATATCAGGAGAATGAGAGCAAGAGAGAGAGAGGGAGACAGAAAGAGAATAGTGGTCACAGAGGACTATACATTAAGATGATTTCTCCAGTATGCTAAATAAGTAAACCCCAGCAAATAGTAGGGACACCCAAATCTCTACCTACAGCAAGACTTAGCAGTAGGCTACAAGACCTCTGAACTGACAGCTAGGCTGTTGATTCTGGAAACAAAGAAGGGTCCGCTAACTCTACTATTGGCTAGAGGAGGGGCTATGGAGTAGTAGCAGATGTTTTTCCATGTGCCCAGAGTACAGTGAAATTCTTACTTCCATGTCTAAATGATGCATGATATCCAGCTGAGTGGTGGATTTTCATTAACAGACATTATCTGTTGCATATCTATAGCCTAAAAAGTTGAATGTCTGAACCCCATGTCAATAGTTACACTGCAGTTTTTACTGTCAGATCAAATGTTAGATATATTGAACTTCCCAAAAAACATATGATGAAAACTGTAAATTGGCTCAGATTTTTCCCTGATTTGAACATTGTAATATCATATTTTATATTCAGCCAAGCAGGTGTGGAAACAGAATGTTCTTATGACAAAGACAAAAATGTATAACCTTCACTTCTCCTAGGGCTCAGATTACATATTCCTTTAGTCATCCCTCACATAATCCTCACTTTCGGGTTTTGATTACCTGTCCTGCAGTTCCTCTTACTGAAAGCAATATATCAGGTGAGTCATGCAGCTTTATTTACTTTACACAAATAATGTTATAGCAGCCCTTATATTTAGCTTTTTATATATAAAGTGTTTTGTATTAACGAAAACACTTCCTTTGTTTCATTTATCCCTTATAATGTATTCAAATACAAACCATTTGTTAGATTTTTTAACCAAATTCTGATACCCCTTTTATGTCCTCAGGATGTCAGATTTTTTTTTAACCCAAATCTATTTTATATTGATTGGACATTTTAACAAATAGTACAGATAACCCAAAAAATAGTGGGAAAGATTTGCTTTTTTAAAGATAGGATACTTTAATAGATAGGTATTTAAGAGGTTTTTATGGGTTGTGAACAAACAACAAATACCATAAATTCAGTAAGAATTCAATGGTCAATGGTAGGACAAAACTGACTCAAAAGACATAGAATATATTATAGAAGCTATACAAGTTCTGGGATGTTTTATAATTTTTTATTGTTCATTAATTGGATAAAAATATAGAAAAAGTCACAAAATTTCATCCTGAACAGATGAAATTTTGGATGTTATTACTGATGTCAACCACAAAACCAGTTCAAATTTGACCCAAACACTTTATCAAGGTTACATTTTTCCTGCATTCTTATAGCTGCAGGAGCTGAAATAAAAAGTTTACAAGTCTGTGACATGTACTGTAGGGAACAGCCCGGACACAGACAGGTAGACATGTTATATTCACCCAACACACGTTTATTATCCATAATATTTACAGTTCAAGTGCACAACCCAGTGCCGCAGCACCAATCACCCCTTGAGTCCTTGGCCACAACACAATGCCTCGTACTGTCTCTAGTCCGCCTCCACTCCTCTCCACCAAGCTTCGTCCTTCTTCCTCCCGACTCTTGCCCCTGACTGGAGGGAGGCGGCCCCTTTTATACACCCCGGATGGGCTCCAGGTGCATCCTAAGGGCTTCTGTAGCCACACCCCTGTGTGGCGGAAGCTCTGTTGGTGTATCCGGAAGTCCACCGGGTGTCCCCAATACTCTTCCCCCCAGCACTTCCCGGTGTGGCGGAAGTACTGAGGTCCAGGGCTCCCAAGGCTTCGGGGTGCCCCCTGGCTGTGACCATGGGCCCCTACAGGGTAGAGCTTCCAAGCTCTATACCCGTGGCCCCCAAAGCAACCAGGGAGGACGCCCCCTCGTGTCCTGGAGGAGGCACAAGCCCTCCTCCACTCCTCCTGGGCATCCCGGCCGGGCGACAAACCCAGCCGGGTGCCACAGTACTTATAGTAACTTAAAATGTGACATTCTTTGCTGCAGTAGTCATGAAAAGGTGTGAGTTTTACCATAAAGGTTATGTTATTTACTGATTATCCTTGATTTAGAAATATGCTGAAATAAAAAATGCTATGGATCAGAATTCAACATCAGCAATAAGAAATACAATATTTCTGTTCTACAAAGAAGGAAATTAATATGTTGTGTATATATAATGTTTATACCTTAAGGGTGATTGGTTTTCTTACTTAAAGAGAAAGGCCTTGCAGGACTGCTAGTAAAGTAGAAGATGACAGATAGAGTAAGAGATGCTACTAGGGACAGACAAGACATTGTTATCTAAAACTACAAGCAGACATTCTGGAATATATTGTGCAATGGCCAGCTATTTAGAGCTCAGCATTCTTGTTACCCAACTGTGATCTTATTTATAACAGAAATTAAATGCTTCATTTGTGTGCTATGGAAGGCTCCAAAGTTATCACTTATGTTGTGTTCACATGAATATTTGATTGGTATTTTGGGGAAAAAAAAAACAAGGTCACTGTTTTTTCAACATATGGGGGGCTGCTGAGTATCAGATTGAGACATGGGGCCTCTACATTCCCCCTCTATTGAATTGACAGTCATGTTCATGTACAATGAGAGCAGTTACACTGAAATTATGCCGCCAGTGATTTTGCCCTTCTCCAGCCAATGCCAGGTGAATATTAATGACTCTGAGGAGACCCTTAAACAGAATTTGCTGTAATTTTCCAGACTAAGGTTTCAGATCATCTCTGGAACATGTTATCATGTCAGTGTTGATTCAATGAGCTTGTGTACTATGGATCCATAGGCATAGGTTAAATCTAGGTAGAGTGCTTCCAGATCTTCTCTGTTTTCCCTTGCCTTCTAGATTAGCTGGGTCACCATCCCTGTGTGATCTAGGCATGCAGGTACTCCTGGGAAGCCCCCCTTCAGTACTGAGACAACAATATACACATTCTTTAAGAACACCTCAGTTATACATTGTGCCACAATCTTGAAGAAGATCTTCCCTTTGGCACTGAGCAACAAGATGTTACAAAACTGCTCAATATTATTTGAATCCTCTTCTTTCAGCATCCAGGCTTCCTCTACATTTTCCATTGAGCTGTGATCTTTCCATTTTCAGGATCTTCTAGAGTCACACAAGAAGCCTTGAGCACTGTTTATATGCCTTCTAAGGTACTGTGCTCAGGTCAGGAACCGAACTTGCTCTTGAAGCTTTGACTTCTCCTTTGACCTGCTACAGGGTGGGTTTTGAGATGTTTAATTGAGTCACCGGTTCAGGAGGTGCCACCAGAGACTCACATGGGCCGAAGTCTTACTCTCTTTATGTGTCATCAAAGTGGTGGTTTTGGTGGTTGATCTTCTGTTCAGAACATGAGAGATGGCCACTTTGCTTCTGCCCCAGTAGCCTTTGGTGAAACCAAAGGGGTTATTGATGAATGCACTGTCCTTTCAGGCCCTCTCCTTGCCCTTTTTTGGCACCACTCAGCACACCTGAGTGTAATAAGCCTCTTTTATGTGATGTCTGTGAGGTATGATGCAGCAGTTTTCTCCTCCTCCTTGGCCAATTTGAATTGACGCTTCAGGGACCTGAGGTCTTGGCTCAGCTGACTTGACTGAGTTCTTGTTTCAAACTCATTTCAATTTGGTCTTGCTGAATCACTTGTTCCCTGCTTTTCTTCACCACTAAACAGTTCTGCAGTTATCATGACGGTGCACACAGTCTGAAGTTTCTGGTTAGCATCATCCTTTGATGTTACCTTCAGGAGTCGCAGGCCACTTCACCCAACGCTGTTCTGACTTCCTGCTTTGTGGTGGGACAATACCTGTGGCTCTAGCTGCTGCTCCTCTGTGTCTATTCACTTTTTGTCTGCTTAAGCATGCCATCTTTGACTGGTGGATATTCAGACCTCACAGGTTTGTGCACACTTTGCTCCAAATACAGACTGCACTCATAGTTAATTGTCCATTTGCTCTGGTCTTTAATAATAGGTCCATCCCATTGGGATGCTCACCCTCCACTCCTCTCAGACAGATAAAGAAGAGTCTTGAGCAATCATTATATATGAACTTAAACATGGACATTTCTATGTTTACCTGGCCAGTGGAGCCATGTCATGTGAACAGTATAGTCCTTTATACCATGACTGGTTAGTCTTAAGGGAACATTTCCTTTTATCACTTAACATTTGAATATATTTTAAATTGATTTGCACCAATCAACATACAGGTAAATGGTATATACTATGTAACACTCCTAAGCCATTAAATATTATGTTAAGTCCCAAATTAGTTAAACATATTAACATTTTGTTGAAAGAAATAAGACTTCTCATATGTAAACTGTTATTTGAGAACAAAATATAAAATTATACATTATTTATGATGGGGCGGTACGGTGCTGCCTTGCAGTTAGGAGACCTGGGTTCGCTTCCCGGGTCCTCCCTGTGTGGAGTTTGCATGTTCTTCCCATGTCTACGTGGGTGTCCTCCGGGCGCTCCGGTTTCCTCCCACAGTCCAAAGACATGCAGGTTAGGTGGATTGTGTTGGCTGGGATTGGCTCCAGCAGACCCCCATGACCCTGTGTTCGGATTCAGCAGGTTAGACAATGGATAGATAGATAGATAGATAGATAGATAGATAGATAGATAGATAGATAGATAGATAGATAGATAGATAGATAGATAGATAGATAGATAGATAGATAGATAGATAGATAGATAGATAGATAGATAGATAGATAGATAGATAGATAGATAGATAGATAGATAGATAGAACTGTATTTGTCCCCAGGGGGAAATTGTGTTGTCTTTTTCAGTTCATGGTGTGATGGTCTTCATCAGTTTGGTAAGAGAGAGAGAGAGTAAGGGAGTGAGCAAATTTATAGATGTTCTGTCCAACCCCTAGAGCCAATAGGACGTCATAGTACTTAAAGGCTTCTGATACAAGCCAGTTCCAAACAGCCATACTTTAGACCAATGGGGGAACAGAAAACATCTTTACACCTGCCATCCCCCAAAACCATTTGTTGAGCTAAAGTTTGCCAGTTAGGCAGCCTGGCTTTTTGTGGGAGTTGGGAGACTTCAGAGAAACATTTACCAAACTTGTTTCAGGTACTTCATCCCAACTCTGTTGTAAAATTCAAAGAGACCTATTCCTGAAAGAGGTGGGGGGTTGTAAACATGAATGCTTCTCACTAATGTAACACTAATATTACATTGTTTTGCCTAAATTATAAATAAAGATATACATAATATTTATCAACTTATATGCAAAATCTCACATCACAGCACTCCACCCCGATAAATCTTTTGTACAATGTCTTTATAATTAAACAGTCTTAATTGTTTAAAGAGAACTTTTGCTTTGATTTGCAGTATTTGCTCTCCCAGTGTTAAAAAGTTGTGCATGGCCATTTGTCCATTGCATAACTTCTTTATTTCAAAGACAAACTGAAGAACTTGGATGCACTCCTGATGACTTGTATCTGCTCCGACTTGCTTCAACTGTTTCTTTCTGCTTTCTGCAGTCTTCATATGTCATCAGATCTGGTGGTTCAAAATGAGACAAGTCCACTAAACTAACCCACTGAAATTTAAGTCTATTGTGTGAATTATTTTCTTAATCTGTGCTGGTTTTGTGTCTAACTGCTAATTAGACCCTTGTCCCAAACTATCTGTTTAAGCATATGCAGCTGTACAATTAACATCAAATTTGAAAGGTAACATACCACAGGTGCCAGTACAACCACTATTGTCCAAGTGAGAGCACATGTGCCATTGCATAAACTGTTTACAAACCAACATTTGTACCCCCTCTTCACACATTTGGGGTTGACTTAGTTGCCTCTTGTGGTTTTCTACCCATGGTGCAACCTTTGACTGCCATCAGCCTTTACCAGTATAGGCTGGCATCACCACCATGAGACGTCACAGCTATGCAATCCTCATCATTCACCCTGTAGGCCACCCCTAGAGTTATTTGCTCACCCTTATTTTGGCATTCCTAACTGGTTTGTTCAGTTTCCACCCCTTGGAATATAAATTTGCTGCAGTAATGAACAAACCTTTCCTTTTAAACTATAGCTATTGTGACTAGTCCTAATATTATGTGACTTGTGGACTTGTTACTCACTTAAACCCCAGTAAGTGCATTTTTCTTGCTGTCTCTTCAGTTCTTCTTCACGTCTTTGTCTTTGTTTTTAGTCTTTGCTTGTCATCTTTTCCTAGTTTCTTTAGGCAGGTCTGCAAAATGGAAGGTAACAAAGCAGTTTCTGTCCATCTCAACTTCTTGGTTGTCGACCTGGTGCCAACAATCAAACTTTGCTTCTGGGCATTCATTGGAACAGCTTGGCCACTAGTGCCACTCCACTCCAATGTGCTAGCTGTAACCTGATCTCCTGCATGGATTTTACTCTGCTGATTGCCTTCACTATTTATTACCTGCACCAACACAAAGTCCGTAATACCTTATAATAGAAGTATCACTATTGCAAAAGATCAGGAAATTGAAACAGAAATAACTATTTTCCCTTTCCTGTCTTCCTGCGCTACCCTTCTATTTTTTTTCATTGCCTGTGTGTCCTTTTTTTATTTTATGGTAACTGCTACCTGAAAGTGTAGGCTAAAACCTCTCCAGAATCCAAGTGCTAAATCCAGCATCTCTCCTAAAAATGACCTTTGTTCTTTACTCAAGACCACCTTACTTTTCTCCATTTTATTACATGGAGTTTCATAGGCTGTCTTTTTAAACAACTGGTCAGTCAGGTTTTGAATTACTGAACCTAAGTGTGTGTGCTTTTTAATTACTGCTGGGCCTAGCAGAGCTGTTAGGACATTCACACCCCTGTGCATTCCTGACTTGCTGCCTGAGCCTGTAAACCTTCCTGCTGCACCATCCCCCATCCTTTGTTCTTTGGCTTGCCCTGTTTCATTCAAACAAACTCCTAAACTGGTGCACTTTCTTTCCAACTCAGCTATTCTTGCACTAGCACTTTCAGACCTTTCACAAACTAGCACTTGAATTCCTTTCATTTCCATTGTTCCTTGTTTAAATTCCACACTTTCTTCACTCAGTATCCTTATTCCATTATCCATTTCATGCACTCCAACTGCCATTCACACTCACCAGCTTTTCTGCCTTCTATCTGATTTCTTTGTCCTAAATCAAATTTCAGTGCAGCACTGGTTACCTTTTGTAACAGTGTTGAAATATCTATCGGTGTAGCATGTTCTTTAAATAATGGACAGACCTCAGAAGTATCTGGAGATTGTGGTAGTGGAGAATACTGGAAGAAAACATCCTTGCTATTTTCCCTTCCTTTCATGCATCTCCTTTTCCTCGCACTCACATTCCCACTCTTTATCTGAGCATTCATCTGTCTCAGGTAAGTCACCCACCTATGTTTTAGGGTTCCAGTCAGATCCCATTACTACTGCCCTAACTTTCACCACAGGTGGTTTTCTCTCCTTTTTTCCCCTGATTTCTGTGCTTTCTACTTTAGTAGTGGGTGTTCTACATGCTAGCACTTCACAATTTTCACATCAACTGTTACATCTTTCAAAACTCTCACACAACATTCCACAACTTTCACTTTCAGTCACTTTGCTATTTTCTTTCTCATATTGATCTTCCTTATTACCAATAATGCATGATAGTAAACCTCTTATAACAGCAGCTGTCTTCTTTATACCTGATCTCTGTTTTCCTGCTTTTAATCCTTCCAGCCCCCTTCCATTTCGTAGCATGCTCAGCTCAGCTTCTGCTTTCTCTACCTGCACTACAGGTTTCCATTTCCTAGCTTTAGCCTGCTTGCCCCTGCCACTCCACTGGAAGATTGCTGACTTTAATATAAATTTAGACATTTCTGAGTCTACAATACCACACTAGTACAATTTGCCAACTTCGTTATGGTTTGGCCTACTTTTGCCCCTGTAATCAAACATACACATACATACACAAAGATCCTAAACGAATAAGTACCGTATGAATGACGCATGCATGTCCCACCACTCCTTAGCACTTTAACCACTTAAGTGCCATATGAACGACGCATGCATGTCCCACCACTCCCTAGCACTTTAACCACTTAAGTGCCATATGAACGACGCATGCATGTCCCACCACTCCCTAGCACTTTAACCACTTAAGTGCCATATGAATGACGCATGCATGTCCAACCACTTTCTAGCACTTTAATTTGGGACTCACTACCACCAGCACTAACAAACATGCGGGTGTCCTCGTGACACACATGAAGTGCCTACACTTTGTTGGTTATATTCCATTCAGCAACCAAACAACCAAAATTCACATTCACACAGACACATATACATCGACAGTATTTGCAAACAGGGTGCAAAACATGGTTACCCCAAAATCCTGCCTACTACTCCAATTTTTTTGTCTACGTAGAGTAATATTGTACTCTACTTTCCCCTATTGTATTATTAATATGTAGCCTTTGTCAGAATGCCTCAAATCTCTCAGACTTACCACTGTTTATAAGTAGAGAAAAGCCAAGAAAAATGACACCTTTTATTGGCTAACTAAAAAGATTACAATATGCAAGCTTTCGAGGCAACTCAGGCCCCTTCTTCAGGCAAGATGTAATACAGAGACTGAAGTTCCCTGTGTTTATATACACACTCTAGGACAAGAAACAACATTGGCAAATCTTTAAATGAGAAATTTTAAATGTACAAAATTAATAGATTCATTCAGGTTAGGGTTAATTTAACAAGAGAGAAAAGAACAATGTATTGTCAAGATCTCTGGATAAGATAACTGTCCAACAAAATCTTTTGAAGTTTGTAATGAGTTTTTTCAAAACAATGTGGATCTGTAGACAGGTTGTCTGTCATTCTGAGAGATGTAAACAATCCTCATATCTTGCCATAAAACTATTGTCTCTATTCAATCCATGTTGTAATGTATTAAATTTTAGCATGAGTTTAACTTCCCATTCTTTTCTCTCTTGCTGTGTTTTGAAGTTGCCCATAAGGACTGCAATGGGCTGTCGGTTTGCACCTCACTATGCAAACCTATTTATGGCAAAATTGGAGGAAGATTTCATGTCAATGTGCATCGTAAAACCAATGTTGTATCTCCGTTACATAGATGACATCTTCATAATCTGGACTGCCAGTGAGAAGGACCTCCTCCATTTTCATAATGAATATAATTGTTTTCACCCCAACATAAAGCTGAAGCTGAATTACTCAAAAACAGAAGTCAGCTTCCTTGACACCACCGTTCAACTGAAAGACAACACCCTTGTAACTTCTGTTTTTCACAAACCGACAAACAGACGGACCTACCTGAAAAGTGATAGCTTCCACCCCAAGCATATAAGGCGCTCCATTATTTTCAGCCAAGCAATACGGTATAATCGTATTTGCTCAGACCCGACAGACCGGGATAAACAACTGCAGGAGCTCAGACAAGATTTCATCAGACAAGGTTACACCCCCAAAACAACAGACACTCAAATAAGAAGAGCTACTGCCATACCCAGAGACAACCTTCTGGAATATAAAAACAAAGACAACAAGAACCGCATCCCCCTTGTTGTCACCTACAACCCACATCTTGAAACACTTCGAAAAATTATAAAAGAACTTCAGCCAATACTAAACAATGACCAAACACTGAAAAATGTATTTCCTGAACCTTCCCTCCTGGCATACAGACAACCACCAAACCTTCAGCAACTAATTGTCCAAAGCTCCCTAAGTGAACCAACAGAAAATGGCACATCCCCATGCCTACAGAAAAGATGGAAAACATGTGCCCACATCTATGATACAGACCGTATAGTTATACCACACTGCCGACTTGAACATCACATAAAGGGATCATTTTCCTGCAGATCATCTAATGTAGTCTACCTAATTTTCTGCATGAAATGTCCTGACACTGCACTCCATGTGGGAGAAACTGGACAAACACTCCGCCAGAGAATGAATTTACACAGGTTACACATTAAACATGGCAACACAGATGTTCCTGTAGCGGCCCACTTCAACAGCCATGGACACTGTGAGAGGGACTTTAAAGTCACTGTGCTTATGGGCAACTTCAAAACACAGCAAGAGAGAAAAGAATGGGAAGTTAAACTCATGCTAAAATTTAATACATTACAACATGGATTGAATAGAGACAAGAGTTTTATGGCCAGATATGAGGATTGTTTACATCTCTCAGAATGACAGACAACCTGTTTACAGATCCACATTGTTTTGAAAAAACTCATTACAAACTTCAAAAGACTTTGTTATCTTATCCAGAGATCTTGACAATACATTGTTCTTTTCTCTCTTGTTAAATTAACCCTAGCCTGAATGAATCTATTAATGTTTTACATTTAAAATTTCTCATTTAAAGATCTACCAATGTTGTTTCTTGTCCTAGAATGTGTATATAAACATAGGGAACTCCAGTCTCTGTATTACTTCTTGCCTGAAGAAGGGGCCTGAGTTGCCTCGAAAGCTTGCATATTGTAATCTTTTTAGTTAGCCAATTAAAGGTGTCATTTTGCTTGGCTTTTCTCTACATTCATAATGGCTAACACGGTACAACACCCTAGTACCACTGTTTATAAGGTATTATAGTATATAACTTATCCCCACTTTCCCTTCTACATTTATAACCTTAGGCAATTAGGTGTAGTAAAAGACAAGCAGGAGTTAAGTTACAATTTAAACAATATATTATTGATAATATTCATAAATAATAACAATATGCAAAGTACATTTGAATATTGGCAACCATACAACCTGATAAATGGTGATGTGTAGTTTCAGGCAGCACACAGACTTGTTAGTTACTTAAAATGTCTCTAGTTAAGGCATCATTTGTGGTCAGCTTTCTTCAGAACAGGCCGCATGCCTGTCTCAATATGGCTGCTGAGCTGTGCTCTTCATTGTGTTGTCTTTTTCAGTTCATGGTGTGATGGTCTTCATCAGTTTGGTAAGAGAGAGAGAGTGAGGGAGTGGGCAAATTTATAGATGTTCTGTCCAACCCCAATAGGACGTCATAGTACTTAAAGGCTTCTGATACAAGCCAGTTCCTAACAGCCATACTTCAGACCAATGGGGGAACAGAAAACATCTTCACACCTGCCATCCCCCAAAACCATTTGTTGAGCTAAAGTTTGCCAGTTAGGCAGCCTGGCTTTGTGTGGGAGTTGAGAGACTTCAGAAAAACATTTACCACACTTGTTTCAGGCACTTCCCCCCAACTCTGTCGTAAAATTTAGAGACCCATTCCTGAAAGAGGTGGGGGTGTTGTAAACATGAATGCTTCTCACTAATGTAACACTAATATTACATTGCTTTGCCTAAGTTACAAATAAAGACATACATAATATTTATCAACTTATATGCAAAATCTCACATCACAACAGAGGTATACAACATTGAGAAATAAAAGGCAGGTCTTTTCTCCTAGCCAGTACACCACAACCTCTAGAAATTGACAGATACTGTACCTATTAGTCAAACAGACAAAAATTAAACAAAATTCTTATAAACTTCTAAAAAAGAGATGTTGACTAGTATATGAGTGCTAAATCCTTCAAAAGATAAACACAAGTGTCTAAATCTTCCTTTATTAGTTTCTGCTTTGATTTGGTGAACCCAGCTAAAATTGATGGTGAGAAGAATGTATAACGTGAGTTCTGGAGCTGCCTTGAGCAACTGATAGCTGTGTTCACCGAGTTACCTAATGTGAATGAAACTCATGTAAATACGAAACTCTGATAATGATAAGTATGCTGAAAACAGGTAAACAGGATGGTATGATAGAGCTCCTTTTGTTCTTCATCCTGTGCATTCATTAATGGACTGTGGCACATTTTCTGTCTTACATGTCTTCCCTGTGAATGTCTAATAAAACATGTTTGCAGCCCAAATAGTTTATTTTTCTTTATTTAAATAAGTAAATTTTTTCCTTGGAAATAAAACTTATTGCCTCTTATCTGCCCCCTTTTTGTTTGTCTTGTCATTTCTGAAACAGATATGAAATGTTCTGAATTGGTGCTGGCAGGGCTGGAAATGGAAGTTAGCATGACAGGGGTCAGGCATTGTCCATACTCTAATGACAGGACACAAAGCAGTAATAATGCAGGTTGGAAGCTGTCAATGGATTGTCCCACAATATGGATGTTCATTTGATTGTGAGCAGCAGCACAACTGTTTTTTTTTTTTTTGTTTTTTTTTTCTTTGTGGTATTTGAATACTGGCACATACTGTACTAGGGGGCTCCGCCCCCTGCTCGCTTCGCTCGCCAACCCCTGGCGTTGGGGCATGACAAAGAGTGAGATGTATGAATTAGATATAAAATGGTGTGCAGGTTTGGATGATGCCTATATAAATACAAAATAGAGTGTTTGGCATAGAGTAATGTTTTATTGGAATATTTCTCTGTATACAACATTAGTAGTAAAGATGGTGTCTTGTCTTTGAATGAGTCTTCCTTGGCATGGATCATTTTTAACTTTAACGTGAGATGAACGTCGAACACATGAGAAGGCAACATAAAGTTGTCCATGTCCAAAAACGGGTTCAGAGAGATAGATGCCAACCTTGTCCATGGTTTGTCCTTGTGATTTGTTGATGGTCATGGCAAATGCAGGTTTAATGGGGAACTGTCGGTGTTTCAATGTAAAAGGTAATTCTAGGTCAGAACTCGTAAGGTCAATTCTAGGAATGAGAACAGTATTGTTAGCATGTGAATCTGAAAGAACTGTTGCTTGAATAACATCGTGTGTTATGGTGTTGACGACTAACCGTGTGCCATTGCATAAACCCTGTTTAGTGTTAAGGTTTCTTAATAGCATGATTATTGTTCCGTTTTTAAGGGTAAGGTTGTGTTGTGGTCATCCGTCCGGGTTAATAGTGTTCAAATATTCTAAGGGGAAATTCAGATGTTTATTGTCGTCATCAGAGTCAACTTTGTCAGAGCTTAGAAAGAGCCGTGTCTCTCCAGGAAGTAATGAAATGACCTGGTTATTAATGTGATTAACATTAATATTTTTTGGACATAATATAGTGCGTTGTGTTAACCACATATGCGAAAGCAGTATGGGCCATTGCCTTTTGGTGGCCTGATATGTACTCCGGTAGATGCAAAAGCAAATGAACTATTGTAGGATCTAATGCAGTTCATAAAGTTTTTACTTTCAGGCACATCGTTAGTTAGAAGCTTCTGTAGATATTCCGGATATGAATGTAAAGGAGGCAGTCTAATCTGCCCCTTTTGACAACAACGTGTAAATTCATTATTTGTATTGCCAGTTGTTTCTTCTGTGAAGTTAAGTGAATGACAATGATTGCAAATGACAATCATTAATCCCAATGAATTTTCCTCAGTAGTGGACTCATTATTGAAAGCGTTGTCAGCCAACTGGCGTAAGTGTTTAGCAGACCTCTGGAGTTGATGTCTGCGACGGGCATGCTTTGCTTGTGGTGTTTGAGTGCCGCGTTGTTGCATGTCCATTATTTGTGACACGCTATTTTTGATTTTTAATTGATCCGCCTCCGCTTTGCGCAAAGTCCGTTTCACTCTACGTCGTGCATTGTTTGTATCGTGCCTTGTCCGTTTTTGTATGTCGGTCAGTTGAGCTTTCCGCTTTTGGAGTCCTGCTTGCTTGTTTTCTGGCCGGTCATATGCGCGTTGCTTTGCTCCCTTTTTTGTATGTCTGAGACGCGAGCTCTTTCTTTTGAAATCGTGCTTGTTTCGATGCAGCACTTTGAGACGCGCGCTGTATGCGTCTACGTTCAATGTGTCTGTCCATTTGGGCACGTCTCTGTAACGGGGTTACTTGAGCTTTGCGTTTTTTGATCCGAGACATTTTTTCTCACGTATTTTCCGAAGCGCGTTGTATGCGCCGCCGTGTATTTTTTTGGTTTCATTCGTGTTTGTGTGTTTGGTCCCGTTATCCGATCCGAATCGTTTTGTACCCGTGACCATGTATGCATGACTTGTTTGTTCCTCAGCGTGCGAAATATGTATAAGTAATAAGGAGGATCGCACTCACTGTTAATATGGAGCCTTTTCTCCAGTTGAACGGTTAATAGTGCTTAATTTTAAGGAGATCCACCTATGCTGCCTAGTGTGAAGGTTTTGAGATGACGTATGTTTAATATGGACGTTTCCTTTAGATATGTGGCTTTGGGTGTCACTTCTTATTGATGGGGGGGGGTGGGGGGGGGTGTGGGTGAGGATTGTTGTTGCGCGAGCGTCTTCTTTCGTTTTGTGTTCCAGGGGCTTGTTGAATCCCCCTCTTTGTGTGCGTCCCGTCCGTTGCTTGTAGGGTGTGTGGGGTGGTTTTGTGTTCTTTTTTTTTGTGTTCCAGGGGCTTGTTAAATCCCCCTCTTGGTGTGTATCCCGTCCGGTGCCTGTAGGGGGGGGGAGCCTTGCTGTTGTGCGCGAGCGTCTTCTTTTTTTTTGTGTGCTAGTTTCGTGTGCAATGGGTTTCGTGCAGTGCCTGCCTTTGACTACTTTTTTCTTTGCCTTTTCCTTTTTTCTGTGCTTGCGGCATCTCATTTCTTTGTCCTCTTTTTTCTTTGCTCACTCCTTTTTTCTGTGGTCTTGTCCGCCTCTCGCGGCCCCTCATCCGCCTCTCGCGGCCCTTTCTTGCGCCTGCGCAGTACGTCTTTTTGCGGCTACGGCCCATGGCCGGATGTCCCTGCGTCCATCCGGTTTAGCATTCTGGGTTAGTAATATGGATAGTAAGGCCCAAAATCTGAAAGTTTTGTTTTCTGTCTATTTTGCTTTAATAAATCAGTTATCTTTATTAAAAACAGAGATTCCCCGTTTTGCAATATGCTTGGACTTTGAATCACAAACACCAGATGACTGTCTGAGGTGTTTCTTGATCACCTATGACAAGCTGCCAGTATATATTAATATTAAGGATGTCAATGGGGAATAAACCAGGAGTATAATGGAGAAGTAGAATTAATCATTTGCAAATAAGCACAATACAATAAACTGTAGGAGCTTTATTTGAAAGCTGTAGCAAATGATTACAACAGTAAATGGCAGGAGTAATGACGGCTGTTGACTCATACCAGCTGGGTCACATAATAGTTTCTCCCCTGGATGGATGGGGTTTTCCAGATTCTCTGTGTTCCTCTTAGAGAATAAATGCTGTTGCTGCGCTTCCTAATTTTAGTTGCCAAGATAGATGGTAGATTAGTAATCTGTGTGTTAGTTTACTGGGGTGGGTGGGAATGGAAAAACTCTTGTTTTGCTGTAAAATGCAAATTATGTAAATTAATTCAATTAAATAAAAAGTATACTAATAAAAGTATATTAGTTTTAAAACAGTATTAATGTTCTTGCTTGCTTCAGTTAGAGAGGTAGGTTAGGGGAGAGCCCAGAGGATAATAACATTATGTAATTGGTGAGTTGAACTGAGGATGCAGTGTGGGCCACTTATGTCACACCTCTCTCTAGGTGAACCGCGATATGGCGAGGGACGACTGTATAAAGCCTTGGAACATTGCCCGGCACATCTTTGAAGCCAACGGATGGATGGAAGATTACGTCATTTGATCCTGAAAATCCTTCCAGTGCAGCGACGAAAATGGCAGACTGTGTACATCGAGCTCTCTCCTTGGTAAAAGATTCTTGTTATCGCTTCCTTCATTTGTAATGCCACATAAGTCATTAAAGAAAGCTAAGTTATTTTCTCTTATGTGATTGATTACCTCCGTATCACTATTTGGAGTGTGTAACAAAGGCGCTATATTGCGCCCGACCCGGCACAGATTGGACATGGGAGGCACGTCTAAAAATAAATAAACTGTTTATTTTTCTTCAGCTGGAAGGCATGTCTTCCCCGTGTCCCCCAGCCACAACACAGTCCCAAGCACAAACTAATACACCAAAACACTCCTCCCTCCCTCTCTCTCTCTCTCTCTCATTCATTTCTTCACATGTTCACTTTGTGGCCTGGCAGCACCTCCCACATAGAAACAAGCCCACCAGTAATTGTCTCTTTAGTACCAATAGGAGATTAACCCGTTACATGTACAATATTTAAAATTTTAACAGGAAGGGACACAATTGCTAGAGCAAGAGTGACAGCCAGAAGGAGTCTGAGGAGATTCCTTCAGGATGTTAGAAAGCAGGGACTTAGCAGGGTTACATGAGAAACAGAAAGATTTTTTTTTCAGTTTTCTTTCTAATACAAAATATACTTAATTGTTCATATTTTGTGCTGTTTGATACTGTTCTAAGTGTGTAGAAACACCACAAGGTTACACTGTATGACCATTCATATAAAAATGAGTTTCAAGGACAGGGGTTCTCAGATTCAGTTCTGGGGTACCATCGTAGCTGTGGCTACAGGTTTTCATACCAAATAGTTTCTTTCATAAATCAGTGGGTCAGCTTTACTAACTGATCTACAGTAATTCATTAGCTAGCCTTATTTCTTCTCTTATTCTGCATTCAGAAAAATCTGATAATGACATTTACATGTAAAAGAAATTCAGAAATATTTAACTTTATTTTACAATATTCTTTTTAACTCACCTTTTTCTTTGAAGGTTGTTCCCTTAATTGTAGCCAGATACTAACTATTGGTTATGCTTAAGGAGAGGAGGCACTTCACTGTCATGTTCACTTAATTAGTAAAAAAAAGGCTTAGTGCTAATTGCCATAGGTTTTCTATTGTGACAGGGCCCAAAAGGCCTAGATGTAGGTAATAATACCTGGTGTCAGTAATATTTGGTTGAAGAAAAAAACAGAAACACAAAAAGTAGTACAAATTTTAAAACATACTTGTGGACCCACAGAAAAAGGGGGAGCATCACACACTACTGTACATTGGTGAGGCAGAAGTTGAGACAGCAAAAAACCTTTAAACTTCTTGATGTTTGTATTGGCAAGGATCTTCCAATGTTCAACAGCACTATTTACTTGGTAAAGAAATCTCGACAGCGTTTATACTTCCTGAGAAGGCTAAAGAAATTTGGGAATTTGGAAAGTTATATTTTTAAATTTCATTATATGAACATAAACATTAAATGAACATTTAAAAAGGCTTTCAAGCAAACATATTTTTTTCCCTTAAGATTTGCTGTGCATTTAGAAAGTATCCACTTTCTTCACACTGTATTGTGCTGTAAATTTAATTTTAAATTGATACATTTGTAATTTTTTCCATCAAGATACACTCAATCACCTAAATGAAAACGTGTTTTCAGAAATGTTTGCAGATTTATTAAAATTCAAAAACTGAAATCTCTCATTTAAATACGTTTTCAGACTTGTATGACTTTTCTGTGGAACTCCAAATTGTAGTGCATCCCATTTGTTTTAATTATCCTTGAGATGTGTCTAGAACTTGGCTGGAGTCCACCTACTGCAAATTGAATGTTGAGAGCTGGCCAAACCCGGGTTCAAACAGAGACAGAACAAGTCACAATTATTTGGGACACCAACCCGTTTAATTCTCTGATATTTCTCTAGAAACTTAAACAGGTGCCTTCTGGCAATACTTAACATAAGGCTGCAGGGTACAATACAGAAAATAAATCCAGCTTTAATTCTAGCTGTCAGAACAAAGGGAATGCTTTCCTAGAGCTCTCACTTATCAGAACTGGTCTCAGCAAAAGACAAGTCAGTGGAGGCACCCGGTCTTTTTATAATGGGAGGACCGGAAAAGCTAATTTCCCTCATTGGGAGGTTTCTGGGAGCTGTGGGGAGAAAAGGAAACAGAGTTAGTGACAGCGTCTCCTCTCGCCCTGGTGGGTTACCGTTTACCTCGAATGAGCCAGCAAGGAGAGCCTCAGACACACATGCGTAACAATGTATATAAGATCCCACAATTCAAACTTCACAGCAAGACAAAATTCAAGCAATGAAGTCCAAGGGACTCTCTGTAGACATTCATGATAAAATTGGGGAAAAGGCATAAATTTGAGCAAGAGTATAAAACCATTTCTATAAGACTTGAGTGTTCACAGGAGCACAGTGGTCTCAATAATTGTGAAATAGGAGACATTTGGAACCACCAGAACTCTTTCCAGAGTTAGCCATTCAGTCAGACTTAGTAGCAACAAGAAAGGCCTTGGTCAGGGACTCTAGAGGGTCACTCTAACAGAACTTCACTACTCCTCTGCTGACATGATAAAACCTTTGGAAAGATGACTATCTCAGCAGCAATCCACCAATCAGGAATTTATGGTAGAGTGGCTAGACAGAAGCTACTCTTGTGTAAAAGGCATTTGATAGTTTAATGGACTCCCATCCATTTTCTATCACTTATCTTGGTCTAGGTTGCAGGGACAGTAGTCTGAGCAAAAACATCCATCTGTCCCTTTTCCACACTGCCTCCTCCAACTCCTCTGGGGGTACTAAGTTGTTCCCAGGCTATATGTGAAATACAATCCATCCAGTATGTCCTGGGTCTGTCCTGATGTTACCTCCCAGTTGGACATGCCCGAAACATCTCACCAGATAGGCATCCAATATGCATTCTAATCAGATGCCTGAACCACCTCAACTGAAAGGAGCTCTAAAAGACTCTGAATGCAAGTAAAAAAATCTCTGCTCTGATGTGACAAAAATGAACACTTTAGGCAGAACTGATCCCTGTGGTGAACCGTGGTGGAGGCAGTACCATGCTATGAGAGGACTTCTCAGCAGCAGGGGCAGGGAGGTTGGTCAGAATTAAGGTAAGGATGAATGCAGCCACATACAAAGGGGTCTTTGAAGAAACTTGTTTCAGTGTGCACGTGGCTTCAGAATGGGGTGGAAGTTCACCTTTCATCATGACAATGATTCAGAATACACACAAACCAGATAGAGGATCTTATGGTTTGATGAGATCATTTTTTACCTTTTACAATCCCATGTTTGAACAAGTGTAGCAACAAACTGTTAAAAATCTCAGTTATGTACCATTTGGCACAATTTTTACACATTAAGTTACATTCATAATTAATGATAGTATTTACTTTCTAATTGTTTGTTGGTGTATAGAGTGGGGGCGGAGGGGTATTTCTCTTGCGAAGAATATCTAATGCACAGGGTGGCTCAAGGATGGGGTTGTCAAGGTTCTCCATAAAAAATCATGAAAATGTGCTGGTACTCACTGGTACACTAAGAAAAAGTGATGATAACTTTTCATCACTTTTTGAAACTGGAAAAGGTGCTGGTACTACACACTGGTGAGTACTGGCCCGCTTCAAGCACTGATGTTTTGGCAGTTAATTTTCTTAATTCAGGTTACTGCTTGTTAAAATGATCCTTCTTTTATTTTGCCTAATTAGGCACTTTGATTTCCTAGTCCTTCTTAAAATATGACCCTTTTGAACCTACCCATAACACAAACTCTGCATCATCCTGAAAGGATCAGCTCTACCATATGCCATGTGATGACATTAAGTAATAAGATTGTTTTCTCTGCATTAGGGGCATAAAAGCTGGTGAAAAATAACAAAATTAATGTAGCAAAGTATAGACAAACTCTTGAGCAGGGGTCGTCAACACCGGCCCTGGAGGACCACGGTGGCTGCAGGTTTTCATTCTAACCGTTTTTTTAATGAGTGCCCTGTTTGTGCTGCTAATTAACTTCTTGGGAATTCACTTAAATTGAATTGCTTTTTTAAGATTTCTTCATCGTTCCTCTGAATTGCTTCATTTCTTTCCTTAAATGGCACCCAAACAGAAATGAAATGTGAAGTGAGGGAGCCAACGAAGAGCAGCTAAGTCAGGGCCTGAAACACCAACCAATTTCACTCCAACCAGCTGCTTATTGAGGTGCCGATTCTTGTCGTTAATTAAACCAGTTCTTTAATTCTATGGGTTGTTGCTGCTCTCGTGGTGCATAGGAGACATTTCCAAAATTGTTGATTTTCTCTTTCTAAGAGCCCCATTAAAATGTTTTGGGGACCTGAGCAGATCGACATTCCTGAGACCTTCATCTTTCTCTATTTTCAGATATTGTATTGTATTGTATGTATGATGGACACCAGTTGTTTTGGCTCATTTTGTATTTTGTATTTTGTTGTTTGGCTGCTTTTTAAGGAAAAAGAAACAATTAAGGTGTCTGAATCTTCAAGAGCAAGTCAATTAAAATTAGTGCAAAAGAATTTAATTAGCAGCAAAAACAGGACACTCATTAAGAAAAGGGTTAGAATGAAAACCTGCAGCCATGGTGGTCCTCCAGGACCGGAGTTAGCGACCCCTGCTCTTATGGATAACATGTTGTAATCTGCAACATACCTTGGAAAAGATTAATTTCACTACAGGACGTAAAACCAAAGTAATACTGAAGTAGTTTTGAGAAGAAAATGTAATGTTCCTGAGCACATTCAAAATGTATGTCATAATATAACAAAATATGACATGACATGGATAAACATTGCTGTTCATGTACAACTCACATGTTGTGATTTTAGGGTGATTGATTGCTTTCACTTATATATGTGTGTTTATATTTCTATTTTCACCATATTACATTTTTTTATTATTATGTTTTTTGATTTACCACATTGATACTTTGAAGTTTTTGATTCAGTCTGCAGCCATTTCATGAGTTTTTTCAGCAGAACTGGCCACATTATTGTTAGTAAGTTCCTCCAGTTAATTCAATGTGAAAATAGAACGTTGTGTCTCATGACATTATTGATCAGATAGTATAGAAGATGGTGATATTCTACTTTCATTGTCATTTACAGTGTTCCTGAGATACAAACAGACCAGACATTGCACTCTATGTTCCTATGAACCTATGGTCCACAATCTGGACTCAGCTAATATTTTTGTCTTTTTACCACACTTATTTTAACTTCACCTGTTTGTTGTCTGGTGCAAATCTTGTAATCAATATTTAACCCACTTCCTATTGTCCAAATGACTTGAAATTTTGCACACTTACTGACTTACAATGACAATACATGAATCAATAATGAGTTTCACTAATTGGTCAATTAATCCATGTTAATTAAGAAATTAAATTTTCATACAAAGAATAGTTAAAGATTTCACCAATAGATGGCGCTAGTACCAGATAGAAATATTAAAGGAAGTTTAAAAATATTGATTACAAAATTATACTAAAACAAACCCAAGACTATAAAGTTGAAAATAAGCACAATACAATAAACTAAATTAATCATCCCTGGAATTTAGTGAGGTATAGCATAGTCACACATATCATAGTGACTCAGTAATTTACCAGGACACTGGCATTTTTCTCTAAGTAGGCTGCAACAGTGAATGTTCTTTTAATGATATTTGTCAGAACATTTTTCACAATAGTAAAGACCCATATGACCTATAAACAAAAATACAATACAATACAATACAATACAGTTTATTTTTGTATAGCCCAAAATCACACAGGAAGTGCCGCAATGGGCTTTAACAGGCCCTGCCTCTTGACAGCCCCCCAGCCTTGACTCTCTAAGAAGACAAGGAAAAATTCCCAAAAAAAACCTTGTAGGGAAAAAAATGGAAGAAACCTTGGGAAAGGCAGTTCAAGAGAGACCCCTTTCCAGGTAGGTTGGGCGTGCAGTGGGTGTCAAAAGAAGGGGGTCAATACAATACAATGCAGTACACAGAACAGAACAATTTCTCAATATAGTAAGAAATAAAAAATATAAATTTTTTAGAAGTACAGAGCAGAATTTAACAGTAGATGATATATCCCATAATAAGATTTGGATTTGTGTAGAGTCCTAGAGACTTCATCCTTCAAGCTGCCTCCCCCATTTGGCCATTCCACGGCTGAAACAGTGCTGGGCCAGCCAATCCGATGAAAGGACCCCTCTTTCCCACGATTCCTGCGATCCTCCATCTGGGATGACTTTTCCTTAGGCAGGCAAAACAACTTGGCAGGTGGGCCATGGCACCAAGTGCCACATTTGAGTACCGAGAACAAAAACAGAATAAGTGAGGATTAATATACAATTATAACTGTCATGTTACTTATGTTTAAGTGCTAATGACTAACAACAGAGATGCAGTATGTACAGTTAATCAGCAGCTCTAGTCAAGATATGCTAAACTGAAGTAGTGAGTCTTCAGCCGTGATTTAAAAGCTGAGACCGAAGGGGCATCTCTTATAGTAGCAGGCAGACCATTCTACAGTTTAGGGGCCCTGTAACTAAAAGCTCGACCTCCCACTGTTATTTTATTAATCCTTGGAATCATAAGCTGACTAGCATCTTGAGATCTTGATGTGCGCTCAGGTTTGTAACTCATGATAAGTTCAGACAAGTAAGCCGGACCTCAACCATTTAATGCTTTATATGTTAAAAGAAGGATTTTGAAATCTGCCCTAAACTTAACCGGGAGCCAGTGTAAGGATTTCAGAACTGGAGTTATGTGTTCGTATTTTCTTGTTCTTGTAATAATTCTTGCAGCCGCATTTTGGATTAACTGGAGGCTGTATAAAGAACAGTTTGAACATCCAGTGAACACCGCATTGCAGTAGTCAATCCTACTAGAAATAAATGCATGAATTAGTTTCTCAGAATCCTGTTTATTTAAAAAGCGCCTTAATTTCCTAACATTTTTAAGATGGAAGAAACATGTCTTGGACAACTTTGTAATATGCGCTTTAAATGACATGCTAGAGTCAAAGATAACTCCTAGATTGCGGGCTGATTCAGTAAAATTGACTGGGATTCCCACTGAGTTAAATGATGACAAAATATTGTTGTGATCAGCATCATTCCCTCCAACAATTAACATCTCTGTTTTATCTGTATTTAAAGACAAGTAGTTCTCATTCATCCACTCCTTTAATTCACTAACACAACTAATTAAAGACAACATTGGAGAAACTTCATTTGATTTAAATGAAAGGTATAACTAGGTGTCATCTGCATACGAGTGAAAATTAACATTATGTTTCCTAATGAGAGATCCCAGTGGAAGCATGTAAAGTGAAAACAGTAAAGGTCCCAGTACTGAGCCCTGCGGGACACCATATTGAACTTCTGTGTATAATGATGGAGTACTGTCAGCACATTTCTGTACATATTGGAATTGATTTGATAAGTAAGAACTAAACCAAGCAAGAACGGTGCCTGTAAGCCCAACATCATTTTCTAGCCTGTGTAGTAATATAGAATGGTTGATGGTGTCAAATGCTGCACTTAAGTCCAACAACATAATTACAGTGGAGTTTCCTTCATCAGAGGATATCAGAATGTCATTTACAACCCGTGTTAGTGCCGTTTCTGTACTATGACCAGTGCGAAAACCAGACTGGAATTTCTCAAATAAATTGTAATGCGTAAGGTGTGTCTGAAGCTGACTGGCGACTACTTTTTCTAGTATTTTAGAGAGAAACGGTAAATTAGGCCTATAATTATTTAGTTTATGTGGGTCAAGGTCTGACTTTTTAAGTAATGGTTTAATGACTGACACTTTTAGTGTATCAGGTACTGTGCCATGCAATAATGAACTATTGATAATGTTTAGGATAGGCGCTGCAAGAACATCCATTGCACTTTTTACTAGTTTTGTTGGCACTGGATCTAGGGAACAAGTAGTGGGCTTCATTTTAGAAATTAAACTTAAGACTTCCTGCTCAGTTACAGGATTAAAATTACTAAAGTGCTGAGTGCAATGTGAGACAGGGTCTGCTAAGCTAGTATTTGGTTTGTACTGTGATGCAGAGATCTGGGATCTTATATTTTTAATTTTCTTATTGAAGAAGTTCATAAAGTCTGTATTGCTAATGTCTGTTGGTATTTTGCACTGTTGATCTGAATTTCCATTTGTTAATTTAGCCACTGTTCTAAACAGTACCTGAGGATTTTTATTATTGCTATCTATTAATGTAGAATAATATTCTGACCGAGCTTTAAAGAGAGCTTTTTTATATTTATTAACACTCTCTGTCCATGCAATTTGAAAGACATGTAGCTTTGTTGTTCTCCATCTGCGCTCCAGTTTTCGACACTCTAATTTAAGAGCTCGAGTGTTTTCATTAAACCAGGGAGAGTTTCTATGTGCTGTGATCACTTTTGTTTTAAGGGGAGCCACTGTGTCCAGAGCATCTCTCAAGGTCACATTATAATGTGATGTTAGCTGATCTAAATTGTTTTTCACGCTTACATTTGATGTTAACTGATCTAAATGGTTTTCCACAATTACACTCGACTTACTCAAAGTATCTATAAATTTTGAAGCAGAATTACAATCTAGATGTCGCACTGTCTTTGTTTAAATCTGGGAGTGTGTTGGCAAGGGCAGGACTAAATCAAATGTAATTAAGTAATGATCGGAAATAACTTCATTTAATGGAGTAATAATTAAATTTTGAATTTCAACTTTGTAAGTTATAATTAAATCTAATGTGTGGTTATGATTATAAGTTGGACCTTTGACATTCTGACAAAATCCTACTGAATTTAACAAATAAGTAAAACATTTGCTAAAAGTGTCAGTTTCCACATCAATGTGTACATTAAAAACCCCCATCAGTACTACGTGATCATAATTTATAGCCAAGTCAGATAAAAGGTTGCTAAATTCAGACATGAACAATGAATACGGCCCTGGTGGTCTATAGACTAGCACTATAATTGTGTTGGAATCTGTTTTAATATTTAAAATGAATGCTTCAAAGGATGTAAAGTTGCCTAAATTTTTAGAAGTGATATGTCTGGGAAACTAAAATGGACAAATATGATAGGCAAATAAACAGCAAGTATAATTCAAACATATATCCTACTACATTTCTTATGTTTTCAAAGTTTATTTTCCACCACATGAGCACAACATGTTGTCTGTTTCAATGGTGCTTCACTGCCACCTTACTTTGCAAAGAACAAGAGTATTGCAATGTAAGGTAACAAAGTCGAAGAAATGACCAAATGTTTGCTAATGCGAAATTTTTGAATTTGTGTTTTTGTGGTTAAAATTCAAATGCAAAAAGATAGAAAGCCGCAGGAGCACAAAACATTACAACACATGCTAGAAGTCTTTGCTAGAATCTACCATTATTTTGAACAACCAGTGATGTTATGTGCCTCAAATTGTTTATGCATCATAACAAGATAGAAACTGCAAACAACCCATCTACAGTATGGTGAAACCCAGACAAAACCAAAAGATATCACAAAAAGACATGAAATCATTTTAACTACTAAACAATAACACTAAAACTAAAATTAAATGTTAGAAAATGTCCACCAATCTGCAAAACTCGAAAATAACAACAAATTACCCCAAAAAAGGACAACACAGCAAAAATGTATCAAGATCTGTGTTCAATTGAAGAATTCTTTCAAATTTATTATCATGGTATAAGCTTTGAAGCAAATGACTTAAAGTCATGGCCAGTGACTGCAAAAGCTTCTTTGTTGGCTTAAATGGTGTAGCATGTTTATTTCAAAATTCATCCAATATCCAGCCAAAAAAACAAGTACACTTCTACTAAACAGTCAATCCAAAGTGGATTATCTAACCAAGTCTATAATGATATGCAGTATTTACTTGTATAGGGGTTGTCACACACGTGCGCATGGGTGGCAGCTAAAGGGCTTGCATAAGGGCAGTACCGAGGCATACCGGGATGTGGCAGAGTGTGCTGACTCTTTTTCTCCCTTTCCTGTAGACCATTCTCGGGAAATTCCACTTGGCCCTCTTGATGTCACTTCTGGGACTGAGCCTATGGAAGGAGACCTTGCCGGCTCCAGCCCCTGTGATGTCACCAAACCAATGACTGAAGACCTTCATGAGCCTGACCCCTATGATCTCACTTCCTGTCTTCCCCTTTAAAAGCCTGCACCTTTTCCCTATTCCCTCAATTCTGTTTTGGACTCGGTTATATGCACATCAATGCCGTATTCATTTAAACAACTTTTGCAGCCAGGAAACCAATTATACAGGTGGCTGACCCAAACCTTTCTATGACTCTGTGTCGAGTTTGTGACGGGGTCCAGTGTAATAGTTGCTTGTATGGTCATGCAGTTTTATAGCATTGTTCACACAATTGCAGACTTAGAAAGTTCTTAGAAATTACAAAAGGTCTTGATTCTGAAATGACTAGGTTGATTCTATGTTTACACATGCTCAAATGTGCCAATTTATTGGTAAATTTTGAGGTATAGTCTGAATAAATGAAAGGGTCTTATGATTGTGTGTTTTAACGTATTACTGCATGTAATTCTGATAAAGCTGTAGTGACAGCCTTGCCACCACAGAAAATAATTGGATTAGCCACACAGGATAGAGAAACTCTCATCTATCTATGGCTTCCTTTGTGTCTGTTCAGTGGCAGGGCTGAATTTTGAATACACATGGGGAACTATCCAAAGCAGGCAGTAAAGGTTTTAGTTTTAATGTCATTATAGTTCATGTCTAGCTTACATGTCCAGTTTATTAGTCCAGAATTTGTTAAAGGTTTCTTCTTCAGTTTATTCTTTAGCTACAATTTTTCCTTTTTTTTATAATTGTAAAAATTGCAGCAAGGCTGTAGTAAAAGATCACTGACATGACAAAGAACATTTTGTGAGTGAACTAAAGTCAGTTGCCTTCTCTAATCTAAAATTAACTTGGATGTGCTTTTTTCATGGAGAGTACGGGATGTGTTTGTTGTGGCACATGACATGGTGATTAGTTAATTCACCATTACTCACACATTTCCCATATGAAGCCTACTTGAATACTAAAGTAAATCATAGATTTAACATGAGTTTTAAATAACCATGTCTGAATAGCATAAGAAGAAACAGAAACTGTATAATGTGTAAGATATGCATGAGAAAAGGCAGCTTTTAGTTACCAAAAACAACTTTGTCAGACTGGAACAAATGTGTCATTATAAGAAGAGCCACACAGGTCAGATTTCGCTTTGAGGATTGCCTGCTTTTTTCCTGGAAAGATTTTTCAATGTTAACAGAATAATCACTTGAGACATGTTATGTCAGGAAAAATAAGAGTATATTGTAAAGGATATGAACTTTATAAGAAACTCACATTAGGTAGCCCATATTTTTTACCTGGTGTTTTCACAAGATTATGTCAGATGAAAGAGCAAAGAATTACTCATTTTGTGTATAGAAATGCTTGAATGAACAAGTATGATTCTTTGTTAATGATGAGATGGATGGTGGATAAAATGATTAATTTAATAGGAAACAGGAGTCTCAGACCTGGAGAGTCACAGCAGTTGAAGGTTTTTGCTCCAGATAATTTAGAAGATACTGTAATGTTTACTGTTTTTTCCGGTTGCTTCAGTGAATCAGCCATTTCATGATAAACGCACACAGGTGCAAATGGTGCCAAACACAGTTAGTGAGCTGTTAATGAGAGATTACTTTGTTACTTGGAAGCAGTTTATGAAATCAGGAAACACTTAAAATTTCATTTTTAAAAGTTAAAGAAGAAATGCAGCATTGTGAATTTAACAAATGAAGTCCAAAGCAAATTAGCGTCAAGAAACTGTCTGAAATGAACAAAGATTGAGGACCTTTGCCCTAATGACATCCTCAGGAAAACAAAAGCTGAAATAGCAGAATTTCCTGAAAAGGCTTGATGATAGCATTTAATAAGCAATACAATTAAACAACTCTTTTCATTTTCATTAACTGCTCATTTTACTGGGGCAAAAACTGGCCCTCCAAGAACAGAGGTGGAGTAGTACTCAAAGAAAGAAATTACCGTATACGAAGGTGTGTCTATTAAATAATGAGACTGATTAAATAAGTCACGTTTATTTATATGTTTTACAAATTTAATGCGTGTCCCCTTCAATATACTCCCCATTTGGACTAATACATTGCTTCAGTCTTGTTTTCCACTGGTCGAAGGCATGGAGCAAATCAATTTCTGTCAGCTGTTTTAACACATCCGCCATTTTCTTCTTTACAGCATCAAATGACTCAAAACGTGTCCCTTTATGCACTAATTTAACTTTTGGGAAAAGATAAAAGTCGCATGGTGCTAAATTGAGTGAATATGGAGGATGTTCAAGTGTAGTAATGTGCTTGTCGGTCAAAAACTGCTTTACAAAAAGTGCTGTATGAGCAGGCGCATTGTCCTGGTGAAGAATGAAACCATTTTCCCACAGTTGCAGCCGGTTTTTTTCTGACTTTTTCTCCCAGCTTTATCAAAACTTCCTTATAATAATGCTGGTCAACTGTTGTGCCTTCTGGAACCCATTCTTCCAAAATTACACCCTTGATATCAAAAAACTCAATGAGCATGGCTTTGAATTTTGACTTGCTTTGACGAGCTTTTTTCATTCTTGTTTTGGTTTCAGGATCATACTGGAAGATGCAGGTTTTGTCAGTGAGATTACTTTATGAAACAGGTTTGAATCTGCGTCAAGTTGCTGCAGAATGTCAACACAACATTCTGTTGGTGTTTTGTGCAATTTTACTAAAAGTTTCAATTTGACACGTTGTTCAACTTTTAAACTTAGCATTTTTTTGGCACACTACAGAAAACACAACCAAACTAAATGGCGACTCACAATCAACTGAACGTCATAGAGTGTTGCTGCTTGTCATGCAGGTTCAGACATGTTCAAGGTCACCACGCATACAGTTATAACCGGTTCTGACTGCTTTGTTTACTAGGTGGAATCACAGTCTCATTATTTAATAGACACACCTTGTATACTCGCGGATAAGTTCTCCCGCAGATAACTCGGGATTTGATTTTATTGTATAATTTCTGGTATTTTATAATGTCGGTCACATAAGTTGAATGCGGAAAACTCACGCTATTGGTCCAAGAGATTATGATATGCTAATGCCAACCTGAGAAAGTAACCACGGAGCACACTGCCTTTTTTTTCTATGTGGGTGAGGCAATGCGTTGTATTAGCATATGCTCCTAACCTCTCTCTCTCTTTATTGTGCCTATGTGACCACACGGTAATAGCGACATTTGCACTGATTTGTGTTTTTTGTAACTCACATCCTCATACACCTTTATTGTAAGAGCATGCCTTATCTACGATGGAGCATTCATCCATCCATCCATTATCCAACCCACTATATCCTAACTACAGGGTCACGGGGGTTTGCTGGAGCCAATCCCAGCCAACACAGGGTGCAAGGCAGGAAACAAACCCCGGGCAGGGCGCCAGCCCACCGCAGGGCGCGCACACACACACCCACACCAAGCACACACTAGGGACAATTTAGAATTGCCAATGCACCTAATCTGCATGTCTTTGGACTGTGGGAGGAAACCGGAGTACCTGGAGGAAACCCACGCAGACATGGGGAGAACATGCAAACTCCACGCAGGGAGGACCCGGGAAGCGAACCCGGGTCTCCTAACTGCGAGGCAGCAGCACTATCCACTGCGCAACCGTATGGAGCATTCAATCAGGAGAAAATATGAAGCTGGTTTTAAATTAAATGTTGTTGAAGTAGCAAAAGAAATTGGTAACTGTGCTGCTGCAACAAAATTCGATGCGTCTGAGAAACTGATGTGAGATTGGAGGAGGCAAGAAGATGTAAAAAAAAATAAAAATTAAGTGTCGCTTTTTTTGAACAGGCATATAAGTCGTCTTCTGATTTTATGATCAGTTTTTTGGGGTTTCAAGACCCGACTTATATGTGACTGTATACGGTAATTAAAAAATACTGTCCTTCATTCAAATTGTTACTGGATTACTTTATTCATTACATCCTAGAGAAAGTAATGATGTTACTATTTACTTTACTTTCACATTACTCTCTAAACCCAAGCAAATATGGACCAACTTACTAAAGTACAAAGATTACACACAAAGTCCTTTCTGTATTTTAATGCCCAATAACCACGAATGGTGAATTCAGCAGTTAAACAAGTAAAATGCAACACTTAAATTAGCAGGACATTTCAAACAGATGTTAGTTTACAGAAATTATTCTTATTAAATAAATAAATCTTAATAATAAAAAATAAAATTAATTTAACTACCTGAACGCTTGTTAGAATGGAGTCAGAAAATGGTAGAATTTCTGCTAGTTTAGCAGCCAGCACTTCTTGATCAGGTGGGTCAGCTACCTGCAGTGTTTATAATGTAACACAATAAATATACCCATCAACCAGTAAGAAAGCATTTACAGTGTGCAGTTAACTATCTTATATTCGATAACAAATAAGGTGAAATCTGATAAATCTTACTTGTACACAGATTTCTCCATTTTGATGGAAACATTAAAAAAATCTAATAATTGAAAGCTGTGCAAAAAAAAACATCAATTTGGTCTGTATTTGGAATAAAGTTGAACATGCAAGACTGGGACACATGTTATTCAATAAAAATGTGGAAATAAGTGTCTTGCCCAATTAATGAAGGAACAAACCTCATTTCATAAATGGAATCTTATTTAAATATGTAATATAAGTATTGAAGAATGGGTAGTGTTTGAAGTGTTGAGACTTTGGAACAAGCCAACACTAAGGTGCACCTCAGGAACAAAAATGAGAAATTTAACAAATGAAAAAGGACCGTTACTTGCCAGCTTATTTTTTTTCCAAAATCTACACTTGCAACCAATTTTAAAAGTCAGCAGGATTTCTTTATCAACCACATAATTATGTAGTTTATTCCAGATTTCCTCTGCCAATTGTGTAAAAAAATATTTCTAGCTTCTTTCTTAAGTTCATTTCCATTTAGCTTTAATTAATGCACCTCTTTCTTTCTTTTGCTAGTAGTATTTAGGAAGATTACATTTTTGCTCTGCATTGGATAGTTTTAAATGCCAATGTTAGGTAATGTCCTTGCTGTTTCTGTTCAACATTAAACATGTTCTTTCCATTGTCCAACCTGTTTGAGTAGGCCATGCCCCTTAGTTTTTGAGTGGATGCTGCAATTTTAGTATGATGGTGAGAGGAGATTGAGGACCACCAGCATGGCAGTTGTCATGGAAAAAACTTTCCTCCATCTTCAAAGAAGGCAGTCACAGAGCCTAGATGAGAATGTAGAACATATCTTTATTTGCACAAATGGCTCAGTCCATGGAGTGAGCAATCAATCAAACTAACTGCCATTACCTCATCTAATACATCACGTTATGTGATACTTAATATGAAGAATTTTGTTACCGCCTCCAATCAACTAACGCCACCAGTAATTTCAGACTCATGTCAATTCTTCCATTATTCTGAACACCGCTACAGTAAGAGGGTTGTTTAGCAGTTTTTCCCATAGATCTTAGCACCATTTCATAGGAGGGGTGTATGGGCTTTCCTATCAGTTTATCCCCATTTTCTGGAGTGGTGTTCATTACTCTTTTACCTCATTCGAACATTCAAAAATTATATTGGTAGTTTCTCTAAGACCTTATGCACATTAGGCTTTATGCTAGATTTAGTTAACCATTGAGTTACTCTCAACCTTATTCCTTGTGTTTAATAATTCATTCTGTTATGGCTTCATATATATATTTGTAATAAATTCCATCCATCCATCTATTATCCAACCCGCTGTATCCTAACTACAGGGTCATAGGGGTCTGCTGGAGCCAATCCCAGCCAACACAGGGCGCAAGGCAGGAAACAAACCCCGGGCAGGGTGCCAGCCCACTGCAGGGCATTGTAATAAATTGTAAAAGATTATTACATATCAGGACCTACGACACACCTTCAGAACAAACAAGCAGTCATACTGGCAAAAAAAGAAGAAGAGGTCCTGGATATGTCAGTGCAGGAGTACAGGGGCTGCTAGGTTGTAGTTTGCTCTATGTGCCCCAGAAGGAAAGAGTGTGAGTATGGCAGAAACATCATTTTCACACCAGATGATATAGAACAGGTATAAACAATTGCCAGAAATAAATTGCCCTCTACTCAAAGAGAGAGTGAGGACAGGAAGTGAATGCCAGAATTAGCAACACCTCCTTTTGCTAGATGGCACACATGGAAACCTGGCCTTTTAACAACAACAGAAAGCACATGTATGCAGAAACATCAGGAACCACAAAAGAGAGTTCTATCATAGTGTGTTGGGAGCAAAGTTAGGTCCTTCTCTGACTCTGTACCAAGAGCTTAAATCTTCATATGTTCATTAATGTTTTAATTGGTAGTAGACATGGTATTAGTTGTGCTTAACACCAACCAGTTTTGAACCTATTTATATATTTGTAAACACTCCTCCATGGTAAAATGCTGTCTTCATATTGTGCAAAATATCCTCTACGGCTTCAAGAAGTCAACATTTTCAGTTAATTATTATATCCTCTTTTATGTCTGGCTGCAGAAGGTCTGGCTGCAATGATTGTGTAGTAGTCCTAAAACACAACCTGAGAGAAAATGAGAAATGGTTCCAGGACATCTGCTTTAATAGGCTTTTATTAAGGGTACTAAGACTTTACTCTTTATGGACATTGCAACACCACAAGATTATTTACAATTACGGTATCTGATCTACCCAAATTTTGCAGTATTTGGTGGCCACTTTAGTCAAGTATAGAAATACTGGAATCCATTGTCTTAGAGAAATATTTTCATTCTAAAATTGGATAACTGTAATTTCTAGTGTACTATGTAAAATATTTTATACCGTAGCCTTAGTTTTATACTCAGCATTATTTTACAATATAACCTAACATTACATTTGACTTTGAAAGTGGTTTGGCACATTGTCTGGAGAAAAAGAATATTGCATCATAAATCCCTCAATCCTTTAAAGAGTATTATGCAAGCCATTCTTACCAAATGAATTCAATAAATATTTCTGTAGTCTTGTAACAAGGAAAAGATGCCAAGTACACTACTCCAAAAATGTTGTTTGTTTAACTGAATCACTCAGAATAGTGTAGGCAGGGACACCACACAAGGAAGCTTTCCTTTTTCTTTGTGTATACATGCCACTTAAAGCAAATATAAATCTTATCAACAAACCAGGTTTCCTAGCAATGGTCACTCAAGTGTATGTTTGTACATATCACACCAGGAAGCAGTTACAATCCTAATAATATAATTGTTAGTTGTAATTAATGTAGCTGTTTCACATAATGATGTGAAAATAAACATCTTTGTAACTATGCATTTATCCAGAGTATCTCAGCAGCATCAACTAAAAAGCAAAAACCAGCTTGAGGTCCATCACAGTGCTCACTGAAGTAAATTAGCTACAGTAAATTCTCATTCCCATTCAGAGTCACTGAGAGACAAAACCTGTTCCAGCAGCTATGTGAACATGGAAGGAAGTAACTTTTAATACATTTCTTTTGTTGTGCACACTAACCTACACACTCACTGATACAAGACTAACGTAGAGTCACAAGTCAGCATAACTTGCATGTTTTTTGTATGTGGGAGCAAATTAAAGGATCTGGAGAAAACAGATACAGGGAAAACACACTTACATCACAAAAACTGGATTTCAATACTGGAAAAACAAAAACTATGAAAGTTTAATGAGTAAAAAGCACTATAAGGTGTTAAAAAATTAATATGCAAAAAATAAATACAGCAACAATTAAAATAAAAGGAACATATCCCAGTTCAAAACCTCTGTGCAAACATGCAACTGCAAGATATTTTAAATATTTTCATATCAACACCCATATTAATTATATGATGTAGTAAAATACTAAACAAGCTCTGTGGTTATTTACAACTCTCCACGGAGACATTAAAGACAGAATTGTCACTGGCTAGTAAAATTTTAATGTTACTCTCCAAATATTTCAATTATTACTTACTGTACAGAGCCGGACAACACAGCCAAATGTGTTTTAATTTTTTTCTGCCTTAATTGTAAATCTTAATATTTTTCACGATATAGAACTGCATGCAGTATTACTGTTTTACTTTTAAAGAGTTACCTAGCCCAGTGTTATAGAGTGAATAAACAAGATTTTGTTACAGTTTAAAATATAATTTATTGTCAACAAATAATACACATGAAAAATGTATACAAAATTTACTTAACAAATACAAAAAAAAAAGTTTTCAATAAATGAAATTAACTAAACTTGCAATGTGGCTTATGTATTCTGAATCAGAATCAGTTCTGAATCAGTTATAATACTGTATCTTCACATCATCAAGATATGAAAACAAATGGTAAAAAGTCAGAATTAGCCTAAGCTTCATTATTTCGGGATGTTCATAAGAAATGTGATTTAATTCATGAGGTAAAAGTACATACTGTATATACTCGCGTTTAAGTTTTTCTGCGGAGAAGTCGGGGGTTGATTTGACCACATAATTTCTGGTATTTTATAGTGTTGGTCGTATAAGTCGAATGCAGAAAACTCACGCTATTGATCCAAGAGATTATGACATTATGTAATGCTCACCTGAGAGAGTAACCACGGAGCACACTGCCTTTTTTTCTATGTATTGTGCCTACGTGACTACACGGTAATACCCAAACTATTCTGAAGCAGCGTTTGCACTGATTTGTGTTTTTTGTATCTCACACCCTCATACACCTTTATGGTATGAGCATACCTTATCTACGATGGAGTGTTCGATCAGGAGAAAATATGAATGTGGTTTTAAATTAAACATTGTTGAAGTAGCGAAAGAAATTGGTAACTGTGCTGCTGCAACAAAATTTGATGTGTCTGAGAAACTGGTACGAGATTGGAGGAAGCAAGAAGATGTGAAAAAAAAATTAAGTGTCGTATTTCTGAATGGGAGTATAAGTCGGGGTTTTTCAGGTTTCAAGACCCGACATATACGCGAGTATATATGGTGATAAACAAGAATATTATTTAAAATATTAAAATGTTTACTTCCATTCAAGTGTTTAAAGTCTAAATATACTTGATTGTAACAGAAATGTGTCATTTTCATTCTCTTACATATTGTCCATAGTGGGCTATATATCTAGTAAAGGATCAAAAATCAAAAATAACATTATATTTTTAATCATTGACTTTAAAAATGTCTAAAAATGATACCCTGCATGCTTATATTTGAAATGTGTCATTTTTAACCTTCTGAGAGTGGCTCTTAGAGGACTAATGGCACTGGTAAAGAATCAAATATGAACATATCCATGATCAGGAGCCTTGAAATAGCAGAAAACACATTTCTACATACCTATATTACCAATCCCCATTTTTTCAAAGTTTTACAAAAAGGAATAACTTTAAACCCTTATATTCCATTAGGGGTGAACTCCCAGGTTGATATGGTATGCATAACTTTAATCCTTCAGATCATTTTTTGCTGAAGACACCTGTTGGTTTACTCTTTGTCATAGAGTGTAATCTGTTACACAAAATATGGTCTAAAGATGGCCTAACAATGGGGAGAACTCCAAAAGGTTCAACATCTTCCATAACTAGACATTAAGACAAGTTGAATGGTATATCATATGAAGGGGGTATTCTCATTCTAGTGAGTCAGGAGACACTGGACAAAAAAAAAAAAAAAAAAAAACCTGATGTGACGTTCATAAGTAATTTTCTTAACACAGTATTGAATTATGCCCAGTTCTAATTACATAAGTATGTGCAGATGAAATAGGAAAACTGAAAAAGGTATTAAATAAAACATACTGCCAAATTTACTTTATAAACTGATGTGTTGTCTGGATTTTGTCCACCCACTTTCTGCAAAATGCTATCTCTTTTTACTTGATTTGAATCACAGCTGAGCAGCTGATGATAGAACACACTGTGAAAGCCTTCCATTGAGACAAGGATCAGCTCTGGAAGGTGTGATGTTGTGAGACTGCCGCAGACATCTGATTTTATTCACGTCCGGCACTGAAGGCTGTTTCATAGATGGCAGAGATGATTGGTAGGACAAACAGAATTTACACAAGCTGGAGATGGTTTTGCATTTCAGCTTCAACAGTAGTGTCTGGTACTTGTAAATTAAAACAAAAATGAAAACTAAAACTATAAATAAAAAAAAACATTTTCTTAAATTAATATAAAATAATTAAGCTGCGGTGGGCTGGCGCCCTGCCTGGGATTTGTTTCCTGCCTTGTGCCCTGTGTTGGCTGGGATTGGCTCCAGCAGACCTCCATGACCCTGTGTTAGGATATAGCGGGTTGGATAATGACTGACAAAACTAAGGTAAAAACTAAAATGACATGAAACAATTATAGTAGCAGAAAAGACAAACTGAAATAAAATAAAAATATACAAAAATATTTTCTGCTTTTGTGATCTTATCTGTAAGAACACGGTAGAATCCATTTGTGCATTTTCATAAAATTTCTGCTTGACATGAAACCAGTGAAATTCAGTATATAAACTTTCTCTAACTACGAAGGCATCAGTAATCAACATGGCCAGAAGAAAATGTCAAAGCACTATATGTAGTTTTTCGAAAATAACAATGAAAGTGACAATAGTAAGTGCAAAGTGTGGTGTGTTATGTTCTGTAAATATTAAGGGTAAAAGATGCAAAAGCAAAATAGACACCAACAACAACAGTACTACTGGAGAATCTGATAAAATGGTTTTGTAGATTTATTTATTTGGTCTTCCATTGCCTTTGTAGTTGAGAAAGCAAAAGCTTTCTACTTATGGAAATGGATGCCCTAGCGAAAGGTCAATAACACAATCATATTTGCGGTGGGGATAGTAATTCAAATGATTTATGTATGTCTTTGAAATCTTTGTACTGTGAAAGAAAAGTTTCTATTGTGAAGCAATGAAAACATGGTTCCGTTTGTAATAAAACCATTTTTACAGCTGTTAGGTCACTAGCATCAATTCACCTGAATTCCATTCCACAAGGTAATTGTGTGATATTAGCCGCAGTGCATCTATCCCATGTTGCAGTGCTTCACAGATAGTCCATTTAGTGATGTTTAGAGGGCTGTCTTAAAACAATTATAAATGCATTGTCACCATCACTGTAAGCCACCCCATAAGCCAGTCCAACCCCAATAAAATCTGCTTTTGTTGCTTTTGCTTGAAAGTTTGATTTCTTACTTTCTGTGTGATTTAAAACAGGAAACTGATTGTGTTTTATATCTTGTGCTTTTCAAATACAATGCTCCTATTACAAAAAACAGACCAGCCTGTTCAAATACTTGTGGTATTTCATGACTGGCACTTACCATCCTGCCAGTAGTATAGGTCAGTTTCTACATATTTTCTGACACATTGTTTTTACAAACAGACATTAACGTGAATGATTAAACTTCATCCTTGATATTCTTAAATTGTCAAAGCTCTGCTTTGTATCAAACCTCTTCACATCTTGCCCTAGCAGTGCTTGTTCTGATCGCATGTCCACCTTGTGTCCAACGTAGGCAATGAAAGCTCACCTCCTTCAGACTCTTAATTGGATTAATATTGTTCAACAGTGAATGCATGCATATGTGAAGGCCTTGGGTTGGGAAGCTTTAGGGTGATTCCTTTCACTTTAGTGTTAGTAGGAGTGGTGTGGACTTGGACAGGCTTGTAAGCGAACCAAAGAAAACTGGAATGTAATGTCAAAGTCACTGCACAAGAATGGCATGCTCGCTCCATGTTCATGTGGGTTTCCACTGGATGCTGAGATGCCCTGCAACAGTTCTGAATTAACAGATTTGGAAGATGGATGAATGGCTAGCAAGCTAAATGCTGACTTCAAATTGTTTCATTCAAGGACATCTGTGAATTCACTGGTAGAAACACCACAGTGAAACCCCAGCCAAAAATATTTTTTAGGTCTGAGAGAAAGAGGGCATATGGTCACCTTATCTAAAATGATCAAAGTCATATCACAGAAGTGAAAACAAGAAGTTTGTAACAATACAGGTTATTTCAGAGTAACTTTCTATTTAATCCACCAGCATAGTAGATAACGTACAGTGATGGTGACAGTATAATTATAATTTTATTAAGCAGTCCTCCATAAACTTCTAAACTAATTTAAGTCACTGAAATAAACTTACTAGCCTAATATAATTACAAAATGATCTGAAAACAAAGTAAATAGGTAGATATAACATTAACCTATGATTCCTCTTTGCCTTAGCTTCACAAGGGTATTTAAATAAGGCAAACTTTCCATCCTATCAATGAACAGCTTACCTTGAATTACATAAGCCATTTAGCAATGCAGTCAAAGCCTACAGTTCCATGCCGTGGTGTTGTTGTTGTTATTGCCATTGTTTTATTATTTATATTGTAGCAAATGAAAAGAAATTTTAACAAGCCAATGATCTTTTAGTTTAGCAGTATGTATGCATGTCATTTCCCATTATGTCAACCGTGTAGATGATTTCCAAGTATGCACAAGACAAAACAAAAAAGTAATGCACTGATCAGCCTTTGAAGCCCCTCTGTGAAATGTTTTAGTCTGTTAGACGTTACTACTACAGTATAAGGACAACAAAGTTTTTAAAAAGAAAAAAATATCAAAATGTTTCCAAAACTGTCATTTGCAATATATTTTGTGATTTTAGATTAATATTACTATCAAGTTGAATTAATCAGTGCCTTTCTTTATCATTAACTGTAAGATATGTTCTTAGTATGTAACAGAAAAGATAAAAATCATTATACAGTACCATTTTGATGTATAAGATTTTTACAAAAAGGATGGAATTCAGTTGTGTACATTTTCATAGAATATTTATCTACTGAGCTAATACTACTTCATGGCTTTATCTTGTAATGTACCCTTGAATTGCTTGAAAGGCACAATTAAATAAAATGTAAGCCTATAAAGAACACACCACGTTCACATACTACAGAATAAAAACAATAAAAGAAAAATTGGTGCTCAACTTAAATTACATTATTTATGAGACGATTGTCGCTGATCCTCACCTGGATTCAAATACAATTGCATTGCAGATATATGCCATTTAAATATTTGACTGCTTCCCCTGCTGGATTTTCAAACTAGTGTAATCAGTCAGTTAGTGATTTTCCAACCCGCTATATCCTAACACAGGGTCACGGGGGTCTGCTGGAGCCAATCGCAGCCAGCACAGGGCACAAGGCAGGAACAAATCCTGGGCAGGCACCCACCGCAGGGCACACCCACACACACATCCAGTGAAATTTATGAAAAGGTAGTGCAAAACAGGAGGCCTAACACAAGTTAAAGTGGTTTTAACTCACTGATTCTTTGTGGCTGCATCTGTAAGTTTTCATAGACACATAGAGACATCATGCTAAAATCAACTTTTCTCAATGTTTGGAAAATTAGAATCTTGAACTTAACTCAATATTGATTTTTTGACCCCATCACAAGACGTCTATTTAAATGGAAGTCTAAAAGAAAGTAAAATTCGAGGAAGAATGTTAGATAGCACATTATACAATAGCTTTCCACTAAAAGGCCTAAACATGAAAAACGAATTAGGATCAAGGAGGCTCATCTAGAGGCTTATATTATTGTAGACCAGTATTTCCAAAGACATTACAATAACAACAGTCTTGCATATTTTGGAAAAACAAAGAATCACTGTTTGTGTTCCTCACTGTAAAAAAAGAGACACATTGAAGAAGAAAACTATGTGTAAAGAGGGTAGCTGTCAGTTTAAAGAATCAGGGTTCAATGTAAAATAAATCTGCTCGGGATAAAGTGGTTCTTATTGTCTTTTGTACATTTTGGTGTGTGGCCTTATGTTCCTATCCACTAAGTGTGTGATTGTCACACATAAACATAGTGATTTATTGTTTATATCAGCAGAAAGCAATATATGACCTAAGTTAAACACTGAACATTTTGTGCTTGACATTATTTATACCTATTTTAAACTCTGCAACTTCAATCAGCTACATCAAAAAACATGATTCTAACTGTAAAGTTACAACTTTATTTCTATTTCATTTATGTTAGGTAGAATGCCCAAAGGGGACTGGGCGGTCTCGTGGCCTGGAACCCCTACAGATTTTATTTTTTTCTCCAGCCTTCTGGAGTTTTTTTTTGTTTTTTCTGTCCACCCTGGCCATCGGACCTTACTCCTTTCTATGTTAACTAATGTTGTCTTATTTTAATTTCTTATTTGTCTTTTATTCTTCTTTTCTTCATTATGTAAAGCACTTTGAGCTACTTTTTGTATGAAAATGTGCTATATAAATAAATGTTGTTGTTGTTGTTGTTGTATTGTCTAAAAACTGACTTTAACACAGCAAAAAGTACAATCCTTGAATGTTATACAAAATTTCTAAGTGATGTTTTCAATATTGCGGTGGGCTGGTGCCCTGTCCGGGGTTTGTTTCCTGCCTTGCACCCTGTGTTGGCTGGGATTGGCTCCAGCAGACCCCCATGACCCTATAGTTAGGATATAGCTGGTTGGATAATGGATGGATGGATGTTTTCAATATTTGTAGGATAGGTGTGATTGCTTTGTACTGCAAAAATGCATCTGTTTCTCATTTACTCACTGTGACCAGTCTTCTTGGAGAGCTGCCCAGATCTTTTAGTGCATGCTAGAGCATGCAGGGATATGTAGGGTTGGCACTGGGAGTTCTGAGAGAATGGTCTCAATAGTTCCTGAGTCCTTACAACAGTTACAGGTATGAAAACAGATATGGTAATTGCTTGGGCTTAAAGATTTTTTTGGCCAGTGCTTCAGTCTGTTTAGTTTTAGGATGGTAATGATTGGCAAGGGCTGGAGTGCTGGGTGGATTGTGAAAAGATAAAAATACTGAAGGTTGATAAGAGAAGTCTGCGGTGGGTTGGCACCCTGCCTGGGATTGGTTCCTGCCTTGTGCCCTGTGTTGGCTGGGATTGGCTCCAGCAGACCCCCGTGACCCTGTGTTCAGATTCAGCGGGTTGGAAAATGGATGGATGGATGGATAAAAGAAGTATTTGATTGAGGCACTTTCATGTGGGCATGCTATCCCATTAGACTGACTGATGTTAAAGATCTTTTGAGGCAGGTTCAGAAGGGCACCAGGTGTTTGGTATCTGTTTATTTTCAGGTTAATTTCTTGTCTTAATTCCATTCTTTTTTCATTAATAGAGTTCAGTCAGTTATTTTTTAAACCGCCTAGTCCTGAACAGGGTCTCAGATAGCATAGGGTGCAAGGCTGGGACAAACCCTGGACAGGGCTCCAGTCCATCACAGGGTGAACACACAAGCACACCCCAACAACACTACAGCCAATTTAGGATCACCAGTCCACCTAACCTGCATGGCTTTGGACTGTGAGAGGAAACTGCAGCAACTGGAGCAAACTCACACAAACACAGGAAGAACCTGGGATGTGAACCCTGGTCTTCTTAATGCGAAGCAGCCCTCGAATACAGTTATATTTTTTGAGTTAATATTGCTTCCATGGAGCTTCTTCTGGGTTTGGGGATGGCTTGTGAGTATTTGATGTTGTCCACAGCAACCTTTCAATACAAAGAGTGAATTATTGTAATTACTGTAATTAACTAGCTACAGGTAGTGAATGTAAATATGTATTTTTTTTATTTTGATTGCTTATCTTTCCACTCTACTGCAAAAGCAAACAATATTTAATTTATAATATAGACAGTATGATAGGTATTATGTCTCTCTATTAAAATAAAAAAATCTTGAGATGAGATGAGATTAATCCTGCAACGAGACGTGACTTTTTGAAGAGACTTTTTGGAAGGAAGTCCCGCGAGATGGGGACTTTTACCATGAGATTCTTTCAAGTCACGCCCTACTTACAACTATTTTCAAACAAGACTATGGTCATCAGGTGCATTCCAGCACTTAACCTGGACAGACACCAATCCATTAAAGGGCTTACTTATGAACACACACACACACTTACGAACATTCAGTTTAGAATTACCCATTCATCTAAATATGGCTGCGAGAAATGAGAAATCAAACGAATTAACGCGAAAATTGTTGATTGGTTACATGGCAGCTTGATTAAATGCGTATCAATAGACTATGCTGAAGCAATTGGTGGTGATCGTGCAGAAGATGAAAACATCAATTTGCAATATCCCATAGAATATCTATAAGCGTTAACACTGTCCAGTCTTACACTGGCCAAATTACTGTTGAAAGAAGGATGTATCGTAATGTTATTTCGTAATTTATGTAAGAGTGATGGACCATGCAGTGGAACAAGATTAGTTGTATTAAAAATTGGTCGAACAATTCTAACATGTAAAATTTTAACAGGCAACAAGAAAGATAATGTAGTACATATTCCATGAATAACATTAGACACAAAAGGAGATCTTGATATGCCATTTGTATAAAACGTTTACAGTTTCCTGTGAGAATAGCTTTTGCTATGACAATTAACAAATCACAGGGACAAACATTCGAAAAAGTCAGTTTATTTATTAGAGAGAAAGAAACGCTATTCACTCACGGGCAGTAATATGTTGCATTGTCACAATGTAAATCCAAACATGGAATCAAAATTCAATGCAATCTTTGAAGAAAAGTTAATTCCAAATATTGTTTTAACTGTAGTTTTCAAGTAAAAGTGAAAATAATGCATATGTAACAATTCTGATGAAAATAACAATCACTTTAAATTATATATCCGGTTAACCAAACCCGGGGCTTGGTGAGCGAATGCGAGCAGGGGGTAGAGCCCCCTAATTCTTTATAATAGAAGTGCAGTATCCATGTTTATTGTATTTATAATTTGGAATAATTGACTTTCTTGATATGTTTATTGAATTTATAATTTTGAATAAATTAGTATATTGACCTTAAAATCCCTTGCAATCCATTCTGTTCTTTTATTTTCAATATGATAGATATGAAAACATTGTGTGTGTTAGGTGAAGGTTGCCTGGTTGTAATAATCAGTGATGACTAATCGTGACATTTTTATTTGTATGATCTTTACCTCTTCAAAAGTAATGCAAGTTATAAAGGCAAAGTCAAATTTGTACATCAGTTCAGATACATCTGTTCAGACATATATACAGTATATATACAGTATATTGGTTGAGATACATCTGTTTGGCACTGAATCACAACACAGAGTAGTTGCCATGAGGTAACTGCTATGAAAAAACATTTTTACGTCTATTGTAAATATTCAGGTTTCAAATACACAAAATACAATGAAAAGATGCATTGAAGCCATGAAGGTAAGTTGTCATAGCGTTAGAACCATGAATGTCTTTACAAAAGTGTAGAATCTTTTCTGTGATTGCTTCCTGCCTTCTACCACTGCTGCTATTAATTTGTCTCCAGGGCTATAGAAATAGAAACTGTGCAGAAGGGAGATTTAATAATGTAGAGCTGTGATTTCATGTTGAAAGAAGACATTAAACATTAGTATGTTTTGTGTTAACTAAACAAAACAAGTTAGAACGTGTAATATTCAGATGCATTTGAGGACATCGCTGTTTTGAAATATGGAGATTTTCATTTTTTTTTATTTCCTTTGTATATAAAATATGAATTTTTCATTATATTTTACAATATAAACCATACCTCACAGTGACATGAATTATTTATTATGTTTGCTTTGCACTACACATATGGTAGCTATAAAGGAGACATTTCAACATAGGGGGTGTAAGGTACAAGTACACAACTAATGGAAAGGTAAGAATAAAGATTTTGAGAGATTGTATTTATAAGACTGCAAGCATCAAAGTTACATACCTCAAAGTAAAGTACAGTATTAAAATCCTGAAGCCATATAAAAAATACAATTTTTCAGCAGTATGCAATACCTTGTGAGACTGGATATCCATCCGTCTAAAGAAGGCTTAAAAATCTTTTTCAATTTTCGTTGTATTCTCAATATACTCACTTTAACAAGTTGTCAATAATAAAAGAAATAAAATCACTAAGGCACCTCTTTATTTCTCCTCCTGATGCTTCAGTTGCTGTTCATTTTCAGGCTCTGATCGCTTTGTCCATGAAGCTACACTGTGATTGATTGATTCTTTCAATAATATGTGCCACTTGTTGTGTCATACTGAAAGTAAACCAGCATTATTCTCTAATACAGGCACTTATAACAGGGTTAAAAAAAAAAGCTAAAGTATATTTTGTTAAACAAAATATTGGTTAATTTCTCAATAATCCATTTATTAAAAAAGCCAGCCAAGCACTGGAATTGTTTAACTTAGCATTTTTTGTAACCTACCCAGCAACCACTGGAGCAATATCAGACTTTTTCACATGGCATAAATGAGAGGTATAGTTTAAAATGCAACAACACATTTTCAGTTTATTTTTACTATATCCTAACACAGGATCATGTGGGTCTGCTGGAGCCAATCCCTGAGATGAAAATCACCTCTCAAAACAATCAAGTAAATCTTTTTTCCAATGTTATTACAGCTTTGCTTTTCTTTTCAATTATCAGTATTTAAAAAGTGATATTTTACATAAAGTGTTGTTAACATAAGCAGCCAAAGTGCCGCACCTTCATATGCAAAATGTGCGTGGGCCTCAACAACAGTCTGCTTTATATGGATGATTTAGTAAAAGAAGTGATGAATGATTGTAGATTACTTCTTTTTTCATATTCTGTGCCTTTTGTTCCTTTAAGTATTTTACAAGCCCATAATACTTTTCAAATAAGATATGTGCTCTACATATTGTACAGTATCTTGCTTTAACTTTTATTTTTACCCTTTGCCATTTACTTCTTACATTCTGAAAGTACACATGCTTAAACGGTGCAAACACACTTAACTACAATTTACATGAACCTCAGAAGAATGTCATTGTCTACTTGAGACTACTTTCAGTATGCACTTCATGGCTGAATTTGAATACAGATGTTGAAGGGACATGTGATCAAAGCCAAATGGATAGAACAGTATCTGTTTACTAACTTATATTTTCCAAATGTGGAATTAACTTTTACTAGTCTTTTGTAGGCAGATATTGTCACTCCTTGTACATAAAGAATAATATTACATAGAGTACATATTTAATTTAAAAAGTCTGAATATTGCAAGGAAGGAAGAATAGTATATACTGTATAACTATGTCATGTTGCACATATGTGCTATGTGAATCTCTTAATGGGGACAGATTTTATGAATGTATGGAGGAAGGGAATGAATAATGTACAGTCGCTGACTCACTTTCCAATTCCACCCCTAGGCTGGAGGAGAATAAGCCTGATGAAGATCAGTGACACCACTTTCACCTGCGTCTAACTCCACTCTCTTTCAGTGTCAGACTTTAAAGGACAGGAGATGCAGGACATCAGTGTTAGCTGACCAACAAACACACTGGAAGATTCTCCAGTGGCACTGATTAGGTATTCCATATTTTTGAGATTTTTTTATTCCATCAACCTTTGCCTTCTATTAATTAAACAGGGGTTTTCCCACCTGGGACCCCAACACTTCCTTTTTTTTTGTGTTTGGTAATCACCAAAAAAGACATTTAAGTATTGTTGAAAGAGGAAAAGATCATCAACGCTACCCCTGTCCTATAGTGCCCAAACCCAAAATTCCCCAGTAAAAAGGGACCAACATTGAATTAAAAATGATGGCCATGCATACCAGCCAGACAGGCCAGACAGCCACAGTGAGCCCCAGCAGTGAAAAGGATTAAGAAAAGGGAAAAATTAATGAGTTCGATTAGTGGTACAACATGGATGCCTCACCAGCCAGGTCAGAGTCAAGTGCACAATAGTTTGCCCCTGTTCTATATTGGAGCCAAATGATCAATTGATTCATGTTGCTAAAGGTAGGGTTAGATTAAAGATAAAGGATTTCCAGAAGTTTACAGATAGCGAGTAAGGAGACTTCCAGCTACATGCTAAAATGAGCTTAGCAGTGATGGTACCCATACAGAATCACCTTCAATTGACAAAAATCAACATAAGAGAAAAGATATCCAGGGGAAGAAATATATGAGACAAAAGGGGAATATTAACAGATATTAGGCAGTTGGAAATATTCGTCCAAAAAGCATAAACTGGAGGGCAGTCCCAAGACATATGGAAAAAATTGCCAGAGGCATTTAAAGGAGACTGATGGGATTGGCAGCCAAATACATAACATAGAATTTCCAGGGAGTTAGGTACAGGCGATGTACAAATTTAAATTGCGTATGCTGATAGTTTGGGTTTTTGGAGGATGTTGAAATATTGTTAAGATGGGAGCAGAAGAAAGAAGGTCACATTACCAAACTGAAAGTGAAGGTAGAGGTCTGGCAGATTTCTTACACAGACTTGAATATAAAGATGATACTGGCTTAAAATTTGTAGATAGTAAGCAAGGAATTTTATAAAGGGGGGTGGGAAGGCAATACAGAGGATGTTAAGGCACCGTTTGCTTGAAGAACTGATCTGATTTTAAGACTAGAAAAAGAAAGAGGAAGGAGGAACAGAAAACCTGGACCTGAGTGACTGGAATGTTCCAAGTCCCTATTCATTATAAATATCACCATATGCGGGGGAGATACAGAGAGCAAGGCACTAACAAAGTTAAAGCAACAAACTACATTCATTTTAATAATTGCCGGTTGTAATCAGAATATAAGTTTATATGTTTAATATGTCACTGTGCTCTGTACAAAAAATATTTTATAAATCTGCTTCTGCCTCACATGTACAGCTAAAGGCCAGATTTAGCACACAGGGGCTCATCATTTAGAAGTGCTAGGTAAGCATTAGAAGACACGAAAGGGCCAACTACGAAAATGGCCATTGTACTATTTCTGTGTGCATGAAATTGAATCCTCTCTTTGCCTTATTTAGAATGGCATGATTTACCTAAGTAAGGGCCTGCACATGGAGAAAGAGTACAGTCATCCCTCACCTATCGCGGGGGTTATGTTCCAGAGCCCTCCGTGATAGGTGAAAATCCGCGAAGTAGCGACCTATATTTATTTTATTATTTATATATATTTAAGGCTTTATAAACCCTTCCCACACTCTTATAAACCTTTCTCACTTTCTTATTAACCTTTCCCACACTCTTATAAACACTTCCTATGCTCTTAAACACTTTCTACACTCTTAAACAACGCAGAGCAACACTACGCGCAGCGATCAGACTTCGATGTGTCTGCCACTCGCTTTGTGAAGGGGGGCAGCTGAATGCACGCTAAGCAGAAGTGGACTTTGTGCTGGCTTTGCGCTGCTTGTCGCTCTGCGTGTCAATAATTTAAAAGCCTGTACAGCAGCTGTTTTCCTGTCTCACTGTCTTGTGTGAAGTTACAATGTTTTATAATAGAGAGATGTTACTCATATCCTTAGCCCGACATCCACATATCCTATGCTGTTAATAAAGTGTGTTTTATAAGTTTACATGTGTTTAATGCGTGTGGGATGGGTATTTTAAGGCTTAAACTATAAAAATGTTTATTTATATGGTCTTTCTATATCGTGGATTTTCACCTATCGCTGATGGGTCTGGAACGTAACTTCCACGATAGGCGGGCGATCACTTGTATTTAAAAAACCCACGATACAGTGTAGCTGCAATAGGTGAACCGTGATATGGCGTGGGACAACTGTATAAAGTCTTGGAACATTGCTCGGCACATCTTTGAAGCCAACGGATGGATGGAAGATTACGTCATTCGATCCTGAAAATTCTTCCAGTGCAGCGACGAAAATGGCAGACTGTGTACATCGAGCTCTCTCCTCGGTAAAAGAGTCTTGTTATCGCTTCCTTCATTTGTAATGCCGCGTAAATTGTCATTAAAGAAAGCTAAGTTATTTTCTCTTATGTGATTGATTACCGCCGTATCACTATTTGGAGGGTGTAACAAAGGCGCTATATTGTGCCCGACCCGACACAGATTGGACACGGGAGGCACGTCTAAAAATAAATAAACTATTTTTCTTCAGCTGGAGGGCACGTCTTCCCCGTGTCCCCCAGCCACAACACAGTCCCAAGCACAAACTAATACACCAAAACACTACTCCCTCCCTCTCTCTCTCTCTCTCTCTCTCTCATCTACCACCACTCGTCCTGAAGTTTTATCCTCCTCCTCCCAACTCTGGCAGTTGAGTAGTGGTTGCTGGCTCCTTTTATGGCCCACCCGGAAGTGCTCCTGGTGCTTGATCACCTGTTTCCAGTTGCACTCCCGGGTGGGGCTGAAGATTTGTCCAGATGGACTCAGGAGCCCATGCAGTGCCCCCTGGTGGCCATCCCAGATCCCAACAGGGCTGTGGTGAACTCCATCTCCCATGGAGTCCTGCGGGAGGCTGAGGCACCGCTCCAACCCAGGGGGGCGGCCATCCAGCGTCCAGGGGGAGGTATTGCACCATCCAGGGCTGCTCCTCCTGAATATATAGTGAAGGGGCGTCCCAGCCGGAACTTATTCCAACCAGGGAGCTAGCGTGCTCACTAGAGGAAAACAGTCATGCATGTGCGTCTTGGATGGATTAGCTCGTCGTAACTTCTCCCTATCATTCTTTCCTAGGGCACGAAGCAGAAGCAGAAGCAGACAATGACCGACAATGAGATGAATCGCATCGTCGAAGAACTCCAGGCTCTCGACAACCAGATCCAGAAACTTCTGTCCAGACGGAGGTACCTGAGGGATTTGAAGGCTCGGCTGCTGGAAAAATCATCCCCATCATCTGAAATCGACGCAACACATCAAGTTTCAGTAACACTGACTCCATGCTGTGCCGCTCACCTCCAAGGCCAAGTGAGCTTCAACCCCACGCCTCGTAATCGGAGCGACGACGCCAATGATGAAGACCTCGGCTTGTTTCAGCTATGCAGGTGGGGGTTTAAGCCTAGAACACCTCCATCGGCACAGGCAAGCATTTCCACCCAGAACCGGTTCGACCCTCTCTGCGCCTCCAGTTTGCCTTCAACCCCAGGTAATGTATTTGTGATTGGTGATTCAATCGTAAAAAATCTGAACATCGCATGCCCTAATCAGAAATCTTTTGTTTCTTGTTTTCCCGGTGCTCATGTCCGAGATGTTATGAGACGTGCGCTGACAGTCTTCGAGAAGCACAAGAACAGGGCAGTGGGATCCATTGTAATACACGCCGGGGTAAACGATGTGAGACACCAACAGTCGGAGATTTTCAAGGCGGACTTCCCAGCACTAATCAAAGCCACGAAGGAGAGGACCCCGTCTACAAGAATCTTCATCTCGGGTCCCCTACCTCTTGTTAGAAGATCAAACGAGTATTACAGTCGTCTGCTGGGATTAAACACCTGGCTGAAAGGCTTCTGTGAGAATCAAAACATCGGGTTCATAGACAACTGGGACCTCTTCTGGGAGATGACACATTTCTTCAAGCGGGATGGTCTGCATTCAAATAGATTCGGCGCCCGGGTCCTCTCTGAAAACATCGCTAAGGTAATTCGTCTCTCTTGACTCGCTATTTCTACTCCTAACCCTTTCCGTAATGCTTTGCTAGGACATGATAATTCTTTAACAAAGTCTTCTGCAAAAGTGCACTGCATTGCTTCTCTAATAACTAACCTCAAAGCATGTAAAAAATCTAGGCAGTGCGGCATAAATACGAATAATTTAATTACAATTACACCTTTAGATGAACAATGTATTAAATCTATAAAAACAGATTATAGATTAAATAAAAAATACGCACAGAGCGGCGCTAATAAAAATAACTTAATTTCTATCTCGATTACCCATAACGCACATAAAATTCATCTCTCCTCTTCCGAAACAGCAAATATGACTTTATTAACTGTTAGAGCATTAACCAACAAGACATTTTCCATCAATGATCTTATTAGTGATAGGAAAATTGATTTTATTGAACTAAGTGAAACGTGGCTTAGCTATGATGGCATGGCTGTTTTAATCAAATCTGTGCCTCCAAATTACAGCTTTGCTCATGCGGATCGCCAAGGAAAGAGAGGCGGCGGTTTAGCAAACATTTACTCGAGCCAGTTAAAGTGTAAAGATGTCCGTTTTGGTAAATTTAAGTCCTTTGAGTATCTTGCCGTTGTTATTCATGGAGTTTCTCAGTTTCTAGTATTATCCGTGTATAGACCTCCTAAATACAATACATCTTTCTTTGAGGAATTCTCAGACTTGGTGTCAATTATAATTACGAACTATGACGCGCTCCTAATAGTTGGTGACTTTAATTTTCATATCAATAAACAGTGTGACCCAAAAGTAAAAGAATTTATGAACCTCCTTGACTCTTTTGATTTGAGACAGCTAGTTAATCAGCCTACACATAACGCAGGTCATACGTTAGACTTAGTAATTACTAAAGGACTGAAAGTTGATGTGAAGCAGATCATTGATATTGGCCTATCAAACCATTGTCTTTTACTATTTAATATAGAAATAAAGATAGAAAACATTCACAAGAATTATATTGGTAAAAAACGCTTCTTTGATTCATCAGCAGCTTGAAAATTTACAAACATTCCAAGCAACCAGTCCATTTGTAGTGCTAACAACAATAGCGAGAAAATAGTAAGGTGGAAAAATTTAATAGTAAGGTGAGAGCTGCTGCTGATATAGTCACACCTGAAAAGACAGTTAAAACATCTTCTAGCATTGTTATACCATGGAAGACCCAAAGATTGTCTGATTTAAAGAGAACATGCCGGAGAGCTGAGCATAAATGGAGAAAAACTAAACTAACTATCCACTATGAGGCGCTGCTATTTCTCTAGAATTATAAATAACAATGCTAGTAATTCCAGAGTCTTATTCTCTATGATTGATCGTCTTCTAAACCCAGCTAACTCAATGGAATGCCTCCAGAATACTTCCAGTGAAACTTGTGAATCTATTGCTGTATTTTTCAATCAAAAAATTAATGATATTAGAAATTATATAGTATGTCTCTCCAACACTGCACATCCTCTTAAGCCCCAGTACTCCATTATAAACAAATTAAATTCTTTCACCAGGATAGATTTACCTGATTTATATAAAATAATTTCTCAACTGAGACCCTCCACCTGCATCCTTGACCCAATACCAACAAGTTTTTTCAAAGAAGTATCCGGAATGCTAATTGACAGTATTCTTGACATAGTAAACTCTTCATTAGATATGGTGGTCTTCCCAGACTGTCTTAAGACTGCTGTAGTTAAACCCCAACTCAAGAAAAATAATCTTGACTCCTCCGCTTTTGAAAATTTTAGACCTATTTCTAACCTACCTTTCTTAAGTAAAATTCTAGAGAAGGCAGTCATTATGCAGCTAAATGACCACCTCAATAAACATGCTATTCTTGATAAGTTTCAGTCGGGTTTTAGAACAAATCACAGTACAGAAACTGCACTTGTTAAAATAGTAAATGACTTGCAGGTAAATGCAGACAGAGGCCGTTTATCTGTTCTCATCCTCTTAGATCTGAGTGCCGCATTTGATACCATTGATCATAATATTCTTAGAAATCGCCTTAGTCAGTGGGTGGGCCTCTCTGGCAGTGTCTTAAATTGGTTTGAGTCCTAACTGACAGGTAGACAATTCTTTATTAGTTGTGGTAATTATACTTCAAAGACACATGATATTCTATATGGTGTTCCACAAGGCTCTATCCTGGGTCCGCTGCTCTTTTCGATCTATGTGCTTCCGTTAGGTCACATTATCTCGGAGCATAACATGAGCTACCACAGCTATGCTGATGACACGCAGCTGTATTTATCAATAGCACCTAATGACCCCAACTCTGTTGTTTGACGATCACAATGTCTTACTTGTGTTTCTGAGTGGATGAGTAGTAATTTTCCCAAGCTAAATAAAGAGAAAACTGAAATTTTAGTGATTGGCAATAATGAAAATATAATGAGGTTATTAGAAATAAACTTGATGCATTAGGATTAAAAGTCAACACGGAGGTAAAGAATTTAGGGGTAACTGTTGACTGTAATCTAAATTTTAAATCGCATATTAATCAGATCACTAGGACAGCATTTTGTCACTTAAGAAATATAGCATAAGTTAGACCTCTTATATTGTATCATTGAAAGATGCTGAGAAATTAGTTCACACTTTTGTTTTCAGTCGACTAGTTTACTGTAACACACTCCTCTCAGGACTTCCCAAAAAAGACATAAATCAATTGCAACTAGTGCAGAATGTAGCTGCTAGAATCCTAACTAGGAAAAGAAAATCTGAGCACATTTCTCCAGTTTTGATGTCACTACACTGGTTACCTGTGTCATTCAGAATTGACTTTAAAATACTGCTTATGGTTTATAAAGCCTTAAATAATCTCGCTCCATTTTATATATCGGAATGTCTGATATCTTATATTCCAAATCGTAACCTTAGATCTTCAAATGAGTGTCTGCTTAGAATTCCAAGAGCTAACCTTAAAAGAAGTGCTGAGGCGGCCTTCTGCTGTTATGCACCTAAATTCTGGAATAGCCTGCCAATAGGAATTCGCCAGGGTAATACGGTGGAGCACTTTAAAAAACTGCTAAAAACACATTACTTTAACAAGGCTTTCTCATAACTTCATTTTAATTTAATCCTGATGCTCTGCATATTCAATTAATTATCATTACTATTCATGGTGGCTCCAAAATCCATACTAACCCCTACTTTCTCTTCTATTCTTTTTCCGGTTTTCTGTGGTGGCGACCTGCGCCACCACCACCTAATCAATGCACCATGATGTCCCTACATTGATGGATTAAAGGCCAGAAGTCCATGTGACCGTCATGATCAAGTACTTCCATGAAAATGCTGAATACAATGAGGACTGATCATTTATGTTAGATAGAATGCGCAGAGGGGGCTGGGTGGTCTCATCAGCAGTCAGGAGTTTTTTTTTGTTTTTTCTGACCTCCCTCACCATCAACACCTTACTTTTATTCTATGTTAATTAGTGTTCCCTAATTTTAATTCTTATTTATTTTGTCTTTTTTCTCTTTCTTCATCATGTAAAGCACTTTGAGCTACATTATTTGTATGAAAATGTGCTACATAAATAAATATTGTTGTTGTTGTTGTCTGTGGATCACTCTCTGAGAAATGGGATTCTTTACCACTTTTAAAAATATAATGGTAATTAGATGATATAATGTCCTGCAGAAAAGGACAAATTTATGTTGCCAAATATTTCAATAAGTTAGCCAAATGGACATACGGTGAAAAAAGTGATTTATGTCCTAAAGACTTCAATTAAAGGAAAGCAGACTTTGCTTAGTTAATTTTATAGGCAGACAGGGTTTCAAATTAACTAAATAAACTAAGGATGACAGGGAGACATTACCAAGAAAAAGCAAAATATCATCCGCATATAAAGAGATATCATTGTGTGAACCATGAACTGTAATGGGGGTGACCAACTTAAAGATAGCAATAGCAAGGGGCTCAGCTGAAATTATAAAAAGTAATGGAGATAATGGAAAGTCCTGTCTGGCACCCTTCTGAATCAGAAGGTAGAGTCAGTGAGAACTGAAGCCATGCAGGAGTATAAAGCCTTAATGAAGTTAATGTGGCTCGCTGTATAACTCATTGCCAGTAATACCTTCCACAGAAAATCCCAATTAATGCAGTCAAAGTCCTCCACATCGAGAGAAAGCAAGGCTGCAAGGTGGAGTAGCGTGGGGGCTACATCTATAATATGTAGAAGGTAATACATGTCATATGCTTTGCTAACAATATGCATCACAATTTATCAGAGCAGAGCCGGCCCTAGACAATTTCGGGCCCGAAACAAACTGATACTGAGGGGCCTGACCCCTGCAGCTAGGGGGTCCAGTGCAGAGCTCCGGCCGCCAAGCGATTTCCTGCATTCTGAGCTGCAGAAATATGTTTTCCCGGCATCTACAACCATCACTTTTTGATGATTTCTGTTTGACACTGACAACCGTAACCGTAACACACTGACAGGAGCCAAATTTGCAGGCTGTCAGCGCAGACTGTCGTACAAGGCCCTGAGTGAAGGGTATGAGTGATGGAGGCCGGAGTGGGCCCGCATAAATGTCTTTAGTGACGATACATTAACAGATAAAGCTACATTTTAGCCAGCTTTTGCTGTTTCCACTAGGCAGCATGTGGAGGTAAATAGCTAGGCCAAGCACTTTTTTTTTTGCTTTTTATATTTTTGATATATTTTTTTTATTTTATAAAGATAAGATCCACATTATTTTATTTTTACATTTTTATTCAGTTTTAAAGCTTGTTTTCATACTTTCGAGATATTCAGATTTCCGTATAAAATAACTTACCAGCAGATATTGAAATCTATTTCACACGAAAGACACTTTTCGAACCTTGGCACTGGCAAACTCATGAATAAGTTCAGAATAATCAAGAGATTCGACTATCTCTTGCTCAATTGAAATCAATGCCAGACTATTCAGACGTTCGTGGCTCATGGAGCTTTGCAAGTAATTTTTGATAAGCTTGAGTTTTGAAAAACTCCTATCCACCGAAGATACCGTTATAGGCACAGTCAATGCTATTCTGAGAACCACAGCAACTTTAGGCATGGCAGTTGCCAACTCTTTCTCATACAGATATTCCAGTGCTTGCATGGCTGTTGAGTTGCTAGGAACTAAATTGGCAAACATGCAAATTTCACTGCATAGTGCGTGTGGATCAATGTCTGATTCATTATTCTTCGAGTCAGTTAATGCAATTTTCAAGTCCATAGAGTATTTCATCAAGGTATTATCATCCATGGATGATATTAACTGATAATTGTGCAGAAATCCAAAATTGTCGAAATGCTGTTTCATTTGATCAAACCTCTCATTCATGGACATGATTGCTTGATCCAGAAGGATAAGAAAGAATTCTGTGCGAAACTTTTCTTTTGGATCACTTATTAACTCATCTCAGACTTCATAATCGAAATGGCGCTTTGTTCGTCTCCTGGGTAAAATGGTTACTGCAGGAAATGTGACATCCTCAGACGGCATCTCCAATTTATTAGTGAGCTCTCTGGCTGTAGCTTCTGCTAATTCTAGTCCATTTTCTCTGTACGAAACCAAACAATCAGAGACACTGTTGATGCATTTGAGAGCAACATCATAGTGCATATTTTCATTTTGCAAAATTTTGCTGGCTACATTGATCTGTGAAAGAATGTTGTACCAAATCGCTAAGGAAACAAGAAATGGAAAATTTTTCAGCTGCTTGGCTAATGCAGCGGCTTCAGTTCTAGCCTTAGGATCTTTAGAATCTTCAGAAACATCTACCAGCGCGTCATACACAGAGCCTATTTGGAATCTGACAGCTTTAACACTCTCAATCCTGCATTCCCATCTAGTGTCACAAATGCGCTTCAGAGTGAAATTATTGATGTGCTTCTCCAGAATCTGCCAGCGTACTGTAGAAGCACTAAACAGCAAATAGATCTGATGTAACGTTCCAAAAAGCGACATGGCAGTTGGTGACGATTTAGCCAGGTCTCCAACAAGCAAATTAAGGCTATGACAACCGCATGGGATGTAGAATGCTCGTGGCTTTTTATCCAGTATTCATTTTTGAACGCCATTGTGTTTGCCTTTCATATTGGAACCATTATCATATCTCTGTCCCCTGCAGTTACCTAGGTCCAATTTCAACTCCGAGAGCATCCGTAAGCATTGGTCTGTGAGACTGGAGCCAGAAACTGAATAATAGCAATAATTCTTGTTAATACATTGCGCCAATGCTCAATTTCTCTTAGCAGAAGTTCTTGTGCACGCTTATCAGTGGTACATCCTGCCTTCAAGCGATTTTGAAGTTCCAACCAATCCTTAAAGGCACGTATATGGTTGGCAGATATTTCATGACTGCACACATCTCGGGACAAATTTCTCCAATCACCGCAACCATTAGTAGTCAATTTGATCTGGATATTCGAGAATAACTTGCAGCAGAAACAAAAAACTGCATTTTTGTTCTTTGAGTAAACAAGCCAGGGCCTGTCAACAAATTCCCCATTTGGTAATTTTCGGGAATAAAAGGAACCAGAAAAATGGTCCTCATTCGTCGGATATTGAATCCCAGTTTTGCGAAAGGGCCCTTTTTGGACTAGGAAGACACGTTCCTTATCGGTGATTGCTACACCCCACAAACCTGGATCTCCCCAACTAAAGGAATCGAAATCATTATCAGCCTCATCGTGATCTTCATCTTTCTGGTTAGAAACCGAAACGGCTGGCAACGTTGCTGAACCTGACGAAAAACCCATGTCCATGTCATTCTTAACGTCATCGGCTTCTGACTCCTCGGAGTCGGATACAGGTTTGTGGGGCTTGGATGGCGTTGCGGTATCTTCGACTAATGGAAGTGCAGTCCTGGTGCTAGTGCTGCTGCTGCTGCTAGAGCTAACCGTTTTCGTTAGGAAGTGTTGCAAAGCGTCTTTTTGGGTGGCGACAAATTCATCTTTCGCTGCTTTTTCTTTACGTTCTTCAGCACCTGATTTATATTTCTTTGGCGGTGGAACTGAAGACATTTGGAATACAATAATTTCAAACTGTGGAAATTCGGCAAGGCCTAACTACTATCTACAAGACATTCTTTCTAACAAAATGGAAATACATTGATATGAAGGAAAGTGATGGCTTTACGAAGAGAAGGGCCCCTTTAATGCTCTGTCGAGAATGCAGTGCGGCGGAGCGGCCCTGACTGAAGCGTAAGTGGCCGCCTACTGAGGACAGAGGCACAGATGAGCCGTGGAGGCGGCAACAGGCACGCGGGCCTGAGTGAAGCGTAATGAAGATTGGAGTGCCGAGTGGAGATGTCCACATGGAGTAATTAAGTGATGGAATATGTTGCCGTGAATTATATATATAAAAAAATTAGTAATAGAAGTTGGAGTGAAGGAGTCTGTTGCTCCATTGGGCCCTCCGCAGCAGCGTCGCATCACAGGAAAAAAAAAAAACCTTAGGTGCAGTGGGCCCCCTACAGCTGTGGGCCCGAAGCGGTCGCTTCGTTCGCTTCGCCCTAAGGCTGGCTCTGATCAGAGACTGTGCGACATTTTCAGCAGTCAGATGGTTCTTTGCCCTGTTTTTAAATAAGGGTATTCAGTCCTGAATTAATTGAAGGGTTTAGATTGGTGAAAGAAATATCAGAGTTCAGCATTTAGATCTGTGAGGGTGCTAGCTGACTCCAGAAAGCAGAAAGGACCTTCTCAGGCAATCCATTTGATCCCAGCAGTTTTCCAGAACTCAAGGAGTTTAGAACCTCCCTAAATTCCAATGATTAGCTGAAAGCATGGTTGACAGTTTACCTAATTTCTGAAGGAGAAGACTTACAGCTTTCAGTAAAAGATTCAGAATAAAACTCCAGAAAACGATTAACGTCCAGTTGGTTGTTAGTTTAGCCCTGGTGTGATGTATCTGAAATTCATCTTTCTGTATCAGTAAAGAGTTTGAGAGTGTGTGCTTGAAATCAACAGCTTTTACGTCTGACTCGCTACACAAGGATGTGCTTCCTTCAAAGATGAGAGACAAGTTTCAGGATCAATTATTTTTTGCCTGTGCACTTTAGCCAACATACTGGTATATCCAATCATGAAACTGCAAAAAATCTTTTTATGGCCATCCATACATATGCTAGGAAATCAACAGAGCAGAAGTTAATATTAATAAAATCTACAAGCTTTGAGGCAAGTGTCTGACAAAATTCTTCATTGTGCAGCAAAGATGCATTGAATCTCCAATGCACCGCTCGAGGTAGTGCAACTGGAAGGTCAATTTCTAGCATTGCGCAGTGGTGATCTGATAGGCTGGTCATTTTCAGAGGCACATTAATCGAAAGGGGGGCAAGCAAATTAGAAATAAAAATATAATATAGTCTTGAGTAGGAATCATGTCTGCACAAAAAATGAGGTAATGGTTGAGATGCAAATGCCTTTATGAATCCTCTGCTAGATAAAATGCCAGCACTTCATTCTCAATACACACTACAGTCAACTTATTCACTGTGCAAATCTGTCACAGATTTGAACTTGATTGATTTTGCCTAGTGTTTAAATCACTGTTAAAGATTTTTCAATTTTTGTGCAGACTACTTAAGACTAGATTATATTTTTATTTCTTTGTGGTCGATGAAGAGGCTGACGCAAAATATTGTTTATTGATAACTGGTAGATCCTTGGCTAATAATTCCATTTTGCATAAATAATCAAGGACACCAATATGCTTATCTCCTAGTCCAAGTCCAAGAGGAAAGAGAAAGAGTAGAAATGATCACAGTAAAAAAGAAAAATTAAGAGATGCAGCAGAAGTAAATTAATAAAATAACAAGAGCTAGAGAATCCATACCTCTACACAACTCCTCCCCACTGTAAATGTAAGCACCAACAAATAATCATAGAGCTCCCTCCCCTAACACAGCCCAAACCTACCCACTAACCATCCATCTCCCGAAAACCACCTCCAGTCCTCCTGCCATGACTGAGAGCCACTAAATTGTAACACACCCACAGGCAAAAAACCTATCCACAAAATATTCCATCTCTGTAACACCAGACTCCAGTCAGTGGATTCATTGGTCAAGGCAGCAGTATTACCAGATGTGTGGTTTTCATGCTATACTGGGTTATTTTTGAAAGTAAGGGAAAACTTTGATTTGGCAGTGTGCATTTTCTGTGCTATTGTCAAAGAATACATGTGGCTTCCCAAACACCCGAACCTGTAAATCACACCTTCAACTCCTCCCTCCCAGATGACAACAGCCACCAAACTCCTTCAGAATAACCTGGCAGTTTTCAACGTTGAGGAGCTTTAATATTTATGACCAAAGATAGGATGATTTTAATTTGCCACGTAGATCCTCTGGCATCTCACCATTCTAGGTAAATACTAAGAGCTGGAAACGCAAAAGGCCAAAGCATGTTTAGAAATTCAATAGTGTTGGTGCATTCTCTTTCTCGGTTGCAAATGTTGTTACTGCAGTTTCTGTCCTCCATTTAAGTGACCTACACTAAACTGGTCTTAACACAGATAAACTATATAAGAAGGTTCAGAGCAGGCTCTTTTTTCTTGTGTTCTTTTAATTTGGGCAATGACATCCTTCACATCTTCTACCAGTCTGTGATGGCCAGTGCGATTTTCTAAGCTGTGGTGTGTTTGGCCAGGAAGAGACCCACTGAATCAACAAGCTAATTAAAAGAGCAAGCTCAGTTATAGGATTCACTCTGAACCCACTGGAGGTAGTAACAAGGGGAAAAGTTAAAACAAAACTGATTGTGATTATGAACAATGCTGCACATCCTCTCTCTGACAAACTAACACAGAATATTTTCAGCCACTCAATTATTTAGCAGAAGTATTTCAAGAAATGGTACTGGGGCTCTTTTATACCAATAGCAATAATGACTCACTGTTAGCCAAGTGAAAACTATTTTCTTTCTTTTTAGTTGTTCTGGTAAGGTATTTGAGAGGGGGTTGTTGCTTGTCATGCTATAGTAATATTTAACAAAAGCCTCCTTACTGCCATTTGTCCTATCTATCTATCTATCTATCTATCTATCTATCTATCTATCTATCTATCTATCTATCTATCTATCTATCTATCTATCTATCTATCTATCTATCTATCTATCTATCTATCTATCTATCTATCTATCTATCTATCTATCTATCTATCTATCTATCTATCTACCGAGGTACAATGCCTTCTTCTTCTGCCTCTTCACCTTTTCCCATTTCTGTGTGAGGATGATGAACTTGTTTCTCCAAACAGCTCGGTCCTGCACCTCCTCGTCAGTCTAGCTTTTTTTCCTTCAGATCTTCTTCTACTTTGTCTTTCCATCTTCGCTTTGGCCTCCCTCACTTTCTCTTCCACTGTACTTCCATTCCCATCACTCTTTTACCCTCCTATTCATTTTCTCTCCTCATCACTTATCCATACCACTTCAATCTACTTTCCTGTACTGACTTAGACATCTCTAATATTTTTGTTGTACCTCTGATTGTCTCATTTCTTATTCTCTCCTTTTTTGTTACTCCACACCTCCATCTCAACATTCTCATTTCTGGGTCATATACATTAACTTCTCCTGCTCTCCCTTTAGTGCCCATGTCTCAGCTCCATATATAATTGCTTGTCTTACCACTGTCTTCAAAACCTTACCTTTAACTTTTGCATTAATTCTTTGATCATACAATATTCTTGTTACCTAATTGTCCCATCCACACTGCACTCTATGGTTGATCTCTGCATCTAAGTTTTCATTTCGGGCTACCACTGATCCTGTATGTTTAAATGTATCCACTCTTTTCAATAATTCTCCCTGCAAGCTAACTTATGATTTCTGATCATCATTAAACCTTGCATATTCTGTCTTCTTTCTATTTATCTTCAACCCTCAATCTCACAAAGCCTTTCTCCAGTCTTCCAACTTCCTCTCCACTTCCTTTTTTCTGGGGCTACACAACACAATGTCATCACCAAAAAGCCTGAACCAGGGAGATTAGTCTTTTATCCCATGACTCAACACATCTAAGCCAGATCAAAGAGGTAAGGATTTACAGAAGATCCTTTTAGATCCCTTAAATATAATGCCTAACAAGTGTAAATCACATGAATTATTCCACATTGTCAAGTCATTTCTATAAAAACATTCAAATGATGTCAAGTTAGCATAAATTTATGAAATGGTAAAAAAAATAAAATAATAATAATAATTAAAGTCATCACAGGGCAAACTTCTAAATATAATTCATATACTGTAAAACTGTGCAACTCTTTAATTTTTCTGCCAGTTAATTTAGGATATTTTTCCAGTAATAAAAAAAAAATCTTTTAATACATAAAACAACACAGCATACAGAAGACATCTTTATTTATAGCTAGGACAAAAACACTGAATTAAAATGTGTTTACATTTTTATTTAAACATAAATTTGGGCAAAAGCTAAATCTCATGCATATATAAATACACAGTATTATATTTTTGAGAAATAAATATTCATATAAACTCCTGCTTCAAAAATATATAAAAACAGAGCAACAATAATTACTATGAAATTGGAATGACACGTAATACTTTGTGCTTTGGAAACTAGAAAAAGAAAAAGGTATTCATGCCAATGAGATTACCCTAAAATATATATGGATGTGCATTGTAAAAAGCATAATCAATGTACAGTAAAATGTAATTGTGCTTATCGGTATGCTTTTCACTTATGAATGGCAGATATTTAGCACCATTTCATAATTTTACAATTTATTTCATTTATATTGCTACATATCCATCCATCCATCCATTTTCCAACCCGCTGAATCCGAACACAGGGTCACGGGGGTCTGCTGGAGCCAATCCCAGCCAACACAGGGCACAAGGCAGGAACCAATCCCGGGCAGGGTGCCAACCCACCGCAGTATTGCTACATAGTAATGTATTATTAAAAATAATTACACAAAATTGCCATAATAATTAATATGTATCTAAAACTTATAGAAATAAGAAACTGTATGTTTAAGATTTAGGAGAGAGCTAGTTAGGTTAACCTGCTGAAATAACAAGAAAGTGCTTATGAGAAATAGCTTATATATTGTCCAAAAATAAAATAAATATACACATGTGAATACTGTAAATGAGTGTATACATGTACAGTATGTAGCAATGATACTATATACACTTTTTATAAAGCTACACTTAGAGCTGCCTAATCAATAACATCATTCAAATCCTTTCCCCTTTTTAAATTACAATTTCAGACTTGTAAGAAATAATGCCACACTTCGATTAATTTTTATTCTCTCTTAAGTAATTTTGCTGCCACCAAAAATGTATTTATTTTTGGTATATTACATATTATACAGCACATATGCTTCTTTTACATATTATAACATCTGCTAGTTTTTTTAAAAGAACTACAAAATGATTTTGGGTGGAAACTGAGAATAAAACCAGGGACAGTGGAGTCTGGCTCCCTGACAGAACAGCACTGCAGAGTCCCTCGTGTACTGTTTTGTAGTTTACCTTCTTATTCCTTACCAGACCTGCACAGCTGCCATGGTTTTCCCACAAGTGAATCAAAGCCATATTCATTTTGTCCCGATATTAATAAATATTTTAGAGAAAGAGCAATGAGGAATAATTAAGGTGTTAAGGGTGTAACAAGTTATAGTATGCTTATCAGGTGGCCAGATATGTCAACATTTTTTGCAGCTTACATCTCTCATTTGCAAGTAACCATTCACATAAATACACAAAAATAAAAAAATACAAACAGAAATTAAATATTGTGTAAACAAAGTGGATAGCACACTCATTTTCATACAATAATTATTTGGGTTAATGTCCAATGTAGCTTCAAGGCTACTTTAACAGGGGGCTGTGTGGGTTGACAGAATATAAATAATTGATTACTCTTAGAGACAAACTACAAGATGAACAAATTAAATAAAGAAAGAAAGCCATATAATATTAGCCTTTAAGAGCATACCCTTTTATATTATCTGCATCATACTCTACATAAACACTTAAAACTTCAGAACTATTTTGCTCCCAAACACAAGCAAGATACACAATCTAATATTGCAAGGAGGGAGAAAAACCCAGGAAATAATTTTCCATTGCAATCAACAACTTTGAGACATTAATTTTGACTTTCTCTATCCCAGTTTTGCAGCTTACATTAATGATCCTAAATATATGGAATTTTGTAGTTTACAAAGACACTTATATTCTATCGTTGATATCTGTCTGTTGCACATTCTCTTTTTTAATAATCAGACGGACACGTTTGACCATAACATACAGACATGTGCTCACATAAACTCTACAGAGAAGTCACTCATTCCATGCTGCATAGTGCAACTTACTCAGACCAAACTGAAAGGAAAACAAATCAAAGCTAAAAACAAATGACACAGTTACTGTAAGTAATAAAGATCCAGTTCATGAATCAATGTGTCACAACATTAGTGCCCATCTTTGCTAAGGTTCATACTACAGGTTAATCCTAAAAGGAGAGTGTGTAACAAAGAGGCAAACTAAGCAAGGATTTAATTTACAACTAGAGAAAAGAATCTTAAAATGTTTATTGCAAAGCAATATTTACAGACTCCCATGGACTAAGTAAAGTAGCTCTGAGTCATATAATGGAAAAATGTCACCCATTAGCGGTGTGATGAAAACTCATTTGCATCTGGTCTTCTTATTAGTTAAAGTGCATCAAGACCTGGCAGACAACCGATTGAAATTTAAACCTAGACACAAGCTAATAAAATATACTCTGCATTCTACTGTATGTTAGAATATATGATCTTCTAAGCTTTGGATGCTGAAATGTCTTATGGTGTTTCATCCATCCTCGTTTTCACTTTACTTTCTTAGACTTTACACAGCTGGGGAAGCCAAACTCTTTTATTTACCACTGCAGTTTCAAAGGAGGTCATTGTTTCTTCAAAAATAAACTGAAAAAGACAAAAACATACAGTCAGACTTTACTTATCCCTTTTCTTAGTATATATCAATAACCTTAAAATCATTTAACATGTGACAGACATACTGTAAATATGACCAAACACTCTCATAAAGTATTACATTTGGAAAGTTATTACATAAAATTACATTTTGAGGCCTGCTTAATCCAGTTCAGTATTGTGGGAGGGCTGGACCTTAGCATAGCAAAACTGGCTATAAGGCAAGAAACAGTGCTGAACAACGTTTTTGTGAAATTGATCTGTAATAGTGAAAATGAATTCTTCACAGATAAAGAGGAAAAGAATATGTGCTTTTTTATTGTTACAATGACTTTTTTCACTTGAAAATATAAATTTTTTGGCAAATGTAATATACTGTATATATTATTTTTGCCAACTTAGTTAGGATGCTGGCTCATCCAGAATGACATTCACAGGCATTTGTTTATATAAAAAGCATTTTTTAATATTTTAATATTTGTTGTTATGATTATCTGATAAGTAACCACATGACCTGTAGATTAAACCCAAACCTGTGGGTCTAGAAGCAGTGGGAGAGGCATGAAATAAGAATAACAACAACAGCATGGATGAATACAATAACAGTATGAGATATGTCACACACGTGTGATTAGGAGGCAGCTAAAAGGACCAAATGAAGGTAATTCCATACCAGGCCAGGGAGTGGAGGGGCACGCTAATCCTTTTTCTGTTATCTCTACAGATCAAAAATGGTAAATTCTGCCTGGTTCTGGTCCCGGCCCTAAAGACATCACTTCCAGCCCTGAAGATATCATTTGCAGTTCTGGTTTCAGGCTACGTCACTTCCAGCCCCAGCCCTAAAAACATCACTTCCTGGCAGACACCTTTAAACCCACACCACTTCCTGTTTCCAGTCAGTCAAATGTTGGACTGAAACCAGTGCATAACTCTGCAACTTAATTTGCCTTTTGCAGCCAGAGCTACTAAGTATATGGGTGGTTGCCCCAAACCTTTTTTCTGTGTGTCGAGGCAATTTATTTCACAGCTAGCAGGCTGTTATTGAAATAAGCAACGTCACCGTCGTCTGCAGGGGAAACTTATAAAAAGATGAAAGAGCTATACTGTCACTATGCAAGTGTGGCATAGCTAGCAGTCCTCTTAAGGATTGAAAGTTAATAAATAAAACAGCAATAAAATGAACAAAAATTCATTGGGTCACCTGAGGATAGAACTCCATTTTTCTACATTATGGTAACATATTATTTAGTTTAAAAATCGATAACCTGGTGCTTATTGACACAAAAATTAGGTAAACAAGCAAGACAATTGATAGATGGATATATTGTATAGTAAATAGAATAAATGAATGAAGCATTTTTGCAGTGACTCCAATAGTTAAACATTTCTTAAAATTTCATTTATTAAATGATATTTCTTTGAATATTAATTAATAGGTTTATATTTAAAAAATGTTTATTATATACAAAGACTGGATACCTGTGTTTGGTTTGAAAAGTTGTATTTTTTCTTGTTTGTTAAGTATATGTCCTTTTCTCTGATGGAACACTGAAAAAAATGAGTCAAATCAAAATGATCACTTGCCTTTCACAATATTAGTACAGACATTATTTACATTTCATGTTAAATACATGGAAAAGGCATGATGATTATAAATACCATTTACATCTATTGTGTCTTCATTCATACAATTTTATTCACAAGGAAGGAAATAATGAGGTTTTCTAGCACCCTGTTGAATGGCTGTCATTCCTCTGAATGGACATTACCCAAGCTTATCAGTTCTATACCAATGGGTTAGTACATTTCTGCTTGATTCTGCCTAAATATCTAGGTTTAATTGTCTATATCCTTAATTTGATACTAGTAAAGTACTTAACCTTACAATATTTGCATACATAAACACGCAGAACACCACTTCAATGTTGATAAAATCATACCAGTATTAAGTTCTGTTTAAATACAAATTGAGGTATTGACATTGGACAATAACAGAGACAAAGAAAACATTCTTGTAAATTTGCTGTGTTCATTCAGTGTCAGTGAATATCACGTTAGCAAGAAAATTTTAAAAAATCAAAAGATTTCTATTTTTCTTAGGTACTGTATGTTGCTTTTTATATGTGTTCAGGATTAGGCAGGTTTAGTTCAAAAAGTTGTAATGTTTGTAAAAGTAATAGTCATAATTACAGTTCTTTATTTTAACAAATTACTTTTTAGTTTTCTTGTCTGTATAGTGAACAAAGTCCTATAAATTATGAGAAGTACAGTACATATAGTACAAGAATTCATGGATGAAGCAACAACAGATTACAAATTCAGTGTAACATAAAGTTCAGCAGCAGTTCCCGAACTAGCAGCCTTATTGTTTATGGCTTTGAGCTTTGGCCACTGCTTGTAAAGAATTCAATAGAATTCGATAACTTTTGTTATGGAAAAAAAAATCTTAAGGTTAAGATTAAGGCTAGGTTAAGCTTTTAATCTTACATTGTTTATAAGAAAAAGCACAAATAAAGTTTACAACATCATTTTTATCTTCCAAAAACTTTGCATCAACTTCCTGATATATCCACTAGCCAACTTGTATGGGACTCTTCAAGAATAATTAAAATAATGCCATTGAGAATTAACACACTGATTGGATGCTTTGATAGTGGTTACTGAAATAAGTTAACTGATGCAAAAAGTAATTTGAAAATAATACACACATTTAATATTGAGTGATAGAAATAATAATTCTAACCATCACAGATGTTACTATTTATTCTAATATTTATTTCACTGTTATCAGGATCATATATTTTATGTGGAATCTTTCATATATGTGGGAATTTGTTCTTTAAATTTTGCTTTAATGTTTGTGGTCTTTCAGGGTTTAGCTAAAAATGTATTATTCTGTTCTAACAAACATAAAAATGACAGCTTTACTTAATATCTCTATAGAAACAAAGAAACACTTTGAAATGTGAAGATGTTATTATCCAGGGCTTTTACATTTGTATTCCTAACGATATGCATTCCATAAAAGCAGTGTTTTTATTTTTTTCATTCCACAATATGAAGCTTTTCAAAGAAGGAACATGTATTGTATTGCTTGGCTTGACAACAGTAAATTGGATGTGGGTGTGAGTGTGTATGTGTGCGTTTAATGTGCAATGGGCTGTCCAGGAATTGTTCCTTCCTTGTACCTGCTGCTTACTGGTATAGGCTCCAAGATGAGCAGGTTAACAAAATGGATGGCTGGATGGATATCATGTACCTCAGGCATTTACATTATTAATAGTGAGTCTAGAATACTATATCTCCTCAAACCTGAAGGAGTATTTTAAAAATGTTGGATTACAAACACATGCAGAGTTTACTCTACATTTATTCCTTTTGTTGCTTTTTATTTTATTGCGTTAAAAAGCTGTATGTAAACCATGTAAATAAAGATGCCAACGACTTTCTGTATAAATAAACAACACAGAATAAAACCAAGAAAACCTCAACAACCTCATATAGTACATAACCATGTCCATTTTAAAAATATTTATATGCACATTGTTATCAAAAATACTCTTTAGTTTTATGTAGTGAATGAATTAGGAAGGAAGAATGTATATGCATTATTATTATATTATGTAGCTTACCTGTTAGTAGTACATGTCCCATAAGGGTTGCCACAATTAGCAAAGACAGCACCACCAATGAAACTGTCAGTATCCAGAAAATTGTCATTTTATCATTTTTGAATGCTACAGAGTAATAAAGGAAACAAAACATCATCTTTTAAATATATATTTATTTTTTTTGAAATTGTATTATTTTTATAAACTGATACTTAAAAAAAACAGAAATGTGCTAAATAAAAGTATAATTATATGCTGAGAGAAGTTGAGTTGATTAACCATCAATGTTAAGGTTCTAATTTTTTATTTAACCACTTAAAATACTCACACGTAGCCCTGTATTTGTCAGTGTTGCAGAGTGTTCCTCTCTGTATGGTATAAACTTGCTTTAATTTACTACTTTTTAGATGACACCTCATATCAACTTTACATACACCACCTAACTGTAGCATCATCTTCTTAGTAACCGAGGGCTGGATTATTATAGATTTGTATGAGGAGCCCACAGGCTGCTCAAAGCTATGCCACTGGCCCCACACGCTATAGCTTGCCCATACCTCGTTTACAAAATATAAACTGATGTAATGTATAACATCTTACATAAATTTAATCACATTAAATGCATTTAATTGCAGTTTTGAAATAAAACAGAGAACACAGCAGCTAAATGATTCAGCTACACAGCTATAATCCAGTTCGCAATAATTTCCATTTCAGTTTTCCAAATAATTAGGATATAGCCCACACAAGCAGTCTTTTGACATTAAGCCATTACTGATATTCATATTTCATCAAAAATGACTTACGGCACTGCAGTCCACACTTCAGAACAGGTATAGAATACTTAACATCTGTTCTCCTTCCCTGCCAAGCATAACAGTTTCAAGACAGTCAGTCAGAAGTAAACACAAATGTAGAAGAAAGGCACAACTTAAGTACTTCCACTTACCTGCACACAAATATTTGGATGGCATGCTTCTTTTGGTAAGTTTACAATTATTTGTTCTGATGAGCCCTTAAAAATAAAAATGGCACAGTATGTAAGAATAGAAAGGTAATAAAATCATTTTTTATACTACAAAGATACTTAGAAATTTCAAATCATACCCCACCTTCTTTGACTCAAAAATAGGTTTCTACATGTCTTTCAAACTGCTCAAAGAGCTTTTCAAAACCTATTAATTAAGGCATTAAATCTCGGAAGGAAAGCAGCCTAACCCTTTCTCCTGTCTTTAAATCTGATGTACTGTACTATCATAATTTGAGCAATATCATGATTACAGAGTTCAAAAATATGTGAAACTCTAATAGTAATAATTTATTCCTAATATCATGATTATTAACTACACATTGTAAGTGAAGATCCCCACAATAAAGGGAGCCAGAAACAAAAAACAAAAATTCCTGCAGCTTGAATAAAGATACTCCAATGATCAACTGATCATAGAGATAGAAAAAGCAATCCCTTTACACTGAATATGTGTGCTTAGCGTATAAATTGCAAACTATGTTGATATCTATTTTAATTTAAAGGGTGGAGTGGTGGCTCTGAGGCTAAGGATCTGTGCTGGTATCCTGAAGGTTGCCGGTTCAAATCCCCGTCACTGCCAAAAGAGATCCTACTCTGCTGGGCCCTTGAGCAAGACCCTTAACCTGTAATTGCTCCAAGGGGCGCTGTACAATGGCTGACCCTGCGCTCTAACCCCAAAGGGTATGCGAAAACTAACAAATTTCTAATATGAGAAATCGTATAAGACGAAATAAAGAACAAAAAAATTCTTCAAATGAATTACCATAAATTTACCTCAAATCCATTTTATTTTTAAACTATTAAGAGCTTCATTTATAATAAAAGAGAACAAAGTTTAAAAATGATGCTATTCTATTTGCAACTGTTTGGTTTTTAATTAAACCTCTGAGTTTCCAATCGAAGGTGTAATATCTACTTTGTCTATAAACCAATTGTCAAGTTGGCTGACTCACCAGTCTGACTGATAAGAAATTCATGGATATCTACAGACAACCTAAGATTAAATAGTTTTCACTAATGGATGAATCTAGTGGCCCTGAGCAATCTTAATGGTCACCTCCAGTGGTTGCAGATATTAGCATGTTCCAACTGCAAGTCAGTGGCATTATCGGTTGAGCCCTGTCTGAATACTACTGTTTTATCTTTGATTTCATTAATCATTGATATATAAAAATAAATGCATAACAATTATTATCAACACTATGTGAGTATTTAAAAAAAATTACTATATTCACACCATTCAGTCTTTACTTCTGTCCATTTCTTATGTATTAAGGTGTGCATTATAATTTTAAATATTTTTTTTTACCTAGTAGTATAATAACATATATTGATTTTATTTGGATTTTCCTTTGCTCTCTTGTCTATTCTGTAGTTTAATGTAACTACTTTACCAGTGTCCCCTAAAACATCTGAACCGGGGTTGTCTCTTTCTCTTTCTGTGTTATCTTTTATTAGTTCACATGTCTGACTTACTCTGGTACAATTGCAGTTTACAGCTGGGGATTCAAAATGATCACTCCAATTCATAAGTATGCCATTAGTATTTTATACATCTCTTTGTATATATACCATTATTTTAACTGTTATCCACTCCATAAGAAAAACTATATGGCTTGCACTTAATTAATACTAGTATATAATAATAATAATAATAATAATGATGATGATAATAATAATAATAATTGTAAAAATAATAATAATAATGGGCGGCACGGTGGCGCAGTGGGTAGCGCTGCTGCCTCGCAGTTGGGAGATCTGGGGACCTGGGTTCGCTTCCCGCGTCCGCCCTGCGTGGAGTTTGCATGTTCTCCCCGTGTCTGCGTGGGTTTCCTCCGGGCGCTCCGGTTTCCTCCCACAGTCCAAAGACATGCAGGTTAGGTGGATTGGCGATTCTAAATTGGCCCTAGTGTGTGCTTGGTGTGTGGGTGTGTTTGTGTGTGTCCTGCGGTGGGTTGGCACCCTGCCCAGGATTGGTTCCCTGCCTTGTGCCCTGTGTTGGCTGGGATTGGCTCCGGCAGACCCCCGTGACCCTGTGTTCGGATTCAGCGGGTTGGAAAATGGATGGATGGATAATAATAATAATAATTCTTTACATTTAATCCTAGTAATTATATATTAAGTTAATAAAATATAGTATTAAAATATTGCTTACTATATGTAACATAGTGAGTTCATCTCCAATTGGACTGCATAAACCTGTAGAAAATGTACTCATATTGCAAAGTGTCAGAGAAATCATAGCATTGATTTGTGAAGAGATAATGAGGCTCTGCTGGTCAGAAGCTGAATTCAAATTCATGTTCCACACTAAAAAGAAAAATAAATAAATTCAGTCACTCAAGCTAATAATTAAACTATTAGATACAATGATGAGATAAAGTGATTATTTCAAATAGCATGCAATTTGCATGCACTTTATTACTCATTGCATTCCTTTTGTCAGTATGCATAATTCACAGAAATTGAAGGAAAAACTCTACAATGCACACATTTTTATGATGCACTGCTGATACAAATACATTTTTACTTTTAATTTTGAGAATGGTACAATAGTTAAGTTGAACCAAAATTCCTGTCTCTGATAAGATTGTTTATTTCTCCCAGTGTTTAATAACAAAAGAATTTTAATCATAATTTTTGCATTATCTGAAGTTTATTGCTTAACACTAAGGTATAAAATAAATAGACTTCATTTTTACCAGCAGATAGAGATGGACAACTCAGGGCTCACGCATACACGGCCAGTTTAGAGTCGTTTGATTATCTAGCATAGGTTGCATTGTGAAAGGAAACCTGAATACCCAGAGAGCACTTACTCAAACAGAAATGCCTTCATTTAGGGTGAGAAATAAAAAGAAAAGCTTGATTGCCTACTAAACAGCAGGTCTAAATCATCCTTTACATGCATACTTTATTTATTCAACATGATTCCTGACATTCCAATTAGACTGAAAAATATCCCTCTTGCCAAAATTGGAATTTCCTAAATTATTCATTTGATCTATTAAATAATTCAAAAAAGATAAAAATTGGTTACCTTTATCGTGTCTTATAGCAAAAGGGCATCTTATCGATGAGGAGATTCCTGTAGTAAACTAATAAACAACAATATATCACTTAATATCACTTACAGCTGAATCTACATATTTAACAGATCCCCCTTTAACTTTGCTATTGAGTCAAGTTGTGGTGAAGAACCGACTGTGGCAACATGGTAGGAACCTTGTTTATATTGTGAACTTTTCTAACATGAACAAAGTTAAATATATTTTACATAGATTAATTTTAAAAAGAAATGTAAATTGTAGTATTTAAAATATATTTTTTACATTTTCAGAATTGCCAATTAAACAGGAAGAAAAATTAAATGAAAATGAAAGACCAGAATAACATTGAATCATTTTGTGATTTACTAAAGTAATGGAGTTTTCTTACAATAAAATTGTATACTTTAGCTATCAATGAAATGATCGCATTAGTATTAAAAAACAAATGTTTTAAGACCAAGGAATTCTTGTTTTATTCATGCTAAAGTATGAAAACATGAAGATTTAATCTGTGATGATTCATCTAGAATTTATTTACCGTAGAACAAGTTTTAGCTAGCAAATATTTTGTGAGCCATTCATACAAAAGATGTAATCTGTGTTGTACATGATGTAGTGTGCAATGCTGGGTGTTATGAAAGTCATGTTGAAACCAGGGTACCAATTATTTCAAATTAATGACAAAGATTTCTATAGAAAATTGAAGCCTTTTTCAAACACTGTTTATTTACTGTTTACAAGGGAATTGTGCATCAAGAATATAAATAAATTACAGCCAGACGATATACATTAAATATTATTAAGTAAACTTCAGTAAATCTGTGTACCACAAAGATATTACAGCATATTTTATACAAGTGATAGTCTTTCATTGTGCACAGCGCAAACTGCATTTATGATCTTTGCTCAAGCAATAATGAATGTTTTTATTCTTACATGAATTAAAGGAATACTCCACTCAAAAATTGTGTTTTTTTATATCTTACCTACCCCCATGTAGTTTGTAGTGGTAGCTGAGAAAAAAGTAATTTCATGTTTTTGTGGAGAAAAGGACATAACGAAAAACCAAATTGAGCAGGATCCAAACTTGACCTACAGTGGACAACAGCAAACTTGTGTCACATAATCCACCTGTCCATTATCAATTCATATACATGCATTTTAGTACTTACTGTCTGATAATTCCATATAAAAAATAAAAAGGAAATACACATTCCCATAATACTGTTTGTTTGAATTGAAGATCCGCCTTTCCCCCCCATTCACTGGTCAAGAATCCCATCTTCAATTCAGATGTACAGCATTATGGGATTGTGCCTTTGCTATTTATCTTTTACAGTTTTCCAGAAGTTAGTACTAGTAGTATTTGAGCACAAAATGCATGTATTTTGCATGTTCTGAGAATACAAATATATTATGGACATATGGATTATGATAATAATCATTATGCAACACAAGTTACATGATGATTTTCACACCATGTACCATCGGGCACTGTTGGGTTGTCTTCAGCTTGAAGCTTAGTTATGTGTTCATTCCATGAAAACAAGAGATTAGAAATTTTTCTTGTCCACCACATCAAACTACATGGGGGTAAGTACCATTTAAGGAAAATATCACTTTTGGGTAATCACTTTATTACATAATTTTATAATTTTTGGTTAGCTCTCTGTTATTACTTGTAAATTAACTGGTTTTAAAATTAACCTTGGAAAGGAATTATAGGCACACAGCAAATAGTTTCTTGTCATTTCAATTTTTAGCCTACTTTTTAAATTTGGCTGCTTGTTTTGTAAGTTTCATGCTTATTAAGTATGTCGTTCTTTGCAATAGATATGCTCACGATTTCATACCACAAAAGACAAAGCAAGTGCAGAAGTACACTGCAATATCAAAGCCAATAGTCACTCCCCACAACCTTTGATCCAAAGTCACCTTCACTTTGCAATATTCCCTTGTATTAAAAATCAACGTTCTTTTTCCCTGTTAAATTGTGTGTTTGATTGTTATTAACATTAAAACAACTTACTTGTTCGGGTAGAAGGTTAAAGGGATCAAATGATCATTGCTCATTTACAAATAATCTTTCCAGGGAAACCATTGCTGCATCAAGCTATTTAAGTGATATTTTGAGTGTGTGCGTTGCTACATATTTTTTATATCATTTTTTGAATGTCTGTATAATGGTTTATAATATAAAATAATTTTGAACTATATTTTCACTATTTCTGTTTAAGCAAGAATTTTGGGATAATTTTGTCCTTCTTGAGTACTCACCCCAACCACTGCTGATCATTATGCCGGGTCATAGACAGCTGTTTGAATTGTACTGGCTAAACTCTTAAAATTTTGTTAAGATCCATTTCCTGTAGCTACCTTGTCAAGGTATGATATGATATTTAATATAGTCTTCCAAGGAGGGGAAGATGGGCTATTGATATGGTGCTTGCTAAAATCGAATAACAAAGGAAAATTTTGCTTGCTTAAATAGGCATATCTATGGTCCCAAACTGTCTGGTGTAGCGCAACACATTACATAACATCATAATTAACTTTTCCCATTACAATACAGAATTTTGAGGTATAATTCTTTATCCTTACAGATTTTGTCAATCTTAGCCTCCTTTTCCAGTTTTTATCAATTTTTATTCAGCTCTTTTGAAAGCAAATCAAGAAAAGGCAGTCTCATGTGATTTTCTAATTTAAATTAGCATTAAAATTTATTTAAAATTTACCTTCATGCAGAGTCGTGGGTGAGGCTCAACATCACTGTATTGGACCTGTGAATTAATGAAAATGTTAGTCAAATTTAAATTTTTTTTTATTAAATGGATTGTCACAATTAACTCATCTCACAAGGGAGGCACAAACGCAATATTAAAGAGACTGATAATAAACTGTAATGAAAAATAAAACAAATTTCTATGTATAGCTCAGGGAGCTACTTTGCTACCCTAAATATGTCTGTTCTTCTTCTTAAATAGGAAGAGAACAACAGCTACAAGTCATCCAAATAACAGGCATTGGAGCAACACAGAATTGTACAAAATGTCAACTATATCTCCAGGCAATTAGAAAGGCAAAAGGATACAAGGACAAACCAGTAAATACCATAAGAGTACAGAAGAAGTACAGCATATTTCTGAAGAAAATTAAGGTTAAAATGCAAACATTTCAAACAAATTTCAAGTCAAATCCATAAGTAGGCGCATTTGAAAAAATTACATTAGTCCGAAAAAGGGTTAGGGCCCCCAAATTGCTAAAAAGGTTAAATTATATTCTGTACTAACATGTAATCAGGTCTGCAGACAAGTGCCTAACAGATGCAGTACTCCTACTCACGATTGCCATGCAAATTCACAAGATACCTTGTTATGTGATGGCACTCAAAAACCAAAACTGCTTTTAGTCACAAACTATCCACCTGGAACTAAACATAAAACATTGTCTGTGAGTTTTGCTGGTATTAAAAGACTGCCATGATAATAAATTAAAAAGGCCATGCACTGTTCTCCATCTTTCAACTGTTTGATATATTGAAGTGGTATATTATTTCATGATGTATTTGTTTCCATCTGCTGCATACTATATTGAGAAAATTGCTGTCAACTTTGAATTTATACTAAAGCACATCTACACATAAATTTTCATGTGAAATGTTCGCTAAAAATCTCAGTTTCATTGAGTTTCACTATTTTATATTATTTTCACAACCGATGTCGCTTTTGAGCTCTCATGATGTCGCAGTAACATTTTCAAATTGCATCATTAAATGCAGCTTTTGTGATTTGGGACTATGCCCTCTGATTGTTTGCTGTTCTACCTGAGACTGAGTCCTACTTGTTGATAGCATCAAATTGCCAGCTGATCTGCAATATTGAAGAAATGAAAATGATGAGGTTGAATTTTTGGATTCTGCCCTGGTTCATAGAGAATATGCCTCAGCTCTCTAAGAAGGAGTAGGAGTCAGAGGAGCTTTTGCAAAACAAAGCATTTACACGGCATTTATAGCGGTGACTCATTTCTTTTACTAAACCTACAAAGGAACAAGTTAGTATCTTACTTATCTTACTTAATTCTCTTTTCTGTTTTATTTAATGAACAGGTTGGTTTTCTCTTTAGAAGAGAAACTCCCATGTAACTTTAAAGGGCAGATCTGCTAACTCATGTGGGTAGATTGAGTTTTGTAAAAGATTGATTTGATAAAAGTCAGTCAATTTCCAACCTGCTATATCCTAACACATTGTCACGGGGTCTGCTGGAGCCAATCCCAGCCAGCACAGGGCGAAAGGCAGGAACAAATCCCCGGGCAGGGCACCAGCCCACCACAGGGCACACACACACACACTACGGACAATTTAGGATCACCAATGCACCTAACCTGCATGTCTTTGGACTGTGGGAGGAAACTGGAGCACCCGGAGGAAACCCATGCAGATACAGGGAGAACATGCAAACTCCACACAGGGAGGACCCGGGAAGTGAACCCAGGTCTCCCTACTGCACGGCAGCAGTGCAACCACTGTGCCACTATGCCGCCTTGATAAAAGTCTTTCTTAAAAATCATCATAACATAACTCTACAGCCAAAACTTGCAGATTACATCATACAAATACATATGACACTGCAAGCTCAAACACAGAACAGTAGCCAAAATAAACAGGAAACAACTAACAAACTAGGATCTATGCCTCAAAAATCCAGTACCTTCGATTCAATTCCCAGCTTGGTTGAAAAATACTTTTTCTTTCTTTGAGTTGTTTCTAACCTTTACACAATGCATCCAGTGTTTTTTAATTATTTTGAGATGATGTGCAAATGTAATATGCTCCTTTCTTTCTGACATAGGGTCCATTTCCTGAACTCTGATTGGTTGCTCATTTCTCACAGTGGGGATAGACAACAAAGATGGCCAAGTTCTGCATGACTGTAACTTTAATTCTACAAAAGAATTTCCAGAGTTTTAAAATCACTGTAAAATTTTTGTTTTCCTCTTTTCTATTATCAACCTTTCTTTAAGCATATCAGGCTTAAGATATGGAATTCCAATATGCAGTATGATGCTATGTTCATATTTTATTTTCCATTAGTACTGCTTTACTGTACACGTGACAATCTACAGCACTGTAAATCATGCTGACTCTGAAGGGCGTTATCAAAAATAATACAAGTAAAATGAACAGTAACAATGTGACATTTAAACTTACAAAAGAAAAAAAAGTCTCAAAAAAAGGTGTGTCATGACTTTTCACCTCCCAAGTTGGAAATCTTCATGACGTGACTGAAGCAACAGTGTGACAGATTTGTCAGCAAATGTTGCTTTACAGAAAGTGTTGCAACAAACCTAGTAAGCATTTTTCTGAGCAGACAAAAAGGTTTAGTCTAATTTTCTGGATTATATTAAATGACATACACAATTTAAATAAAAGTGAAAAATTTAAACAAACCAAACATATTAATCTTTGTTGTGCCTAATATGAGTAGTGAAATGAAAAAAACAAACAAAATTTTTGGAAAATAGTAATTGTTTAAATTACATTTACTTAATACGCATAAGCCATTTTCTAACTTACAACTTTGTACACTTTTTGTGATGAGTTCGAGAGATCAACACAGGAGTTTCTTTGCTCTGTTTGCCAGCAGAGATTCACTGACACATCCACAGGACACTTCAATTCCCACAACAGTTGCCGATGTTCAGAATTGTAGGTAATCCCGTTCCAGAGCTCTTCAGTATCTGTAAAGAACAGAAGTCCTAATGACTTTCCAGCTTTGACTGCATATAAACAGTTTCATTTTTCACACAGTTTGCAAAAGCTGGAGTTAAGAAAATGTTTCTTTTTTATCATCATCTGTAAAATTAATATTTTAAATTGTAAACAGAAGCATCTGCACACCATAGACACACATGTATTTATTGCAGTAAAATTATTGCAATTTAAAATTTTTTAATCAATATTAGGGAAATTTAAAACAATACTTGCCAGAAATTACTATTCAAAGTGGTATATTTAAGCATAAATCTCTATGTATTTGCACCAGGTAAAAAATAGCACTGTACACATTGCAAGTTTTCTGTTCACTGACTTTTCAGGAAGAAGTATGTAATACAAACTTTGCTTGCAAAAAGCAGAGTGTAAATTATTCTAATGCAAATAGTTGTAAGTGCTACAGCATTGGTGAAGAGAAACTACGATTAAATAAATACATAATGAGTAGAGGATAAACTTGATTTCACTGAATTCTTGGTTTTCAAGTTAAACTACACAGGCAGCGGGGTGGGGGTCGACTTGTTTTTTTTTTTTCAATCCTATTATTTGTAAAAATTGATTGATTTGTATGAATGATTACAATAAAATTAATTAAAAAAACAAAAATAAATAAACTACAGAGGCAGGTAGGGCCAAATGTAAACAGACAAAGAGCACCTTTGGCATAAATTGTTTTAGTTAGGTTTTAAATTCACTGACATTTCTTCTTTATGAAATAGCATTTCAATGCACAGCTAAAACTGATTTTATGTAATTTATGTGGCAGTATACTCTACTGCTTTAAAGAAAAAATAGTTAAAGGTTATTTCCAGGAAAGAAATTCAATTGGAGTGTATAGTTTTCATAAGGCATGTCACATCTAAAGAGTTGTGTCTCTAATCTTCTTTTGTGCTTTTTATCTTGGAAATAATCTTTACCTATTCCCCTCATTTAGCAGATACAGGCTGATGCAGTCTTTCCCTGTACTCTCTTGATATATATGACTTAAAATAATTAACCATGTATTTACTCAATCGTCTTATTCTTATTCAGGCTAGATTAACCTGACAGCATCAGGAGCATTGCAAAAAGCCAAGCTTGGTTTGGTTTCCAGCCAAGTAAAGGGGTCTCTCTCACACACCAACAGTCAAAAAAGAGCTAATTCATTGTCACCATTCAAAACTAACATGCAGTACAAGTGTCTGACATAAGTGATGCACTGCCTACCTAGAGAAATGTAAACGCTAGCAAGGGTAGAACATGAAAACTCAATAAAGACCACAGGAGGGACCCTAGAGCTGCAAAGCAGCAGTAGTAACCAGTGGGCCTCTTTACTCTTTACACTGTCATGCACACAGATATAGACAAATGTAAAACTATTAGCATGTACTGTATGATTACAAAAAGCTAACATTTCCAAAATATAAACTATTCTTAGACCTTTAAATCTGTCATTATAAATTACACTAGGTTCTTTTTTAATATAAAAATATTATATCGATGAGATGGCCTACAGGGAGGAGGTCAGACTCCTGGCAGAATGGTGTCAGGACAACAACCTCACCCTCAACGTTAGTAAAACTAAGGAGATGACTGTAGATTTCAGCAAACAGGCAACAGAGCAGAGTCCCATCTGCATCGGAGGTGAGTCTGTGGAGCAGGTCAGCAGCTTTAGGTTCCTCGGAGTCACCCTCACAGATGACCTTAAATGGTCAAGTCACACTGCGGCAGTAGTCAAGAAAGCCCAACAACACCTCTACTTCCTCAGGAGACTGAGTAAAGCCCGGATGTCCCCCACAACCCTGTGCAGATTGTACAGGTGTACTGTGGAATCCATCCTGACAGGATGTATCACATCCTGGTTCAACAACTGCTCAGTTCAGGACTGCAGAGCTCTGCAGCGTGTGGTGAACACAGCACAGCAGATCACGGGCACACAGCTCCCTGCAATCCAGGATCTCCACACTACACGCTGTCTTAGGAAAGTGAACCGTATCAGGCGGGACCCCAGTCACCCTGCACTGTCACTTTTCACCCTCCTCTCATCTGGGAAGTGACTAAAGTCCATTCAGACACGCACCTCCAGGTTCAGGAACAGTTTCTACCCAACTGCAATCAGACTCATGAACAATCAGTAACCTTGTGTCACCTTCTCTGCTACCTGCACATGTACTTCTGCCACAGTCTCTGTTTATTCCTAGGATTCTGGTTTTATTTATTTACTTATTTACATTCATTTATTTATTGTGTGTGGGTTTTTTTTTTTTTTGTCTATGTTCACTGTCTGTGGGGGCACATGCAAGCAAGCATTTCATTGTACATGGTATTTGTACTTGTACACATGACAATAAAGAATTGAATTGAATATTAATAACTACTGTCAATTCTATAGAAAGTTAACACAATAATCTTTAAAATGATTCAGGCCAGTGGTTTATTTGGTTTTTAATTTATTCATTCATTTTTTTCCCTTCTATCTTTTTTGATAATCTGTTTTATGCTATACTGAATTTTATAATAAATATCATGGTCTGTATCTGTAATAATAGTGGACATGTTGAAACTTAACAATCCTGAGACTAAAAATGTTATAAATGGAAAACGTACCATTCTGAAGAATTTTACTGATTGTTGTCATCATATGTGAAAATGTGAAAGGGCTTGATCAGAACTCTGCAAAGTTGAACTTTATTATTTTTAATTAGGGTTTGGCAAAATTCCTCACATAAATGCCCTTTTTCACACCCATACACATGGGAGAGGTTAAAACAGGGCGGCATCTCCAACTGAACTTTTTTTCCTCAGGACGTACTAACTAGCAGGTACTTGTTTAGCGTGAGATGAGCGCATCATTGATTAAGTGCAGTGGCAAACTGTGAAAGATAACCTTCACTTTTAAATGTTAATTTTACCTTATTTTTCAAAGTACACTTCAATAAGATCTTCCTAATGTCCCTTGTGGCTGTTGAAACCTTAAAGCTTAGGCAAGTTTTACCTCATCCTCACACTAAGTTCTGTGGGTTGCAGTTTTCAGAGAAGGGAATAATACAGATAGCAGGGAAGGTTAACTCTGCAAAACACACAGCCTAACCTAACTATTTGTATGTGTCAGTTAAGAGTCAAGATAAGCCTGAAAGCTATGAAAAAATTACTGTGAGCCTTCCATGAGTGACATTTCAGATGTCTTTGATGTTAGGTGTGTCAAGCTGTATGTGGCTTCTGTCAAGGTTGTCTGTCCACTGTGCCCCCTTTTTCTGGCTTTAATCTTAGACTAAGCTATGACCTTCTGAACTACTGATTTCACTTTATATCTGTTAGAATAGTACTACTCTAGGAATTATGCCCTGACATTGGTCTTTTAACTTTAAGTTACTTGTTCATTTAATTTGTCACATTGTCACTTCAGCATTCATTTGGCTTTCATAATGTACTCAGGCAGTATGAATACTTCTGTTTTCTTCAATAGCATACAGGTGTAATATTATGAGTGCGGCGTATCTAGTCAGTTCCCGTTCACATAAAGTGCCAATGTCAATGTCAATTTATTTATATAAGCACATTTAAAACAACATAGGAATGCTGTGGACAAAGTGCTTTAAAATAATAGAATAAAAGAAAAATAAATAAATAAACAAATAACATAAATAGAAATAAAAATATATGAACATAAATAGAAATAAAATAAATAATAAATAGAAGTGTTGTTATATAATCACAATGAGGAAACCATCAGTATTACAGAAGGTCACGGAATGCAAGTGAATAGAAATGAGTTTTTAATCTTGTTTTAAACAGTTCAATTGTAGACGACTCCTTTATATGATGAGGTAAAGTGTTCCACAGGTGAGGAGCAGGAGCTGCAAAAGCCCTGTCCCCCTTAGTTTTACACTTGGTACAAGGGACAACAAGAGACAACTGACCTAAGATCTAAGCACTCTGGATGGCTGGTGTAAAACATACAATTCAGATAAATAGGCAGGAGCAAGCCCATGTAAAGATTTACAAACTAGAAACAAGATTTTAAAATCAGTTTGAAAACTGACAGGCAGCCAGTGTAAAGAAGCTAAAATAGGAGAAACAGAATCATACTTTCTTGCCCCAACCAGAAAGCGAGCGGCAGCATTTTGGACCAACTGTAACCTGTGTATCAGGGATTTGCTAATCCCAGAATACAGCGAGTTGCAGTAATCAAGGAGAGAAAAAAATAAAAGCATAAGTAGCTTTCTCAAGATCCCTAGAAGTTAAAAAAGGCTTTATCTTACCTAATAGACGAAGCTGGAAAAAGCAACTCTTAACTACAGAATTTACTTGTTTCTCAAAAGAGAGGTTTACTGTCAAAGGTAACACCAAGATTGCGTACTTGAGGTTTGCAAAAGACAGAGAAAGAGCCGAGAAGTCCAAGACCAATTTCGGCTTTAGCTGATGGACCCACTATAAGCACCTGTTTTATTTTGATTCAGATCAAGAAAATTATTAGCCATCCAGGATCTTAGTTCAGAAAGACAGTTGTGTGGTTGATTTTTTGCAGAGTTGCAGACAGGAATATAAACCTGTGTATTATCTGCATAGCAGTGAAAAGCAATGTTAAATTTCCTAAAAATAGCTCCAATAGGATGAAGGTATATAGAGAATAAAATAGGACCCAAAATGGATCCCTGAGGAACACCACATTTAAGAGGAGCAGTAGACAAAAAAGAGGAATTTAAAGTCACTGAAAAGTGTCTACCAGTTAAATATGACCTGAAAGTTAAGAACAGCCTCTTTAAGCCCCACAAGATGTTCAAGCCGCATCAGCAATATCTCATGGTCAATAGTGTCAAAGGCAACGGACAGGTCAAGGAGGAGAAGGACTGCCGCATCACCTGAGTCAGTAATAATACAGATGTCATTGAAGTTTCCCAAATAGTTCACCTATTTGCTACCTACAGTTGTCAGTGTGAAGGAATATGTTCTAAGATTTGGGTGGAATTTACCTTTATCCATCTCAATGAGAAAAGATTAAAAAGTGATACCTGATATCCACCTTATTTACTTGGAGTTAGACTAATTTTTGTTGCTGTTTTTAAGCTTGCTGTGACAGGCAGCCATGCTGAGATGGTGAGGATTGAATTTTGGCAGGATTATGTGCTTCTCCTGTGGCTGGCATTGTAGCTGCTCATTTTAATAACACTCCACCACCTCAAAATGCAATCTCTTTCCTTCCTCTGTTTCAGTTTTCTGCTCCTCACTGCTGCTGCTACTGTCAGCACTGCTATAATTGTTTTCTCCACTTTAACTTTTTGCTTAGAATGAAGGGATTCAAGATTTTATTGATGTCTTTAAATTAGTGACACTGAAAAGGCTTGCATAATTTTAATGTGCACTGGTGTTTAAATGCTGGACAGTGTTTTTATTTATTTTTATTAATTCTTCTTAAGTTTATTTTTCTAAAATAAAATTTTAATTGTTCATCTATCATACCCATTTAGTTAAATTAAATAGTAGTATGAGCCTATTTCAGGAGCAAGGCCAGACGGAGAGAAGCTACCCTAGCTAGGATGCCATACCTTAACAGGTTCCACTTGCACTCATTTAAAATCACCAGTTAACCTTTATGTGCACATCTCTGGAATTTAGGAGGAGACTCCTTGCAAACACAGAGAAGGCACAAGATTCACACAAAATGTGAGTGGGCTGGGATTCAAACTGATAAATTTAACGTATATTTTGGGTAGGTTATATGTTTACATTAGATGAGATGATTCAAATGGTAGCTGCTCTTTGCAATTCTTAAATTAACAGGAATAATTGTGCTGCAACCTAATTAAAAACATGAGAAATAGTCAAAAAAAGTAATGTTTCATATTCATAAATTAGTGTAATGCTATTAAACACAATATATAAAGTGAACATTCATAAAATGGTTTGAAGTAGTAAAATAAAATGAACAATGTCTTTATATTTTGTTCACAACCTGCTATTTAAATTGTCCCTGACACTGCACAGCTAATAATGAGAAAGAAGCAGATGAAGCCAGTTCTACAAATGATCAAAGATACCATATTGATACTCAGATACTTAATTAAATATTGCCCGAAGAAGGGGCCTGAGTTGCCTTGAAAGCTTGTATATTGTAATCTTTTTAGTTAGCCAATGAAAGGTGTTATTTTGCTTGGCTGATACTCAGAAAGAAAGGAACATTACACCAATAACAGACTATGACTGTTTAGAGGCATACACAGTCCTCAAAATATTCACAATATTTGCTCAGTGAGAAAGTATGAGGAGATGCTGTTGTGAAGTTGTTAGGATTCTTTGTGACTTCTTTGTTCCGTCTGTTTTTATTATGAAAATTCACTATGATGTTTTGAGTGTTCACATACTTTTGGAATGTTAAAAGTTAAAAGTGAGAGAGACTTTGGAGTGCTGGGTTTAAACTAACAAAGCATTAGATAATTGTTAAGTTAATGGAATCACGCAAACACAGCTCCAAACATTAGCCTGCATTTTAAGCAGCTACCACAGTGAAAACAGTGCATCCATCAGCAAACATTAAGTATGCACCTTGAGAAACTCAAAAATCTGTGCAGAGAGGAGCAATAAAGCGCATCCATAGACTGAAGAGCCCCACAGTGATAAGGATACTGGGATTATATAACTTTGGTGTAGAAAAGAGATGAATATGTGGGTATATAATCCATGTCTTCAAGATTCTCCAAGTTGGCTTTTCTTAGCACCTTAAAGTGTTTTTTGATTTCTTTTTTTTAGGTTGACCCACTAGCAAAACCCATTGTAAATGTTCACTTCCAAGCACTTATGTTGAAGGACCTCCACTATTCATGAGGCATAATTATCTGAAGAGGAACACCAACCCTGATAATTGATGAAGTATCCTATGTTTAAAAGGGGAAAGCAAAATAGGACTAGAGATTAACTGTAAACTTGTTGGAATTAAAGGCCCTTAAAATACCTGGAAAACTTGTAATACCTGAAAAGAGCTAGCTTGATGTTTAAATTGAGAGTGAAGCTCTGTAGAACTCAGCTGAATTACTGCTCCTTTTGATTCTGCTTACTTGTGATTTAATGTTAGCCACTAGCACTGCAGACTGAGAAAGTTAATGTTCTGGTTGTCAAATTGGCCCCAAATCAATCTATCCATATGCACAAACACACGCACAAGCTGGCGCCTCTGCCAGGATAGTCCCTAGTTCCCTACCTGGCCAGGAGGCCATGGTAGTGAGTGGCCCGAAAGAAAGGCTTTCCGCATCTCATTCAAGAGATGGGCATGAGATGCCAACATGAAAATAGAAGTGAGTATGCTGACATCCCTTACCAAACTGGGAGATATCATAAGGGAAGGGCAGCCTTCCAAGATTATATGTTTCCCTGATGGCAGCATTCCTGGTAACCATATGCACACATGCAGGGCATGCTGGGAATTACAGTCCTGTGGGGCAGTCCTGCAGGGGGAGCTGCAGGAAATGGCTGTCCCTACTTCATGAAGCTTTAACCTGACTCAGAAGTGCTTCCTACATGCAACATCCTGACATCAGAAGAACTGAAGAGTCCTGCATAAAAGGAGCAGCTTTGCCTCACCTAGGCAAACTGGTGTGAAGAAAGGACGAAGCCTCCCTAGGAGGATTGGAGAAACAGAAAGAAGAAAAGAGTTTGTTTGTGTTTAGAACAATAAATAAGGCTGTTTAAAAATTATTTGAACCAGGGCTTGTGCCTGTGCGACCGTTACAGTGTATAATAGTGCTTAGTGCTGTTTTGTTTGGATTCATTTATAATTTCACATGTCATACTACTGACGATAGTCTTTAATACAGATGCAATAAGTATCCAACTGTCATGTGTGCACATGAGGATGAACTTGATGCTGAACTTTATCATCTACTGGGTGAGGACATTAGTGCTGCAGTGCATAAAATCATTGCTAGACCTAAACTACAGCCTCGACAAATACATCTTGAAAAAACTCTATAACAGATATAGAGAATGACATACAGTAGTTTAAAGAAAACTGACAGAAACCAGAGAAGTATGGCTTGATGGGAGGACAAAGTGGCCTCCAAGCACAGCCAAATAATGTTTTTGCAGATAAATATTTGCAATAAAAGAGAAAACTATTATTCTCACTCATTCATGACAGAAATGGTGTTACAACAGGGAAATTGAGACATGATATTTTGCTGGGGCTGTTCACTCAAATTTAGGACATGGTCAGCATGTATTTCTTTACGATTAAGTCTCAGTCTCCATTATGGTCATGATAGCCCACAACATTTTCCATAGACATGGTAGACAATAACAGTAAATGAGTTTATCTGAACATACATAGACTAGGCCAGGGGTAGGCAACGTCGGTCCTGGAGTGCCACAGTATGTGCAGGTTTTTGTTCCAACCCAGTTCCTTAACGAGAACTCAATTATTGCTGATGAAGCACATATTGCTTAAGTGACATTTTAATGCTTCATTTTAGTGGTCTCGCTTGTTAAGGTTCTCCAACCTTAATTGCTTATTTCAATCTTAAACTGCTGCATTCAGTGCTCCTTATTAGCAATAAGATGTAAAACAGGGGTAGGCAATGTCGGTCCTGGTGAGCCGCAGTGGCTACAGGTTTTCATTCCAACCCAATTGCTTAATTAGAAACCAATCATTGCCAATCTCAGACCTTATTTAATTTTATGGCTTGTTAGTCTGTGCAATGTAAGGCTTTTATATTGTAGATTTTTTTCCTTTCCAAGGATATCATCCAAATGATTTGAAGCCTAAAACAGATCATTTTCAGTCTGTCACATTTTTCTATTAAGTGTTTTATTAAATCAAATCGTGCATGATGAACACACACAGATGTAATTGGAAAAAAGCTAGCTGGAGAACTGCTGGCTGCTTTGTCTTTTACATCTTATTGCTAATAAGGAGCAATTAAAACACTGAATGCAGCAGTTTAAGATTGAAATAAGCAATTAAGGTTGGAGAACCTTAACAAGCGAGACCACTAAAATGAAGCATTAAAATGTCACTTAAGCAATATGTGCTTCATCAGCAATAATTGAGTTCTCGTTAAGGAACTGGGTTGGAACAAAAACCTGCACATACTGTGGCACTCCAGGACCGACGTTGCCTACCCCTGGACTAGGCCATCACTCTAAACTGTGCACAGCTTTATTCTCCACACTAAAAAAACAGACACAGAAGTACTAGAAAACAACAGAGAAGAGCAGCTAGGCTAAATCTGAGAGTTATAAGCTATGAGTAGAGATGGAAGGAGTTTTCAGTTTAAGCAAATGGGGATTAACAAATGACATGTTAATCTGAAGTGTTTAAAATCATGAAGAAAATAAGTACAGTGGATCTCACCTGTTACTTTAAAATACATTCTTCCAGAACTTGTTAAGGCCAAATTTTCCACAAATATTAGAAACCATAGACACAATATACAGTATAACTGACCATGTCATGTAGTAGATAGTGGGACTTCAGGGACCTTTAAAACTCGCCAATAATATTTAAGAGAAACTAGTGTAAAAGGACTGGAGGGCTTGTTGGACTCAATAACCTGTTCTTATCAAAACTGTTCTAATGTTCAAATAAACAGAAAATACAGGCTTTACATTCACAGTTAAAGTATACAAACTGAAAGAAATCCTTACTAGATATGGCACTTCAGGAACATTCTGTATGTCCTTTTTGATAAAAGCTAAGATTTTTGTCCATAAAAGAAGCTTTCATTGTCCTTAAAGTATTAATCTACAGTAGATGAGAAATATGCATAACTAATGGAAAAGTCCAGAACAGACAAGAGAAGCCTTTAGTTTAGTGACCTAGAGTACTGCAGAACTGCAGATATGATAGCTGTGATGACCAACCACCTATACTACATCCAACATAGATAGAATAAACTTTACAGCTTTACAGAAAGCTTAGTAAATACAAGGAGTTGCATGTAAGGAAGAAATAAATCAGAAATAAAATTCTATAACTTTATGAAGGAGAAAAACATCAGGATACAGAAGCATCCAACTTGGAAAGGACTGATGGTCAACTTGCCATTTCATACTAATGGCACTCATATCATATGTGCAGTGATGAAGAACAATTTGTATTGCAAAAAGAAACCAACATATGCTCACTGTTTCCATCTTTGACTGTGATGAACAAGACTTTGTAGACTTAACAGCAATTAGGCAAGTAATATTTCCACACCTGCAGTGTTAAAAGTACTAACCGCAAATAAATTCCAGGCCTATTTTCTACCCGTGAGAGAACAAGAGAGTTTACTGATCACAAACCTAAAAATAAGTTTCTATATTATGGACAAAATGTTTTCTTGTTTTATTTCTTACTTAAAAAAAGGATGTAATTCTCATGTCCACCTCTTACTTTGATTAATTTGAATGTTTGGTTGGTGAGGTTCTGCAATCCCTATGGGAAATAGTTTTGTATTTGTATTAGGAGTAAGACTAATAAACAGCTTTGTGTATAGTAGCATTTTCAGTATTCTGGAATATCATCCTGGGTCCTCCCTACGTGGAGTTTGCATGTTCTCCCCATGTCTGCGTGGGTTTCCTCTGGATGCTCCGGTTTCCTCCCACGGTCCAAAGACATGCAGGTTAGGTGCATTGGCAATTCTGAATTGTCCCTAGAGTGTGCTTGGTGTGTGGATGTGTGTGCGGGTGTGCCCTGCGGTGGGCTGGTGCCCTGCCCGGGATTTGTTCCTGCCTTGCTCCCTGTGTTGGCTGGGATTGGCTCCAGCAGACCTGCGTGACCTTGTGTTAGGATATAGCGGGTTGGATAATGGCTGACTGACTGACTGGAATATCATTAGTTTGTTCTATGTGTGTAAGATAAGAAAATGGGAAGTAGCTTTAAAGTTATAGTTTACTGATTTATTTCTATGAATTGTTATTATTGATATATTACTTACTGCAATTGTTCTTTTGCATTTTCTTATTCTATGTAAGACTCCAATTCAATATGTTGTATTAAGCACCATTTAAAAAAATGAATATACAGTATCTGTTGTTTGTGAGGACTGGAGCCCTGAATTGAACTGAATTGAATTAAGCAGGGTTGATTATGTTATATTATGTTGTATGCGATCATTTTATTATCCGCTCACTGAATAGGCATTTCAACTATAAAAACATTCTTCCAGTGTCTTTCAAAATTATAAATCACTTGCATACCTGGCAAGAAAAAGTTCTGTCAACAAAATAATGCCTTATTACTCAATGATAATAAAGATGTCCCAGAGTTGTTAATCCAAAGAGGAAACTTTTACTTCTTGGGTGATACAAAGAATGTTTTGTAACTTACATTCTTATGTTTGGCACTGATTTAAAGTGTAGCAGTCTGCCAATAAACTCACGACTAAAACTTAGTCATGTGTCTAAGTTTAGAGAAAGTTATCTGTCTAACCCCAGTATAACCACAAGTAGAAAGAAACTGGTAAATAAATACGTTAAATACATGTAAGCATTTTTTTTCTTTTCAGCTTGTACCAGTATGTCATCATAGAATATTCTGCATTGCTTGTCTTTTTTAATCTGTATCTAGAAATACTTTGGAATAGGTTTGTGAGCTTTTAAACCCAGATACTTTCTACACCCAAAGAATTTTAAGCTTTCTATTCAAAATGTTACGATATCTTGTGATTTCTGTAAAAGTCAATTTCACATACCATGACAAGAACTTAAATTGGCAAGAGATAATTTGGCAAATATATTTCAGTTGTTAGGACTAATTTTAAGTTGAGAGAATCCCCAAATTGTCTATTCAAAATATTTCATCTACATTTTCTCTGAGATGGACTCTAGCAATAAAAAAGCAACACCATATATCATTAATGTTTAGGAACATTTTCATATAATGTGAAAAGCGCCTGGAAGGATTGCCATGTCAGTCTGAATAAAACACCTCGGAACCAATGGGACCAATTTTGTTGAAACTTGACACAATTATTCTTCAAAGAAATGTTTTGGGAAAGTTCATTGTTTGCTGAGGTATCCCATATACAGCACCCTAAAAAGTTTTTAAAATTTCTAAAATCTCAAATTGATCTAAAATCTAAATTTGAAAAGCATTGGTGAACATCCAGACACATCTATCTTTAAACAGAGAAGCAATCTGTGCAACTTCAATTATATATAAGTTTACTGCTTCAAATTTCATTTGAGAGAGAGATCACTTCAACTTGTATATTTTGTATATTTTCCATATTTACTTATCCAACAGCCACTCCAGACGGCAAAACAGATCCCCAGTAAAAGTTAGTTAAATGTGAGAAGAGGTGCATACACTCAAGCCGCACCTCAGATACACTATCTCACTTCTCCTGCTGCCTGAGATAAGTTAACCATAAAAAAATAAAATAAAAAAGAAGGGAAAAAAGTTATTGTCACATCTCTAGAAATGAATGTAACAGTCAAGGAATTATGTAAGCATTGCTCTGTAAGCATAAAGTGAATGAATATGTACTGTAAATACTAACAGTAAAAACAGCCTCACTGCTGCATTATCTGCACATTATAATAATACAGTACAACATTTCTTTGACACTACAATTTAGTGGCAAACCTGCAGAACTGCTGTCATGGTCTGAAGCAGCCAACAATTTTAATTTGAGAGTTCATTAGATACTGTACTTTAACTTTCCACTTGGTACATCATTCCAACGTTTTATGTTTAAAAACAATGGAACTCCAATTAGTCAGAGACCCTCCACAACCTACAACTAATGAAAAACTAACAACAACACATAAACCAATGCCATTTTTTGCATTACTTTGCTATCTATGAAAGCTAATGAACCACCACAACCTTTTTTTGGGCGTTTTTAAGTACATGACAATGTAAAGCGCTGTTAACATGCCACTTAAATGTAATCTACTAACACATGAAAATGCATTCTATTATTGCTTGTGTTTTTGATTATGACTCATTGTTACACTATTTATGAAACAAAAATCGGGCAAATGACTCTGATAAAGTAACTAAAAATGTAAATGTTTCAATCAGTTAACTAAGTCAATAAATCAGTTACATCAGTTAACTAAGTGCTGGAACACACATGAATGTTATGACATGAACACATTTTTTAACTTACAGGAGGGGAAATTCACTCTTTGTTAATATACTTTCATTCAAGAGTACTCATTAAGAAAATCCACGGCTCTTAATGTGTCACCTGCCTCAGTAATTAAAAATACAAGGAAAGTGTGACCCTCTGGTGATGCAGAAAATAAAAATTTGCAATAATGGTTGAACATGCACCATCTACTATACAGCAAATGTGAACTTTGCACAAGAAGGAGCTACTAATGGCAGAGAAAGGTGATTGCATAAGTGCAAGCAAGGGTGCAGACTTCCAGGTAGAGGCACTAAAATTAGTGCACACGGATTGGAGCTATGTATGCTCTTGGAAGAATACAACATTAAACTGGCAAACCGTTTAAAAGAGTAAGCATGGGCATTAGGACAACACAGTCATGTAGCGTTTAGTTAGACTGCCTTACAGTTTCAGGAGACTGGGCTAATGTGTAGAATTTGCATATTCTACACAAGATTAAATAGGTTTTCACCTGAGTACTGCAGTTTTATCCCTGATACCCCAAAGACATTAATGTTAATTGACAAGTCTATGTTCAGCCTGACTGGATGTGTTTAGGAGTGTCTTCTTGAACCTCTTTGAGTTTGTTCCTACCTTGCGCTTCATGCTGCTGAAAGAGACCTTCTCTTTATAATTCTATGATTTGATTAGTCTGGAAAAAATATTTCAGAAATGTTCTAATCCTAGACACCAGATACAGATTAAATGCTTTCTATATAAAAATGGGAAGAACAACTTCTTTATGCATTTGTTCCAATTCCATTTCCCAAAGATGTTACAAAAAACAAGGAGAAAATCCTCAAAAATATGTATACTAGCACCAAGGCCACGATCATTATGTACAGTAGGTCACAACTCATTGAGCTAATGACTTGTTTTTAGCTCCAATTTTGATGTAAGTTTCTAATGACACTTTACTATAAAGGCCTGGAACAATGCCGTTAATATAAAGAGTGTCACACATGTGCGCATGGGAGGCAGTCAAAGGGCTCGAATAAAGGTAATTCTGTGCCGGACCAGGGGGTTTCTCCTGCAGACCAGTTATGGGAAATTCTGCATGGTGTCACTTTCCGTTGCTGGTATTGATGATGCCACTTCCGGCCTGATAACCTCACATTCCCGGTTCTGGCCCCGATGACCTCATTTCCTCTGCCAGAGTTTAATATCACCATTTTGTTCCACATACAGCAGTTTAGTTTTGCAATTCGATTTCTTTGCTTCCTCCAATGACCAAACTACAATGTACGGGGTGGCTATCCCAAACCTTTTTGTTGCCTTTTTGTCCTTTATTCTGACAAGAGATGATCAGTTGTTTTACATTGAAATGTGTGTAATTTTACCTGACAAACTGGTGACCGATGTCTTAAAAAATGAGGGTCATTGGGTTTATCCCAGTAGCACTCGACACAAGCCAGGAAACAGTACTGACCACCAGTCCATTACAGGGTACACTGACACACACACACCCACATTCATTCTGGGACCAATTTTGAGTTGCCAATTAATCTGATCTGTTCATATTTAGGGGTGTGGGAGGAGACCTGGAGTACCTGGATTAAACCCCACACAGACTATAGATATAGGCCTGATTCAAATCCATGATCTTTGATTCATGTATCAGCATCCCTAGCTACAATGTTACCCCATGCAAACGTTTCAACATATGTTTTAAAATCACATTGTGTGTGAGGGCAAAATTAGTGATAAATGACAAGACTGTAAGTGAAAACAACGTTGTGCTGAATGTAAGAATGGTGTCAAGTTTTCCCAATTTTGTGATTCACCAAGGTGATACCTCCAGTCTCGTTTTCTCATATTTACATTTATTTTGTATTCATAGCATTTCTTTCATTTTCTGTTCTGCATTTTCTCAAGATGAATTGCACTTCTCATCTATCTTCTTTTTCTTCTTTACCTTGTAGAACAACTGACAAAAACCTATCCTTGTGATAATGTAGTATCCTCATTACGTACCTGTCTGAACAGTTCATTACATGATATATCTACACCCACATAGCTCAGTTTAATCCATTTTAATTTCAATGGATTTTTAACATGAAACACAAACTATTAAAGAATTCTTGCAACATACCAAATTGGGTTTATTCAGATTATCGATCATTCCTGCCCTTTTTATTTGATTAGCACATCTTCTATTAATTATGGTCTTGCAATTAAACTGCTTTAATTATAAACTGTTTATACCCTAAAATGATTATACATTGTCTACTATGTAGGAAGAAAGCTTCTTATTCGAGCAGTTGTGATTACTGTTCATTTGGAATTAATTTAACCATTCTGGCTCTTTCAGTTACAACAATCTATAATACTTCCTGCAGGATTACTGAGTTACTATTATTGTCTGATATTCCTCTCACAAGATATTTTGTTATAATTTGTGATAGTTTACATTTTCAGTTGACATTGGCATGGAAAGTTGATAGTTTAAGAGAATGATAGACTTCTTAAGCCTGAGACTAAAGGAGAATGTGTAAACATTTTGGAGCTAATGGTGGATGGAATGCAATTGCAAATTGTTATGCAGCAAGTTTGCTTATAGAAAGACAATTTTAAATAAATGAGGTGGCATTAACTGGGTAATGCCTAATATTAATGTGGGGAAAAATCACCTTCTCAAACCAAAATACAAATTAAACGGTTAAAAATTCTAAACATAACAGATACAATACTGGAAAAAGTTAAACTTACAGTTTTTAAATGGGCAAAGTTGCATTCTGCTGGCATCGGGAATTGAAGACCATCCCTGATAAAAACATAAAAAAATAGTATAAAAAACTATTTATAGTACTATGTATTCTATGCTTTATTACGTGAAGTATTTGACAGTGTTTTTTCCAGATATGGAATATAACTCATATTTTACCTATATACTGTATGAGAAATTAGAACATTAAAGTTAATTAATTAGAATGAAAATATAAAACTTAATAAATTATTCAAAAAGTTTTCATAAATATAAGACAAAAAAATTTTTTTTATGCAGTTCAGGAAAAATGTTGCTGTAGAATAATACATCTAAAAATCAGTGCCCTTTCATACAGTATACACATTTGCTTTTAGGGTTTTTTTAGCTCCAGGGAGGAACCTAACTAAACATCGACAAAGCTTACATTAGATATTGTAAGAACACAGCGAACAGAGTTGTTAAACTGGAACTATAAGGTTTCCTTAGCTCTCCAATGCAATTGTTCAAAGTATTTTTTTTTAATATTTTTAAATTAGATCTCATTTTCACTAAAGATGTTGCTTAGTGAACTCAGCATCTAGGCCTTTATAAAATCTAAGCGTGTTCTTTTCCAAAAGTACTGTATCATTTAGACTATGAAATGTGCTGAGTAATTTGATTTTAAGTTCCTTGCATATAAAAGACAAATTCTCAAGTATGTAAATATGAATGAAGTACTTTATGAACAAAGCAGTTTAACAGTCTGTTTAGAGTTCCCTTTTGCCTGTCGGTAGCTGGAAAAACTCCAAGTTGACCTTTCAATGTATTTCCCTGTTTACAAAATGCAATCAGTCATCATAACTCTTTCCTTTTGAGAAATAATGCCCAAGGTGTTCCCTAAACACTTTTGTTGTAAGTAATACCCTGTACTTTGGTTACAGGAATCAGTTTTAAGTGTCATTTAGTCATGTTACTGGAAAACTATACTTAGGAAATGACTTCCACAGCAAAAAAAAAAAATAGTTATTTATCTATATATTATCAATGTCTTCCTGATAGTTACCTCAATACACAAACAGGGCAATAATCGGGAATATGACAAAGAAACATTGTTCACCAGGTCTTCTCTGTCAATCTAAGAAAAGAATAGTAAACAGTGATTAAGGACTTAAAAAGGTCAGTCAGTCATTCTCCAACCTGCTATATCCTAACACAGGGTCAAGGGGGTCTGCTGGAGCCAATCCCAGCCAACACAAGGTGCAAGGCAGGAATAAACCCTAGGCAGGGTGCCAGCCTATCGCAGGGCACACACACACACACACCCACACACCAAGCACGACAATTAGGGACAATTTAGGATTGCCAATGCACCTAACCTGCATGTCTTTGGACTGTGGGAGGAAACCGGAGCACCCAGAGGAAATCCACACAGACACGGGAGAACATGCAAACCCAGGTGCTAGCACTGTGCCACCGTGCCACCCACTTAAAAAGGTAAAGTGCTTTTTTTTTACCAGGCACACATATTTTTAATGTCTTGTATTGCAAAACACATTACTTGTGCAGAACAACATGTTTTACATTATTTAGAAAGAATGTAGGTCATAAGGTGGTGAGCATTTTTGAACACAAACACAAATAAGAAAAAGGAAAAATCAAGCAAAACCTAAGCTCAATGTCCTCGACTATAACAAAAAGTGTCAGACAGAAGGAAATTCAATAGCTAGTGCACTATTACAAAGTTATAAATGAATTTAATACTGACATAAACAGCGGAACAAGGGGGCCACCCACACCCAGGCTACTTTTAGCTGGTTATGAGTAATGAGTCAGTGATTCATGCAAAATGGAATTCACAGCAAAACTTAGAGTTTCATGTCAAAAAAACATTTGCAGATGTGAAATCTGCACTACTGACACATGAACAAAGGCGTTTACTATAATAAAAACCTTTTCTCCTATATATTCATCTCATCTGTAACCTTGTAGCAGAACAGAGGCAAAGACTACAATTTCCATCAGGCAGAAGGAGTGCACTGGGGCTGAAAGGAAGATATTTAAATAAGAGGTGGAGTGCCCGAAAACCAGGATTTCACCTAAGACTATTACATTTTTTTCTAAACCACTTTGGTTAGTTTAATTTCCTTTGTTGGATTACAACTTTTGTTAAGAGTATTTTTTAACTTACTGTTGTGGTTAGCCATATTGCACTTGCTTCTCCCATTTATTTTCATCAGGACACTTTTCTGAGAAATGTAAGGGTCATAAAGGGGTGTATGGTGTTACCCAACCCTTCAAAAACACTTTGAACAGTGGAAAAAAAAATCTTTCTAGTATGTTTTGCAAATGCAAAATAACTGAAGCGTCAGTTTCACTGTTTATGAAATTAAACTTGGCTGTTTTGCTCATCACTGTGCTATATTATGTAATGTTATATTTTACCTAATTTATAGAGCAAGATTAGGGTGGCATGGTGCTAGCAAGTCAAGCGTGTTAATAGCAACTTCATTCTTCTCTGTACACGGAACAATAAATGTTAAAAAAATAATTACACTAAATATTTTATGAAAGCCAAGCCTTGTACTTTTGAAAAAGCCAATACTTTTGACTTTCTACATATTGTTAGTAAGTGTCATATTAAAATGTAAAAAATATCTCCTCACATATGATATACAGTGTTAATTAAAATTCAATACCTACATTTAGATTTTTTCAGTTTACACTATGTGCTTATTCACATATGTGTGTATGTTTAAGATTGCACTATAGCACTGAACTTTCTGAATTTGAAGAATTCTAACCTATGTACGATAAAACAATAGAAAAAGCATGTTGTAGTGTACTTAAATATGTATGTCATTCCTTAAAATCAATAATACATATTAAAAACAGGTAAAAAAGAAAAGCCTCTATTTGAATTAATGTGCTCGCTCTGCCAATTAAACCTTAGCCTGAACTGTCCTGTTCATATCCTCTGTACAATGGATACTTCTTAACATTCAAAAATATTCTATGAATTACTTCAAACCAAGAAATGAACCTTTTCATTGTAATGAATATTAGTTTCTTTTGTGACAGTAAAGCAAACAGGATTAATCAAACGTTACTTACTGCTAATCCATCACTGGAAAACTCTAATTTAGTAGCACTATTATGGAAGTAATGTGCAGAAAATTGCAGTGTCACTTGTATTTTTCTGTATAGGTGTTTTCTATCCTATTCCTTACTAAACTACCTGCGATTAGAACATTAGAATATTATGTGCTAATGATAAAAAATATACAAGTTTGCAGAATCAAATTCCGGTTCTGGAATACTTTGGTAATTAATTTACAGTGTTATTCTTTGCTTGTTTGTGTGTTTTTCATTGTGTATATTTTTCCATTATTTTTGTAATATTTCCACTGCATCATTTTGTATGTATGCTTTTTCTGTCATTTTTTGCTGAGTGGTTCCACATATGCCTTTTGATCTGTGACATCATGGAGGCCATGATATGTAAAACGGCTGCTCGCATTAAGCAAAATTTAAATGAACCACGTAGTAAAAAAAAAAAAAATCTGTTTCATGCTATTAATTAATTGATGATTTTGTTCTCATTAAGTACACTTACTATGATAGATTGAATTGCAGATTTAAAAATACAGTTTTTCACATACTTACAATGACGTACAGTGTTAAACAGAATATGAAATACAAGTGACAGTATTCAGTAAATCATTCCCATTCACTCATTAGTGCTTTGCAGTTAAAAAAATAATGAACCATACTTCAGAGAGAGCATCCAGAAGAAAACTTTGAGAAAAGAAAGTTTGGCAAGGAGCTACAACTGAATGCCATTAACAACAAATGAGGTCTGCACATATTGCTACAAATCTTATCACACTCTAGGTGGCTATAAAGCAAAGTACACAAGTTACAATGTTATAGCCTGTACCTTGAGTGCTGTAACTGACAATGTGTTAGAGGTCTACTAACGATTATGTTTTCTGTAGGATAATGTTTAATAATATAGGCTACTGTTCCAAGTTACTGAAAGTCATATTTCCAACCAGTCTTGTTTTTCTGTATCCCTTCTTTTTTCTTATCCTTAAAGGTTTTGTAAAGGATGATATCTAATGATATAAGGGTCAATGTTCTAAAACATTTAAAATTTTTGAGTTCCTATTTTTTGCTGTTGCAATTATTGTTCTATTATTATTTGGTTCTTCTAGGGTACAACCTGAAAATGCACAGTAATATTAAATTAAATTTAGACAAATTTCAAATGTATGGTCCTAAAATGTTATTTGTTAACTTAAACAAGTTAAATTCTTTTTGGACAGTACTGTATTACAAAGTAACATATTATACTTATGTTGCTTATATAATATTTGGTCTTACCCAGAAATCACTCCAACTCTCCAGCAAAGAACAACATATTGAAAATGTACAGAAAAATATAAAGTTCTATGTCTAATGATTATGTCTGCTATGTGGCTAGTGAAGAGTGAACAGCTGTATTTAAGAATTGCTACAGTTCTTTATAAAATAGCTGGATGTTTTTTAGTTAAAAAAGCACATTCTTTAACCATTCCAAAATCAAGTTGAGCAAGGTAAGAACATAACAAAGGAAAGTGTTCTGAAAAATAAGAAAAGGGTTACATCTGCGATGACATTATATACAGTAGGCTATGAGTGGGTCAGGATCAACTGAGACACCAAGAACATCCAATAGACAATAAAAATATGTAATCCTAGTAGTCAAGGCAAAAGTAAATATACCAAGCTAAGGGAGTCTGGCGTCAAGTTACATCTCTCACTGATTGGGCTTAATTCTGAATACATTTGAATTGTGCTTAAAGTAGTGACAAACAGTCTGTGATTTACATTCTAGCCCATGCCAAACAAATATGAATGAAATATTGGTTCTTCACACACATTCTGAGCATGTAAAGGTATGATATTTCTTCCTTTCATTACACTAGAAAATCTGTTATACATAGTGTTTTGACATTTCTCCTTTAATGTCATGAGTTTGGTATTTTCTTTTATAATTAGTATTACTTTTTAGTTTTTTATTTATCCTCATTATTTGTTACTTCACTACAATGACATTTAGTAGTTGTTTTCTTGAATAGTGTTGATATTATGTGTGCACCCAGCATACAATAGGTGGTCAAGTTTGCAAATGGTTTGTCTATAGTTGCACTAACCAAAACATTTGTTAGAACTATATACCATATCCCAAAATGCAAAACAGGAGATTGTAGTCAAAATAACTGTTACAAAGATCAGAAAACTTAACATTTTTACAGAAGTGTCCATTATCTTTCTAAAGAAAAGAGGATGGAGATTTTTTAGTTAGAAGTATGGAACTCTGGTGCTGCCACCGTATGCAGGTGGATTATGATGATACAGAATGTCACATAATTTTCTTATTACAAGAGTGGCAATGGCTATATAAACAGCATTGCAAAGATATATAAAAATTGGTGGCGACCATAAAACACATAATGGCATTGACAGAATAACAATGTAATATATTAATACACAAAAATAAAAGTGCAAACAATCCAAAAATGGAGCAACTAAGCTCATTAATGTCCACAGCACATATTCACAACACTGATTTCATGGACACTGCCATATTGCTGCTGGTTACAACAGCCATTGCTGGTCACATGGGTGTGGCACATGACTTTACTTGAGCATGACATGTGATATCATCTTTCAGCTTTTATAAAAGACTTTGGTGCACACAGCATGAGATCCAAGCTTAGGATCAAAGGTGATAACAGTAAAGACACAAAGAGTAAGGATATTAATTAGCGTTAAGAACTTTGTGTTGTTACTCTATGAATTTTGACTTTAATTCAGATTTTGATGCTTGATTTTGTAGCTTTTCTTTTTTTCTGTCTTGACCTCTTCCTGACTAAAGAATACATTTCTGGTTTGTTTTAAAAAAAGTCCATAATTTCCTGGTACATTACTCTTATCTTAAATTTAAAAAGTGTCTTTGTAGTTTTTAAAACATTGACCTTTAAGATTGTGTGTTTAAATACAATCTCTCTATTAGAGGTGAAAGCATCAATGTTGAAAAAGATGATGAAGAAAGTGAATAAAGCATCCATCTGAAGTGTTGCCAGAAATGCTTGTGCTATATGGCTGGCAGTTTATCCCAGCCAATACCCCCACGCCGCTAGATGGAGTCCTCTCTGCAATATGGAGGGGCCCCAAATTCCCACAGGGCATCATGGACATTGGAGTTTTACTTCACAGCCCTGCTGGATATCGTGGGGGGCGCCAGGGGATGCTGCAGGGAGGCACGGGAATTTGTATTTTCCATATAGCCCGGAAATACTACCTCATCATGAGGATGGAAGTAATGAAGTACTTCTGGGCTGAAGAAAAAGAAGAAGATTTTATCTCACCCGGAAGTGCTATGAAATCACGTGGACTGAGGGACAGAGGCACTTCCGGGTCGAGGAATATAAAAGGACTGTGGGAGATCCTAGCAGTGAGACGAGTTGGGAGGGTGTGGAACAGAGCTGCTGGGAGTGGAGGATTTGTGATTGATTAGTGTATTGTGGAGTGAAGGTTCTTTGTGCACATTATTATTATAATAAATTTAATTATTGGACTTTTACCTGGCGTCAGAATGTGTTGTCTGCGGGTTCAGGGGTCGACAGTGCCCCCTATCTGTCACATGCTGCAGATGGCTGATATTCTTGTTGTAAAAGGGTTGACAGGCCTACCTGTTTTGGTATACACATGTTTATGGATTTTATTGTTATTTTTAAGTGATTATGTGTTTCATTTTTACAAATTTTAAAATGTTATGTTCTATGTATTTTGTGGGTGAAGCCACAGGAGGCGGGACCACCCTGATATTACCGCTCCTAGGCCCTCTACCTGACTATAAAAGTGAGCTGAGAAGGCCTAGGAATGGAGTTTTAATTTTTGTAAGTATAGCTGTTTATTGCTGTATTTTTTTGTTTTTAGATTATTTTTTGTTTTGTTTCTTTTTTCTGGAAGGTGTATTGAGACTTGCTTGCTTTGGATTGCCTTCTCTCATTTTTTTTCTCTCAGCTAAAATGGTGCGGTTAATGTGGTCTTTTTTGGTCTATGGAAATTTTTCATATATTTTAAGGATATATTAATAAAAAATAAGAGGAAAGGGTTGAAATACCAATATAAGAACACAAGTACCAATTCAGTTTGGTTTACAAATGATATTTTCCTTTCTTTGATTTGCCTCTTAGTTTCATTGTTTTGTATTTATTACCATACAATGTTCAGTGTTCTAATGTCAATATCTCCTGGATGTACAGTAACTAAAAGAAGAAACCTGGGGCCTCATGTATAACGCCGTGTATAGAACTCAACACTATAACATGGCGTAAGCACAAAAGCGGGATTGTGCGTACGCACAGAAAAATCCAGATGCAGGAATCTGTGCGCACGCAAAATTTCACGTTCTTCCACTACATAAATCCCGATCAGCGTGAAAAGTAACGCACGTGCACGCGCCTTCTGTCCCGCCCCAACTCCTCCCAGAATTACGCCTCTTTGAATATGCAAATCAATATAAATAGCCTTCTGTGAAAAGACAATGGGAAAAGCACAGGGGAAAATATAAGAATTTCAGCGAATACCAAGTGGAGGCAAAGGAAAAACGTACTATTTGTTGGTTTAAACAGTGGTATAATCAACAAAAGAAAGTTGATCGAGTGACAGAGTGTTGGAGAAACTCAAAAGATCGAGTTCACAAAGTCGCACAGTACCTGAAATAAAAAAGAAATCACATATCAAAGTCGCTGTGAAAAGGCGACTCGCAGCGGACCGTCTGAGTGTCATATGAAAGCTTATTACGGTACAGACAAAAAAATAGGCACACAGTGGGAAAAAAGCACGAAATGTCAACTTTAATCTCGAAATTTCCACTTTAATCACATAGTTTATTTTGCCATTAAAGTAGAACATCATAAACTTCATCTTAAAATCGTTTATTTTACTAGTTTCTCAAGTAGCATGTTAAATGCTTTGTTCTGTATTTGATCTTCTATGTGTTCTATGTGTGTGAATCACTACGTGCTTCCGTTCTTTCTCTTTCTCCAACAGGACACAGAATCCATTACATTCGAGATATTACAGCTCTCTGAATAATTAAAATACTGAGATGTATACGTGATATCATTTTCATGATGATAGCAATGAAAGCATGTTATTAAACATGGGAACACGGTGGCACAGTGATTGTTCATATCTCACGCAAGAGGCTTGCTGCGCCATGTGCGACCTTCGATGAAATAATTTATTACAGAAGTATTGTCTCTTTCAAACGTACTTTTCTTTCTCCAAATACCCAATTGCCACACAATCAGCTCTGTAATAGACGTTAAGCCATCTGTAAGCTTAGAATGCCGATTCTTCAAAACTTTTAAGGAACATTGAAATATCTTCGTAGTACATGTTTAATTATTCTATCCGTCTATCCTTCCAGTGTCGCGTCAGCACCAGCAATAATACAGCGCAAGGCAGGAGCTATCCGTGAACCAGCTATACGCTGCGGCACCGTGTCCTCACATGTTTAATTATTAACAATGCAGATTATTTAAATGAAGTTAAAGTTTTATTTGTATACTATAAGCAACATATTTTGCTGCATTTCATCTTAAAAATGATATTGTCATCATACGCGCTTTATAAAGTAGCGCAGGTTGTGCAATATTATAACTGTAGGGTAAGTTTACAGTGAGGTAATTGTACTTATAAGTACAAACAGTTCTGCAAGGAGCACTTGATGGACTGATTGAGTGCGTTTATAGTTCTTGGGATGAAACTGTTTCTGAAATGCGAGGTCCGTACAGGAAAGGCTTTGACGCTTTTTGCCGTGGTTGAGGTAGTGTGTACTTGAAACTGTATACCGATAATTCTCTTTCCGATCAGCTGCTGCTGTGATTCACACTCAGATACAGTGATATAAATACTCCGAGTGGTGCAGTGAGAGTAATATGGAAAAAGATGATCCACAGTGGCAACCCTTAACGGGAGCAGCAAAAAGAAGAACAAGATGCAGTGAGCGTAACAACGCTAAAGCAGTTATGGTATTTGGAATTCTATGGCTATTCCCTGGACCATTATATTGCTACAGGTTAATTACAATTAGATGCATTACACTAATAAACAATATGCAGTTAATTTCAGTGTATTTATAAAGCCGTGTCAGGAATGTGGAGCTAAGAAAGAAAGGATGATCACACAGGAACAGTAGCACTGCTTTGACGCTGAGTGCCGCCAGTCTGCAAAACCGAGCGGAGAAATTGCGTACGCCAAGGTATGAGTCACCGTGGAAATGTGCGTGGCTTTACGCCAAGTTTAGGTTTTATACATCGCGATTTGAGCGTGGAAACATTCGTACGCAACATTTCTGTGCGTACGCACCGTTTATACATGAGGCCCCTGCTCGAAATATCTAGATCATAAAGACCTACATTAGACCAAAATGGAAAGCTCCTGTTCAAGGAGAAGTTTCAACAGCCATGTTGCAACCATACTTATGCTTAAATCTTGTAACCTATAAAGTTATTTTGATTGTTCATGGAAAATTAAACATGAATGTCTTTACTATTGGTGAATGCTGCCAAAAAGGCTATTCAGCAAGACACATTTAACTAAAAGATAATCATTAAATCTGCAAACAATTTAAGGATATACTAGAAACAGACTTTTATAATCGGATCTTCATTAATAAAGGTCAAACCTATACTCTTTCTTAAGTTGTGTAATTTAGCTCAAAATACATATCTCATATATCATGTTTGTTGTGATGTGGACTTTCCAAAAATTACTGGCAAGTTAGATAGAGATGTATTAAAGTCAGCTTCTGTTGGATCCTCAGTTAAACCTTACTTGATTACAGTTTTCACCTACCTATCAGACAGCATTATTATTATCATGAATCCTCACTGTTTAATAGCTCAATCCAGGATTAAAACAAATAAAGAAACACTGCTTAAAATGAAGGCTCATCATGACAACCAGGATTATGCTGCTCATCACCTTATCTTTCTCAGCCGGGTCAATTTTGACCCACCTAGTATTCCACAATGAGAAAATAGTGTTCTATACCATTTGAAGTTATTTACAAATTAATTTAGTTATGAAAAGCTTAGTATAGTCCTTCATAAATGCCTGCTAGCTCCTTTTTTGTGACTAATTGTCTTTTACTATACTTGCTCACAATCTTAATGTCTTAATAGTAAAGGTAGAAATGAATTTGACTACCAGAGAACACTAATAAACAACCAAGTTTATCCTGAAGTTTCTATTTAAATACAAAAAAATATAAATACCTTGACATAAGACCCAGTACTTTCACATGAATACCACTTGTGACATAATCTTAAATGATAGTCGTAATCTTCAAGAAATTCAGACACTTGAACTGACAACAATTTTCTCTTTTCATCAACAGCATAATTTAGTTTTCCAGCTGATAAAAGACAAATTTTAATACTTTATTAAAACATAGTAATATAAGTGAAAAAGTCTACATGAATGTGATATGTACTTACAATATATTATGTTTTAAGGCTATCATTTTGGAGGCAAGTTGTCTTTGTAGCCAAAATGCACACTTGGGTAAAAACTGGGAAAAATGCTTAAGCGATAAGAAGCCAACCTTATTCTTATGTCCATTATGGATTCCTACTATAGATCCATAATGTGCTGCAATAATGAAGGCTGTAACACAAGTGTAAAATAGCAGTAGGGAATTCCTAACCACAGGCTTTTTAATCATGTGTAGACAAAGTGGAATTTTTCCCAATAAAAGCCAATTTCAAGTGATTCAATGTAAGTTCTAGTCTTTCATAGGCATGGCTAGGACTTATTACATGACCCCATGATAGTTTTTTTTGGTAAGGACATTCCATATATTCTGTTGGATGTCTTGCAGGATTTTATAGAACACACCAATGAGATGCCAATCCACATAAGTTACTATATATATCTTAATAGCAAAGATGCTGGGGGAATCTGAAAACTCATAGGGTTCTGGATAGAATTTGAACTCAAGACTATTGAGCTATGAGACAGTAACACTAAATAACGTATTTTCCACCAACAGTAAATCAAATGTTTTTCACACATTTTTGCATTGACTTACCAATACATATTGGGACATTTCTCCTTATGTCAGCATTCTGACAATCTAAAATAAATAAGAAAATATTACAGAGCATTCCTTTATTTCTTTTTGCTATAAAATACAACTTATCCTTACTGTGTAAGATTAATGATGGCAATTAAAATGCTAAATAAGTTAACACTGAGAACTATGATATTTCTGTCTTAATATCGTAGACATATTTTAAAACGTTTGAATTACAACAACATGCAAAAAAAAAAAAAAACTTCTTAAAGAACTTAAATATTACTTTGCCCACTGAGAGTTTTTGAAAAGCAACATCCTTTTATGCCGTGATAAAAAATCAGCAGGTAGCACTCTTCGGTAACACTTCATTTTAAAACCTGTATTTTTCATTATATGGATACAGGAAGCCACAGTCAAAACCAGCACGACTGGCTGCAAACCAGGAACCAGCCATGGAGATGTCACCATGTTATTATATTCCACTTCCTCTCACAATAGGCCAAATTAGGGACACCAGTTAGTCCAATATGCACTACTATGGGAGGCAAGGGGGAAACCAGAGTAGCCATGCAGATAGAGAGTGAAGTGAAAAGTAAAAATGCATTTCGTAAGATTAATCATTTTAATAAAGCCTTACCTTGGACTGCATACTCCTGAAAAAGTGCAGTGCCACAATAATCTGGAAGAGTTCTAATTGTAACAAGAAGCCGTTGAGCAACTCCAACTTCAAAGCAGTTGAACTGCACATATACCTAAGAAAAACAGGTGAATACTGATAAATGTAGACGTTATCAGCTATTAAATTACAATACACAACTGTAAGCTAGTGTGAATTCAATTAGAAAACAGTAGTCCTAATTGAATTTTATATCTTCACCCTTAAACAAGTTAGAAAATGTACTAATGGTGCGACATGTAGGCTTGTTAAAGGGACTTATTTATTTTTAAAGCTGCCAAATTTTAGTTGTTATTCATTTACCTTATCAAAGACACAGATGTGAACACTAACATTAATTTTATTTTTTTAACAATGAGTTATACAGTATATGAAAGAGATAGTGATACCTATATGTATTTAAATGTATTAGAGATTTTAATGCTATGCAATTTATAGTTAATTGTAGTTAAGTCTTCTTAAACATATGAAATACATTTTTTAAAGAAGTACCCAATGGACAGTTAAGGCTAAAACTGTTGGTTGCTCCTTTCCTTTATCGTTCATCTCTACATAAAAGAAATTACTTTTTGCTTTCTTTGCTTGTACAATCATCAGATTTACTTAGTACGACTTTAAGCATTAGGAGAAGTGAGTTGAAGTGGCATCAATACACACAAACAGCCAATGTAACAGCGTATTACCTACCACACATGTGATTCTACTATAGTTTTAATAGCTGGTAATGGGGATTTGTTTTGCTGTCAGGAGTGGCTATTGTGTAAAAGAGGTAAGTGGGAAATTTTCAAATTTCAGCCATTTGTACATTTGTACTGCACACTGAGCTTTCAGGTCAAATTTGCTTGAAAAATAACACAATAAAAAATGTGGTTGTCATTTAACTGTTAATTGAGCTGCCACTCATTTAACTTTCACTGTGCCACTCATTTAACTTTGACACCATCAGTGAAGGAGATGCTGGCACATGCATGTTTCTGCCACTCCTCCCTGTTAACAGCACTGTTTGTTAAAATTCAAGTTTTGCACTTCATTCTCTTTTTTATTGTATGTATAGTTTACAGATGCATCTGACTCGAACTGTACTGATTTGGATTATTTTTATATACTTTATGGACTTTTTCAGTCTCAGAGACATTTGAATCTGTGGTTCACGGGATGACGCTTATGAACATTTCTTTGCCCCACGCTGAAGTCTATCTCATTGATTATAATGGATATACTGGATTGCTTTTGATTCCTTCTTTATGTACTTAATGATTGAGAAATGATCTGATTTTACACCCACCTGGCTTGCAGCTCTGGGACAATCATGGCTGTAATATCTAGCATCATATGTATGTGGCTGTATATTGTAAGCTCTGAATTCTGGGATCTTCATGTGCATTTTATAATATCTCCTACTATGCTTCCTCTGCTGCCTGCTATCATCACTCATCTGCGCCACCCCACCCCACCCATTTCAGCTTCTCCACTGTGCTTCTTCTCTGCTATTATCAGATAAGTATCACTCTGTACTATGTTAAAATATTCTTGTGACAAACTCCTTTATATTAAACAGTTTGTCCAGAGCAAATGGTCAGATTGGAATGTCCTAAAAGACACTGGCCAGGCGGTGAATGAAAAATCCAATGGCAGCATTTGTTCAGGAATATGCTGTCCTATTTATGGCTTTGGAAACAGGTGTGTCAGTGTGCCAAATTTGGAATTTGTTAAAATAAACTCTAATCATGGATCTGTGCACAATGAACCCTCATCAGCTAATATTGCATTGTTTAATAATAATAATAATAATTCATTACATTTATATAGTGCTTTTCTCAGTACTCAAAGCGCCATCCACACGTTAACTCAAGATCTCTTAATGGCAAAGCGCTGATGCTATCAGAATTCATTACAGACTCCAACTTTAACATGCTATGCCTAACAGAAACCTGGCAAAAACCAAACAATTTTATGTCTCTCACAGAGGCAATATCATCCAGATATGTTTACTTCACAGAGCCTCACAGCTCAAGACTGCCCATTGTCTTTCGGATGTCTGGCTCTTAAGCTAGTAAAGAAATCAGGTCATGTCTTACTCATTGTTCTCTATCGTCCCCCAACATATAATGCGTCTTTTTAATCTGACTGGACTGAGTTATTAACCCACTTAAGTTCCCTTTCGCAGACAGTCATTCTTCCTGGCGATTTCAACATCAATATTGACATTACTACATGTAAGCTGAGAAATGAATTCCTATCCTTACTGAACTGCTTTGACTTGATGCAACATGTTGATTTTTCTACTCACTCTGGTGGTCATATATTGGACTTGATCTGCACATCTGGCTTATCTGTCAACAATACTTATAGCAGTGATTTAGGACTCTCTGATCATAAAGCAGTACTTTTCACTTTTCCCTCCTCTTACCTGTAAACGTCAAACTTCTTTCAGAAACCTTAAAAACATCTGTCCCTCTATGCTTGCTAATTTTATTTCTGATCTTTTCTGTTTTCACCTATTCCATCAATGCTAGATAGTCTTATTGAGCACTATAACTCAGCCCTTCTTTCCACACCATATAAAACAGCTCCTTTAAAGAATAAGGAGGTTTCCTTTAAGCACTCAAGCTGGCCGATGTCACGTAAGACTGGCCTCACCGTGCATATCCAGGCTTTCTCTGACCATCAACAGGTTTTATGGGATGCACTAACTGCAGACAAGAGCACACATTATGGCAGGATAATAGAAAGTGGCCATAATAACCCAAGGGTTTTGTTTTCTGTAGTTAATAAACTACTTCAACCTGCATCTGGCCCAATTACCTCCTCTACTGAACTCTGTGAAAAATTCCTCCAGTTTTTCCGCAATAAAATTAAAGATCTAAATAATTCAACTAACATAAATCCGTCATCCATTTATATATTTCCCTGTCTTCTTACTCCATCCAGGGTGGAGTGGTGGCTCTGAGGCTAGGGATTTGCAGTGGACGGTTGCCGGTTCGAATCCCGTAAACACCAAAAGTGACTCTACTGTGTTGGGCCCTTGAGCAAGGCCCTTAACCTACAATTGCTCCGTCCTGGGTATGACATTAATCTGCATCCAGCCCTGCATGTAGGCCCTCCAACCTGTAGGGAAAAACCAGCTGGATGGAGGCAGGATTGGCACTCCAGCCACCATAAAAAACCTCACACTGGTTCTACTCCTTCTGAACTGGTGCTGAGGTGTCACCCATAGCATGGCTGCATTCGAGTCCTAATCTGGATCTTGAGTTGGTTTGTTGTGTGGTGGGTGTGGCAATGTGCTGTATCAACGCATGCTCCTAACCTCTCTCCACTCCATCGAGCTTTTTTTCTAAATTTTCACCAATCACATTTGCATTTGTTAATGACCTGCTTTGTAAGAATAGGCCGACTTCTTGTGTACTGGACCCCATCCCCACCACACTTCTTAAATCCTGCCTTCATGCCATAATCCCTAACAGTTACAACACTAATAAGTACATCCCCTGCAGTGACTTTGTGCCAGCTGCTTTTAAAATCGCAGCAGACTCTGGACAAACCAGCATATTAATTCTGTTTGATCTCAGTGCAGCATTTGACACAGTCAGACATGATATTCTACTGTTCAGAATGGAGAACATGCTGGGTATCTCTGGCACTGCCCTCCAGTGGTTTAAATCCTATCTGACTGACAGGCAGATCCAGCTCACTGCCAGTCACACAAGGGGTTCCTCAGGGCTCTGTCCTCTGCCCTCTGCTCGTCTGTATCTGTATGCTTGCCCTTAGCCATATTATTTGTAGCTATGGATTGGTTTATAATTTTTATGCAAATGCTGCTCAACTCTATTTCAATGTTAAAAGTGAAACTTCATCTGGGCTTTCTCACCTCACAACTTGCATCAGTGAAATTAAAACCTGGATGGAGCAGAAGTCTTTAAAATTAAATTGCAACAAAACTGAACTCCTGCAAATTGTGACTAAAGTGCAACTTAAGAAAATGAGCTCCTTTTCAGTCACTCTTGACGGTGATCTCATCAGACCTTCTTCTAATGCAAGGAATCTTGGTGTCATTTTTGACTCCTCCCTTTCTTATTCCACCCACATAAACTATATTAAGAAACTTTCTTACTTTCACTTCTGCAACATATCCCATGTCCAATCATTCCTCTCCTTTCTAATGCTGAGAAACTTATCCATGTTTTTAAGAAATACAGCATCAATTATTGTAACTCCCTAATGGCAGGTGCTGCTTCTAATCTTATATCACAGCTCCAGTTGATTCAGAACTCTGCTGCAAGAGTCCTAATACAAACCAGCAACAGCGAGCACATCACACCCATCTCGCTTTACCTCCACTGGCTCCCTATGTCTTATAGGATTGAATATAAAATTCTGTTAGTAACCTACAAAGCCTTAAATATCCCTGCACTACATCAGTGACCTTCTTTATCACTATGCTCCTGTTTGCCCACTAAGGTCCTCTGAATCTGGTAATCTTGTTGTGCCTCATACTAACCTGCACTCTGTAGGTGACTGGGCCTTCAGCTCCATAGCACCCAGACTTTGGAATGACTTCCTGAAATTAATTAGATCAGCTGACTCCGTTCATTCTTTTATAAAAACAACTTAAAACTCATTTGTTCAGGAAGGCTTTTAACTTAACCTGACATTCTGCCTCCTCTTTCAGTTTGCTGCTCTGTCCAGATGCTCAGTATAATTTGTGTATGTGTTACATCACAAATAATGTCATTTGCTAGGCTTTATTTTAGTATTGAAGTAATTATTTTACTCTGGTTTATTTTTTATTATATTTAATGCTTTGTGTATCCTGTATCTATCCGTTTTAGTGTTAAATTCAGGTAACATTTGTATCCACGGCTGTTACATATACCTGCTGTTTCTTTATGAGACTTAGTGAAGCACCTTGAACAAGGGAAAGGCGTTATATAAATAAATTGTATTATTATTATTATTACTATGATTAAAAACAGTCAACAGCATAGACCAGTGTAGGGTTTATCTCAGTAAAATTAATGCAGTCAAGAAATATAATTTTATCATCATTAGTATTAAATTGAACTGTTTCATTATGTCAGATTAAACCAACTTAACCTAAATAGCTTGGTGATGTAGCTTTTAACTTATACCCACATAACACAGTTTGTGTACCTGTATGAGATTAACATCACATACTGTATATATAGAAAAAAAAAAATGCCAGCAATTATTTAAATAGTTTTGACAGAAACCCATATTTATGAAACGGAACTCATGTTATCAAGTGGAGAAGGAAACGTTTCAACAGTACATCGAAAATAACTTCAAATTAATACGCTTCAATAACCACAAAAAACATTTAGAGCACACTGAAAAATATTTTTGTAACCGTCATTAAATTTTAGCTCCTCACCGTGAATAAATATGGGAGCTATAAGGAAGAATGTTCAGCTTTGCTGGTGGGGTTCCCTTATGCAAATATACTAACTTTATGCAAATGCAGAATTCAGTACCTTTCTGAGTTTAAGGAAATGCAGCAGTTATTCACAAAGTAATCTTGCACATTGAAACAATTATTTGATACTGATAGGTAAAACATGTAAATTTGCATATATTTATCTATTTAATATCATTATTTTAATTTAATTATAGCTTTTTTACTGAAAAAATATACAGTTAATTTAATGCATTATTATTGGATGTTTTTACAGTCAAGTCTACCAAATTTCAACAAAATCTATCTATTGGAAAGTGAATTCTTTTATGCAATCAGACAGATAGATGTGATGACCATGGCAGGTACTTTTGCATTTTGTGCAAAAAATGTTACTAAAAGTGATACTTTAAACACAGCTTATGAAATGCTACATTTTTGTCATAGGAAGATATATGCCACTTAAAAATCAGTTTAAAATTAAATGCTAGGATTCATGAACAAGCCATTATGATAACAAGTATATATTTCTCCTCCATGCTTCAAACTTTGAAAACAATTACATTTGTTTATTTCCCTGATTGGGAAATCATTTCTTTATATTTTGACATATTGAAACACTGTTGATGTCTACCATTGTCAAAGAATACAGGTATGTAGAAAAACAGTCCCACCCAATATCAATGGATTATATTGCAGACTTGTTTACTGTTTCTCCAAGGTGAGAATTGTATTTGTTTAGGTGCTGTTTTGTGTCAGATGAGTGCACAAGGGTTAATGTGAACATACTTCAGTGTATGATGCCTTTCTGTTCTGGCATATGTTTGTGACTGAGTTTTGAGTTGGGATATTTTGCCTGGGACAGTATTGAATCTTGAGTTACTGTGTATGATGTATTGTTGATATTAAGATTGAGATTTTGCATCTTTTTATTGTTTTTACTTTAAAGCTGTTGATTAGAGATAGAGGCTACCAAATGGCACAAGGACAGACTTAATGCCAAGTTTATTTTTCCTTTACAATGTTTTCTGGCTTTTTTGAATGATTTTAATATTCTACTATGATTGATAGATCATTGGGGAGCGTTGAATAACAGTAAAAATGAATGGTAAAAAGAACTTTGTAATTTTATGCTTGAACCCTTTTCAAAAGTTAATTGTTATACTTGGTTGTTTGTCTGCATTCCCTATCGTCATAAATTATGTTTAATTATGGCCACACCTACAGTATGCTTCCCTGTGTTGTTTCTCTTGGCTGCGGAGTATAATGTGTAAAATTAATTACAAAAAATGTCACTGTAGTGTTTAATCAAATATCTTTGTAAACCACAGGGCAGCTTGTTCAATCCCTGCCTCTGGCTTCTAATGTGATTCTGAGATTGTCACGTCACTGGTTCATTCTACAGTTGTAAAAATGATTGATGTAAACAATTGTATTATTTATACATTATCTATGTACAGTATCAGTAAAATGCCCTGGAATGGTTCTTGTTAAAGATATGTGACATTTAGGTGATAATACTGGGCGTTCCTACTTAGGCAGATTGGTTTAAACCATAGTCACTTTTTTATTCTCGGGGAAGTCTAAGCATGTTTGGGTTTCCTGGTGCTGGAGGACTGGAGATAAATTGCAGTCAGACAGAAATGATAAATTCAGTTTAGTTCAATTTACTATCATTATACCTTGAAATACAACAAAAGTTTTTGTAAGAATAAAATAAAGTATTATAATAATTGTTTCCGTGTGTTACATGGCACGCAGTGGTTAATTTTACTTTCTGAAAACTCATAGATCACAAGTTGGAAATGTAACTTTTTCATCATCTCTGTGGAATTTGCCTATTCTACCAGTGCCTTTTTCTCTGGGCACCTCCACATTCCAGAGGCATACAGGTTAAGGTTAACTAGTGACTCTAATCCGGACCTGTATGAGTGTTAAGTGTTAGTGCAAGTGTGTGAGAGTGTCGTTCTCTAGACAGGCAATAAGTCCAGATTTGCAGTTTGGATATTAGAACATTTAAACAGTTGTGACAAGAACATTTCATTCAGCCCAACAAGCTCATCCATCCTATTCCCCTAGACTGACTGAAATAACATCAAGATGAGATTTGAAAGTTCCTTAATTCCTTTACTCTATCACACTACTTGGTAATTTATTCCATGTGCCTATGGTTCTTTGCATGAAGAAAAACTTTCTAATATTTGTGCCAAATCTGTCCTTGCCAAGTTTCCAACCATGTCCCAGTGTTCTTGTTCCATGATTTATTTTAAAGTAACAGCTGGGATCCACTATTATAGTAATTCCCTTCACTATTTAAACACATTGATTATGTCTCCTCTTGATTTCTGCCTAAACTCAAAAGGTATGACTCCTTCAATCCCTAATCATAGCGTACCTTTTTGTCCTGGAATCGGCCTTGTCTAGCACTGCTATTTTTTTGTACTATAAAAAAACCAAAGCTCTACACAGTAATCCAGGTGAGAATTCACTAGTGCATTATATAACTTAAGCATAACCTCCCTTGACCTGTACTCCACACATCACACTATGTAATCTAACATCCTATTATCCTTCTTTATTGCTTCCGTAAACATACTTATGTAGATAGTAATAAGTACACTAAGACTCCTAGGTCCTTTTCATAATGTGTACTTTCATGTTTCTGCCTTCCCATAGTGTATTCAGATCTAATTTTGTTTGTGCCCATTTGCGTTTAGGTTAGGCCGCAGCTCTTATGAGCTTGTAATGCAATGGCCTACAAAATAGATGGAAGGTCAGGGAAAATCAGTTTTTTGTCATTTTCAAGACAGATTTATAATAATATTGAATCTGAATAGATTTACGAAAGCATTTAATGAACTATAGTCAAGGATTGTAGTAACAGAAAAATATGAATTTATTTTACTGTTGCTCATACTTTTTACCTTTTCATTTTTGATCAAGATTTCATAATTGGCAAATTGGATTTTTCCTGGAAACATCATCCGATCAATTTGTCCAAATAAAAATTTTGAGTTCTTTTCAAACTATTAGTAGTTAGCTTCAGAAAGTATATTAGTGGTAATTTCATGATTACTTACTAATACAAGCGTTAGGATTACATAAGCTTTTAAGTACAAACTTCAGTAATGTGATTTTCAGTGGTTTTCCTCTTTGAAGTATTGAATTTTGATGGTCATGCCATTAGCACTGCTGCCTCACTGCTCATGGAAATGGGATTTGAATTTTATTTTCTCCAAACTGTGTCAGTTTTTTTTTTTTAATACAGTTACTCTGTTTTTCTCTCAAAGTTCAAAAGATGTGCAGGTCTGGTTCTTTGGCATTGCTTAAGTGTGGCCTACAGTGGAATGCAGCCCCATTTTGTGTCTGTCGTGAGCCCAGTGCTGTCAGCACAGGTGCCAATCACAGTGACCCTGAACTGTATTAAGTGTATGTAGTAATAGATGATTAGCCACGCAACGTTGGAGCAATGACCATGTCGACTGGGTCAACTTAATTACAGTATATTTGTTGCTGATACAAAATTATCCTCAGGACTCTGAAATTGACTTGCAAAGATATCAAGTAAAAAACCTCAGATGTCTTGTTATAACTATTTACACAATATTTAAGATTACCTGTAAGACAATTAAGACCTTCTTCCACTAGACTTTTTACTTTTCCAGAGCATCATTTTGCAAACTCGTTTAGAGCTGTGACCCCTGCTTTCTGAAATGCCAACTTTGCGATTTAAAGCGTAAGTTACACCAAAAAAGTCCACCTACTCTTCTTGCATTTAGAGTTGACAATGAATGTGCATATATATGGATTTATTTTAATGGCTGAGAGTTTATCAATTGCATCAAAAGCCACCTTGACTGTGCTGTTTTTAAACTCTTTATTAATTTGCTTCAGATAGATAGATAGATAGATAGATAGATAGATAGATAGATAGATAGATAGATAGATAGATAGATAGATAGATAGATAGATAGATAGATAGATAGATAGATAGATAGATAGATAGATAGATACTACTTTATTGACATTCAAGGGGAAAAATAATTACTCTGTATGCAGCCTTCCATTTTTTACATGCTTAAGAGTCAGAGGGAGCTACAACCTTTTCTGGCATAAGATCATATTCTGGATCTTATGCCAGTAAATCACAGGGCACACGTCTGCATTCATTATGCTCACTTGCCTTTATTTCGATCTGTTGCTTAAACTATCATGTAGACAGAACAAAAGGGAAATATCAATACAAATATAAAAATTGAAAAAATGAATGGGGAATACTGAGTGTCAGAAGAGACTTACCGGGAGAACAGACACCACTGCGCAAATAAAAAGACATGAAAAACAGGTTAGAGTTGAGCTGCTTTAATGAGTTTGAGGCCAAAATTATAAGCAGCAGACAGGAAAGATGCCTGCAGGCAGTATACAAACTAATTGCTCCATACTAGATATATATTAAGTTAATTGGGTTAATTTTCAAACATTTCATTAATCAGTTTAGTGGGTTTTTTAAGTAATGATACATATTTTGTTCAAGTTGAGGAGCAATGTAGATTAAAGTGGTTAGTGTTTTTGCTGTGTCACTCAGTGGTTTCATGGGTTGATGGTTGGCAGTGAATGCAAACACTGTATGTTTATGAAAAGAAAGTGGAGCTGTGGTTAAAAAAAGTGTGTACATGGGACTTCTTTATTTCTGTTGCTTACCTTTTAACACCCATTTTATGACAGGTGTTGATAACATTCTAATAGATATGCATAATATATATATATAAATTACCACCAAGCCCTATCACAAACATGCAAAAGTATTCAGTTCCATTGAAAGTCATCATAATTCTCTGCATAACTAACGATTTGAAAACATATTTATCCATTCAGTATTTTTAATGTGAACTGTTATGCTGTACCAATACATTTCCAAAGTCAAAATAAACCAAATTTAAACACAGATCCGTCTCCTACCTGCTTCTCTTAACAATCGATGATTCCACCAGCCCTTGAGTTCCTGTTTCTTGCCCCTCTCATTCCGCCTAAAGAGCATGTAAACAACCAATATAGTTTGCATGCAGAACCGATATAGTTCATATACAAAGCTGTGACAGGGTGAGTGTGCATAACCAGCATGTTTCGTACGTGAAACCAGCATAGTACACACATAAAAACAGCAGAGTTCAAGCTCAAAACTGACATTCTACCCGCATGAATCCAGTATAAGATATACATGAAACAAATACTGTACAGTGCATACACAAATCCATTGCTAGACCCAGCAAACCAGTAGTATATGAACACAAGCCAATATAGTCCATACACAAATAGAGAGCATGTGAACATAAACCGATTCAGTTCACTCATAAACCAATAACAAACATACTGAAACCAGTGATATACACGTGCAAATCAATATAGTTCATATGCAAACCAGTGATATGCATACACAAACCAATATAGTTCACACATAAACCAATAGTATATGGACACAAACCAATATAGTCCATGTGAAAGAAACCAGTGTAGTATACATGCAAACCAATTAAGTATGCATGAAAAGTGATGATAAATATTCATAAACTAATATTGTTCACATGTAAACCAATAGATTACAAACAAAAATATATGATTTATGGCCTGTTTGGCACTTCATAGTAGAACAAGCTACTTACCTTCACCCGAATGGCTGACTCCCTCAATGTGTGAAAGAAGCATTTGAAGACTCTTATGTTCTGTATAATTTCTGTGCAATTGATAAGGCTAGTTTTATGTTTGGGTCAGAGTTCTTTACTTGTGATAATCATTTTCATAATCTTGTCAGTTCTCAGACTGATGTTAACTTGACTATTTTCACCTCTTTTGTTAGTTTGCTTTGAATAATAGTGTATGCTACTCTAATAATTGTAATGTGTGTAATAAACAATTTTCCCCAAAAGGCAAGGATTATACAAAAAGTTATCAGTAATTTGAACAATGAGGATAAGATTTGAGAAGTTTAGTTTTTATAGTGGAATGGTTTCTACCAACACAAAACTGTAACACTAAATGGGCAACATATATCGCCATTTGCATTTCTTTCCCACACCATTTTTCATCATGCCATTCGTGATTCTCAGGATGAACTTCACCTTAATCTACGGACACATCTATTGGTTTCAATAACGACCATGTAATTGTTTGTTGCATTTATTGAATATGCAGTAAAATATGTCAGCCTACTATTTACATAAAAGACAGAGGACAATATGTTGGTGCGTTTGTTAAGCACCTGCTGGCTCACATGTTCAGGAACATTGATTTGAATTCCGGCCCATTAATTGTGCACCTTCATATTCTCTCTGTATATGCATGGGTTTCCCTCATGTACTGAGGTTTTCTTCAACTCAGAGCCGAAAGATGTACATGTTAAGTTGGTTGGCAAGTCAGTTTGCTTATTAGTAAACTGAAATATTAAATATAAACTTATGTCTCTGCACATTTTTCATGCAACATGATCCAGCTTTTATATTACATGCTACTTTACTGTGCAAACTGCTGCTCTGATGCCAAAACAACACTTTTTAGAACACCCATGCTTTAGACTAGTATAGAACAATATGATTGAAACTCTTACCTGTCGATCTTGATGATTCCCTCCTAAAGTGTTACGAAATTTGATTGCTGTACACTGCTGCTTAGAAGTATGAGATGAAACAGTACACATTTCAACTCCTCTGAGTTTATCTATAAATTAAAGATTGTGCGTGTTATAACCTATGAACTGTAAATGAGGTAATTCAAAGCAATCTTGAGCACTGTATACAAAATGTTGGTCACTCAATTTATAACGAACTTGCAATTCTGTCTAATTACATTTTTGGGATGAATTCTACATTTTAAGTTTATATTTTACAAAAATTCACAGTGAAATAGTGTAAGCAAGAAGTCTCTGGTCAGTACATTTAACACTTTGTACAAATAAAATACAAATATGAATTTTCATTTACAAATATTTCAAGTAATTAGAAAGGTTACACACCATTAAGTTCCACAGATGCAACAACCTTTAGATACAGGGAGCAATGCCTTTCCCTGTCACATTTCATCACTGTCGAGATATCAGCACTTTTAAGAGGATTAGAAAATGACGTTGGGAGTCTTCGACATAAACCAATTTCAGCTGAAAAACAAAATCATGACAGATGTTAGGAAATGCATGGTAGCTTTTCATTTGCCTACTTTGTAAATCATGATAGTGATAAAGTTGTCAACATTGACACTGCTCAGACACATCAGACATCTTTACTGTATAGAATTTGTTTATTCTGCTAAGGTTTTTAGATTTCTCCTCACATCCCATTAAGGTTTAGGTTATATTGATTTGCACCTCTAAGTCAGTTGTGTCATGTGATGCCTGGGTTACTCACAGCTGGGATTACCTCCTCCTTGAACCTGGACAGTCTTCTTGATAAATAAATAAATAATCCTCAATAAAAACAGTGTTCAAGTGGAGGTTAAAACAGTCAATGAATAAAAAATAAATTCAGACAGTTAAAATTAGAAGGTTAAAACACAATTAGGATCCCCAGGTCCCTCTATTATCTACTCAGGAGGGGAAACATTTTCCATCAAGTGCATTCAACCATCAAATCTAGTTTGTGTTCCTGCCATCATCACATGGCCTTCAGCTGGGAACCCTGCAAATACTGCTGTTTTCTCCTCCTAATCCATGGGCATTCAGCAGAAGCAACTTTGTCCTGTGAGTGCTGCCCACTCACTCCTGTTAGGGCCCTGGCATTGCTTGGCCACACTACTATGCCCACTTCAAGCCTGAGCACATAATTTTAACTAAAAGTGCACACATTGCCACGGATCCCATACATGTCCTACCACATACAATTGATGTACAACGCCTTGCGTAGAATTCACACTAAAACATGGCGTATGGACAAAACTAGAATTTTTGTACACACAAAAAAATTCAAAAGTGTGCGTAGCAAAGTTCCTTTCACTTTCCCTTTATAAATTCCAATCAATGTGAATTTTAATGCACATGCAAGAGCCTACAGCCCCACCCCGACTAATCACTGAATTATGCCTATTTGAATATGCAAATCAATATAAATAGCCCCTTTCATTCAGTGTTCAGCAAAATGGAGGTTCTGCTCAGTGAAGTAGAGAAAAGGAAAATCATACTATTTGGTGGCTTAAGCAGTGTTATAAGCAACAAAAGGAAATTGATGGAGTGGCACAGCATGGAGGAGGTACTCATAAGTTCAAGTTCAGAAAGTAGCACAGTGCCCAAAATAAAAAAGATATATAAAAAAATATATATAAAAGATATACAAAATTGTCAGATATCAAAGTTGAGTGTCCACACCACTGCAGGAGGTAGGGAATTCCGGGGATCACACTGTTTGAGCAGTGAGCTGCTGCAATTATTGGTGAGACACTTATAACAGGCATTTACCATCTGGCTGTGTGTTGACGGACACTGTACTTGAGTCACAAAATACTTTAGAGGATGTTTTAAGAGAAAGGAATTAAATATAAATGCTGTACTATGTGTTATTGACCACAAATTAAATTAAAAAATAAATGCTGCATCCAATTACCTGTTTTTACATTCTGCTAATTACATTCAAATGAAATTGTAATGTAATGTAATGAAATCTCGGATAAGCAGTGGATAATGGTTGGATGGATGGATGAAATTGTAATGCTGTCCAATTTGGAAGGTCAGAGTCAGGTTCATCATACTGCAACTCTTCAGGTATGGGCAAGACATGATTGTGGGCCACATTATGCAGCACGGTACATGCTTGTGAAATGCGACACACTTTCTGTGGACTATGGAGCAGCACTCCACCAGCCTTAACCAGGCAGCACCAATGACCATTAAGCTGCCCAATAGTACATTATACTACTATTGTCATTATAATGTCACTCTTGTTCAGTCAGAGGGTTGGCAAGCGGGGTGAGAAGCCACGTCTTCAGTGGGTAACCACTGTCACCTTAATAACTGTATTTTATGGTTACATCATACAGATAACTTACAATTTTGACCAAAAGATTAATATTAAATGTCTTATCTTACAGAGAAGCCAGCCATCACACACAACATTTTCAAGTTTGTTCCCAACACTACTATTTCTCAGAATGAATGAGTCATGAGTTGAGCCAGGCCATCTCGCCACAACATTAATGAGACGCATTTTCACATCACAGATAATTTGCACATAAATAGAGCAGAAATGCTATCTATTTACAAAAGCAAATTAATTCTCTGAAATTACCTTTATAGCAATGTGCATGCAGTTTACGGCTCTGATTACATTTAGAAAACCGGATGTTGCTGCAAATTACGCTTTGCTGTTTGCCTTTTCAACCACAGCATAAGGAAATCATAAGTTTGGATGACAAGCAGATAATACCATCCCATATAGCTGGCATGGTGTGACTCAGTAATGACTGAGAAATGCCCAATCAGTCACTCAGTTCACGTTGAAAAGCTCCTGTGGCTAAAAACTCAAGAGTGGACAGAACTTACATAGGAACAGGTAGAGCATAATTCCTTAAAGTCTGCCTTTGTAAATCCGGCACCAGTTCAGCACACATCTCCAAGAGGATAACTCTTGGAAATGTAAATCGACTTAGAAGTCAGTGATCATCATGAGACAAGAAATCATTGTGATCTCTAAATACGCACTCTCTTCTATTTCTTCAATTTGCAGCCATGGTAGTTGGAATAGTTTGGCCATTCTGTACACCATTATATTGTTACAGATTGTTTACAATTAATTGCCTTAAATTTGTTAACAATATGCAATTCATTTTGGTGTATTTAATAAAGCCTGCGTCATAGATGTAAATCTAAAAAATAAAGGGAAGCCACACAGAAACAGTATCACTGCATTGACACTGGGTGCCGCCCGTTTACAAAACCGAGCAGAAACATGCATACACATGATCTGAGGCTGCCGTGAAAATGTACGTAGCTTTATGCCAAGTTTAGTTTTTATGCTACATTTCAACATGAGCTTGGAAACAGGCATACGCAACATTTTTGTTGGTATGCACCATTTATACATGAGGCCCCAGTTCACTTTCATATTCTATTAGAACAAACCATTTCAAATTTATTGAAAAGTCTTCTGTGGTAGACCTGAGGTTTATTGTTAAATAATTCTAATATCCTCAGGGTAACAATGTGTGATCAGCATATGTACGTATAATTATCCTGTGTTGTCATTGTTGCACCTTTTCAAAAATAATCTACCTACCTGCATTGATTTTATTAAACTGAGTGTCTTAGATTTTAGGAAAATTAAACAATTTAAACAGCTGAACAAAAATGTCCAATGTTACATTAGAGCATTTGGCTCTCTTTGAGTATGTTAGATTTTTATGATCTGTGAGAAACTTTTGCACTTTTTCAAATAATGCACCAGTTCTCCTAGAAGCTTGTTGAAAACAAAAGTGATTGCTTATTGCATATGTATTTCTGTTATTTGCAGTGGAGGAACACAAAAAAGATGGAAAAAATATTAAAACTTATCTTAGAAAGACCAAAGAAATCTAGAAAGTATTGCACGAAACAATTTTAGAAGTTGTAAGGAATCGTTTGATTTCTATCAAGTGATTCTTCTTTAATTTGTAAGGTAATTTAGCTTGTTTGTGTGTGCAATGTAAGAAGCACATATTCAAGTAGTTGAATGATGAGAAAACATAATTCTAATTGTGCTCTTTTAAGGCTGTGTATTGCACACTGAATATAGAGTAAAGAAGAAAAAGCAGAGTGAGTTTGCATTAAAGCAAAATTATATGGCCATCCCCAGATAACTTAATATTCCTGTGCCTAGAGTGTGTGCATGGAACCATGAAATTAGGAGATTACCAAGGTATTTTTGAAGACAATTTTGGACCCAGTGTTAGAAAGGGGGTGCCTCCGTCAAAGATCATGGATTTTTCAGCAGAATAATAGCTGCACATCAAAAAGTACCCAGGATAGTTTAAAGACAAAAAGTGGGACTGTTCTGAAGTGGCTGGCAATGAGTCCAAATCAACATCCAATTGAATTTTTGAGGGGAGATCTGAAAACTGCAGTTGGGAGAAGGCATCATTCAAATCTTTGAAAAAAAGTAGACTGGTGCAGACCTTCACTAGAGAGATGTGGAAAGTACATGGATTGTGATTATTCTTTGTGTGCTACCAAATATTAATTCTCACGCATCAATAATTTTGTCAAAGTCGTTTTTATTTTTTGTTTGGAAAAAGATATGTTAAATTCCGAATGTAATAACAAAATTGGAATATTAAGAGTGAAATAAGGAATTGTGGAAACAAGGTTTGTCATATTCAGTCTTGTTTTTCAGTAGATCAGTAGATCAGCTTCTACAGTAACATATGAGTTATCTGAGAAAAAGTGCAAATATGACAATATTTTTGGCCATGATTTGGTCAATTCTTACACACTTCAAAGACTATATTATAGCTAATAATTCTTAATTTCCAACATCTTTCTTATGTTCTGCTGGGGAGAACTTCTTAGTTAAGAATGCACATGGCTACAATTTTCCTATGTCCAGAAAATACTGAATTAAGCCTGTACCCTGGAATTCAAATTGCAAACAACAATCAGGGCGCTATACTACATGAGAAGAAATAAATAGGTTCTAAATTTTATTGAATGTTACTTGTGCCTCTTTAATTAAGGAAAAACTTTGAGTTTCCTTTGTCAAGTCCAAGATTGGAGATTTACAGTAATGGTGGTAAATTCTTTATAAATCACATATGATAATTAGTAAAACAAATTAAAACACTGCAAGCACTGTTTCAGAACAGTGATACATTTTTTTCAGCTGGAAATTAGGTCCCTGTGTCTATTCATGCAATATGGCATGTGTTACAAAATTTGGACGTCTAACCAGAGTATCGGTCATAGATAAAGGAGATAGATTCAGTTTCCCAGTACCATGGGAACACTATCAAATTATGAAACCATGCAAATTTTTTGATAACGAGATGTGACATGATCGGGGCGGACTTAGGAGAGATGAGGCCTTGAGCTTGTATTGTTGTTTGGATGCCCTTTTATGTCTTCTCAGGGAACCACAGAAACACTAGAATGTAATGTCAAAGCTTAGGAGTCAACAAAACTTGAATAGGATATATATAAGAACAACAAGTAGTGCAAGAGTATCCAATGAGTGTATGGTTACCACCAAAAACCACAGAAACTGCACCTGAGATTATGAATGATATGTACAGTATAGACGGGACATAGTATGCTGTGCTACAGTTTAAAATTATACTTGATAGCCATCAGAGCACAGTACATCATGTTAAATATTAAAAATGAACAGAGTCTGATTCTTCAAGTGTCTATTTTGAAAGAGAAAGAAAAGAGAGAGGTTGAAAAGATATTTAAAGTTATTACTCTGGCACCCAGTTATTTTCTCAGAATAAAAACAGATAAAAATAAACTTACAAATAAAATAAAAATACAAACACGCTGGCAGGTTTGGTTGTTCACCAGTTTACAGACTATGGGCACTTTTGTCAGGCTACCAATAAACTTCACTGATTGTGAAAAAGAGATGCAGCCAGCTCTGAAATTGTATGAGGTGCAGTTTGTAATGCTTCATTGTCAAATGACCTTTCTGACCATTTGATTCGTCAGCAACAATTTACTTAGGCATGTAAAATGTAGAGAACAATTTTACTTTTAAAATGGAATTCTCAGTACTGTGCCAAATGACAGGTAACTTGTTGTCGACAATATGCAAACTCCTGAGAAGTAAGCTGAGGTGTTTTCCACTTATGATCCTTATCCAGGATGGACCATAAGGCATTTCACATAAACATTTCATCTCATTACATTTCAGCTTTGGAATTATTATATAACTAGCAAAATACCCGCGCTTCGCAGTGGAGAAGTAGTGTGTTAAAGAGGTTATGAAAAAGTAAAGGAAACATTTTAAAAATAACGTAACATGATTGTCAATGTAATTGTGTTGTCATTGTTATGAGTGTTGCTGTCATATATATATACATATACACATATACACACACATATACACACATATACAGATATATTATATATACATATACACATATATTTTTTATATATATATTTTTTTTATATATACACATACATACATACATACATACATACATATACACACATAGATGCACTTACAATAACACAGAAATCAATATAAACAACATTAACATCATTATCATATGAGAATATGAAGTAATATATAAGAAGCACATTTCATATAAATATAAATTATTAAACAGTAAAATCTTCTTCTATAATTTGCTACCGTGGCTTTTCGTTGGTCTGTCCAGGATTTTAAATCACCTGTAGCTTGCAAACCGTTTCACCTATTGACTTGAAATGTGGTACACATATAATACGTCACGTCTGCTATCCACTTTATGGGTGATGATTGTATTACTCTTTTTATGTTTATTTATTTTAGAATCAACTCCTATCTGCGCACACCAGGGCGGCCGTGGGCAGATGCGTATGGTGTATTCACTCCATGTTATCGTGCATTGCGCTGTCACTGGTATTTTGATAAAAGAATTTGAACAATATATAAGAAGCGTATAAATTATTAAACAGTAAAACATTAACATTTAAGAAGTAAAGTTACATTGAGTACTACTGCAGTGCCTTCGGGTATACCTCATTTTTTGTTTGCCCATTACATGCTTAAATGTATACATTTTTTGGTGTACCTACCCGAGAACACGCGACATATAACCGAGCGTGGGAGAAGCATGGATTTTAAACACGCGTTGAGTTCATCTGCTGGTCTCCCTCGTGGAATAACTGGTAATGTTTGACTAAAATGTACACGAGTAAAACGACATTACCTCCTTTTTTTTTTTTTATGATCTCTGAGATCTTGCTTTTTTCGGTTCAAGGCTTCATAAGCTCTTTTATGTGCCATGGTGTACTTAATAAGTACTAATTATCCCAAACCATCATCTTTGAATGTTGCAAGACTTTCGCCTTGTATGTAGATCGGGGTAATTACATTCATTGCATTCCTAGTCTGAATCACAATCTGATTGTATGGGTGGTTACCTGGCACTGTAGGGTTGCCACCCGTCCTTTAAAATACGGAATCGTGCCGCGTTTGAGAATGAAATTGCGCGTCCCGTTTTGAATCAATACTGGACGGGATTTATCCCGTATTTTTTTTATCATTTTTTTTTAAAGCAGCGTGTCATGCAAATCATCCCACACGCATTTTATGAAGATGCCTCCTTTCCTACTTTTGATTGGGTAATACTTGATGTCATCGTTAGTTTGATTGGTCTTTTTAACTGTCCAGTGAGGAGGGCGTGTCTTTTAAGTAGAGTCTTTAAAGTGTTGGCACTGAGATGTGGCGTCAGCGCCATAGTTGAAGCCCCTAACGTTGCGGTCAGCAAGTCGGCTAATATCCGCCATGTGCCGTCTTTCAGTTGCGAGAAGCAGATCATAGAATGGTTGAAACTGTTGCCCCTAACGTTGCGCCACGGCGTGTGGTTCGTTTATACCTCGTGTCTTCTCATTAAACTTTTATCTCGCGAATATGTTATTGCAATCCGCAGCGGGAGCGTTTCTATAAACTTAATTTAAACTTACGTTTTACACCGTGCTTTGTTTCCCTTATGAACATGCTTGTATGCTTCACTCGCTCCGTTCTCAATTGTTTAATTAATTTTTTGCTGTTCGCTGTTTCTGGCTCTTCCTCCATTTCCCCCTACTTCGTTCTTTTATCTCGCGAATATGTTATTGCAATCCTTAACGGGAGCGTTTCAATAAACTGATTGAAAATAGTTTTGCATTTACCTTTTTAGTAAAAGGCGAGCTTTTAAGCCTGAGAAATCACCCCGTAAATGCATACGTTTAATTGCACATGTGTTAATATGTATGGTTACACAGTATTAAAAGACAGTGAATAACGTCAGTTACCTTTGTTCCCGCGTTTGATAAAAGGTGAGCTTTTAAGCCTGAGAAATCACCCCGTAAATGCACACATTTAATTGCACATGTGTTAATATGTATGCTTACACAGTATTGAAAGACAGTCAAAAATTAACGTCATTTACCTTCGTTCCCGCGTGTGACTCGTGCTGTAAATCTCTTCCTTGTTTTTAGTTCACGTGATTACGTAGGAGGCGTGATGACGCGATACGTGACTCCGCCTCCTCCATTACAGTGTATGGACAAAAAATATGTTCCAGTTATGACCATTACGCTTTGAATTTCGAAATGAAACCTGCCTAACTTTTGTAAGTAAGCTGTAAGGAATGAGCCTGCCAAATTTCAGCCTTCCACCTACACGGGAAGTTGGAGAATTAGTGATGAGTCAGTCAGTCAGTCAGTCAGTGAGTGAGTCAGTCAGTGAGGGCTTTGCCTTTTATTATTATAGATAATTACAAAGAAAGCCAGCAGATCGACATAACTGACATTAGAGCACATGAACAGCCTATAATTTGGTTTTAGATTGTTTTGCTGGACAGACTTCTGTGCACGTCTCTTATTCTTAGTCACAATTATGTCTAACTGTCTTCACTTATGAACAGACTGAAATTTTGTAAGGGATTATCTGCCTCGATATATCCACCTTGAGCCCTGGCTATTCGTTTACATGAGCTTTGAAAGTAGCCCAAGGCTGTTGTTACATCACAGATATTCAGTGGTGGTGTTTGAGATTACTATTTATTCAAAATCATCATATTTGTATGCTTCAGTATCACTAGAATTTTAGTCTATAATGCTTTCACTAACCATCGCAGAAGAACTGTAAAAATTATAGTACAACAAATTGATTTGTTTGCCACACGATTTCTGTTCCAAAAGCCTGTACTCAGCCACCCTTGCTGAAGGAAATCCTGCCCAGCCATAACCCTTCATTCACTGGTGACACATAAACTCAAGGATGAGAGCTTGCATACAACTAGGATTAAAGGGATTGGAGATGATTCGAACAGCCAGTACAGTGGAATGGATCACATTTTAAAACAAAAAACAAATATGTTTTCAGCTGTATATCTTGGTTAATTTTGGAGCCCCAGTAGCCTTTGGGACCCTGGGCTGCAGCTCAGGTTTGCCTATGCAAAAGTACGGTTGTAGACATGAGAGAAGTATAGAATCATACCGACTACTTAGTGCCATGATCTCTATTTTATTTGAAGAAAGCAATTCTACTGTCCCGTCAGGAGTTATTTCTTGCCTTACACCCATTCTTCCTCATGTGGGCTCTTTCTCACTGCGACCCAGTAATATAAACTGCAAATTGACCAAATACTATAGTTTCCTATGCTTAAAAACAATTTGGTGAAAAACCGTATTTGTTATTATAATAACAGCTTGAAGGATTTCATAAATATCATACGTCATATATAGTAGTCTCCACATCCATGTAGACTTTTCGTATGATAAAATGATCTTGTTAGTTCATTTGTATATTCTATTCAAGAGCATTAAAATTGAATAGGTTAGATAATGTTTCTGGCATGCATGGCATATAGCTCTGTGTTTTATTGCATTTGGCTCACTGACGGTTCTTTGTAATGTTACCCAATCTTGGTTTTCTGGAAATAGATAAAGCATAATAATTTTAGGGAACTGTCTTTCTGGAAAAGCAGTATTGAATTAAGGGGTAAAGGTCAAGTTCTATGAATCACTCGTCTTATATTTACAACATCAAAATTGTTTACTCATGGAAATAAAATGTATACTCTTGCTGTGGTTCAGTATTGTAGTCTTTATTGTTTCTGATGGAGTATTCAAATGAAAAATAAACTAATGAATCCAAATTTATATGCAAAAGGAAATTAACTGAGAAATCTCAAGTTGCTTCCACTTGTATTATGTTACTAACCAGGGACGTTAATAAGCTTTTATTTAAATTCAGCAGTTTGCTTTAAGCATACTTGTCAGATGCTTCTGTCAGCATAGGCCTTACATATTTAATACACATAGTACTTACCTAAAAGGCATTCCTTTTTGATGTTCTGAACAGCAGGTATTTCTTTATTATTTTATGTCACTGGTCTCACAATCCTATTGTATTTTCACTCAGATTATTTAAAGCACAGAGGAGTTATGATTATATGATTAAACATTATTTGTTTAAAGCACATAGACACACATTATCATGGTCTCCATTATACTAAAGCTTTTTTAGAACTATATTATATTATATTAGCCGACACCTGCCGTAGCATATGGCGGTGTAAGAATAGGAATGGAAAATGGTGAGATAGGAATTCAGAAATCAAGAAGAAATAAATACTTCTTGAAAGACGCAGTGTGCATGTAGAATTTCCGGCCAAGCAGGATTACATGTGAAAGTGATAAATAAATCAGGCTTTCCAAATTTACGTACTATGGCCATGGCATCCTGATAGTTTTGTTGCATGTATCTTGGACTTCCTGGAAATGTGGACGGTAATATGATCATTTTGTCTACACATACGTTGTTATTTTCAGCGTTTGCTTGCAGTGTATCTCATAGTTCCACACGCAGATCTTGTTGATGTAATCTGAGATAGTTGAGACGCGCACACTCTGTTTTAACATATGCATCTACGACGTACTGTTGGAATAGTTTGCCGCTGGAGTGCAAAATACTAAATGTATTCCTCATTGCTAATCTGTACGCGTAAAATTGGCATTGAGTAAGCCTTATTTACTTGGCGGTTCTTTTATCGGGAACATGTAAATCTTTGTGCCAGTCAATGTCTCTGTAAGGGAATAAAAGTGGGTAAACCATAGGATCGCAATTCAAATTGAGCATGGAAATCTGTTTACAGGAGTTGCCTATGGGATAGATGCAAATGGCCCTTTCAGCAGGCGTTTCGCCATCTTCTCTGACGAAAATCACAGCAACATCGGTGTGACATGTCGGGGCATTGTATCGTCGTAAATCCTGCCTAGGGTTTTCCTTGAAAACCATTCGTACAGATGCTGTTGGATTAGACTGAGTGATTTCATGCATGTGTTTGTATGATTTAGCGAAGGGGTTGATGGTTCTGAGCATGGAATCTAGCTGGAGAAGTACATTTTCGCTGCATGCAGTTTGCTTTATTTAGTAAGTGTACTTCAGTAGCTTGCGCTGTGTCAAAAACATACAATTGTTCATATCCTGGAGAGGTAGAAGTGTTAGCGTATAGTGGAGAGATTTGGTAATAAATTTGCCTGTATATTTTAAAACAGTATGGTCTGTGGTCAGGAGGTTGAGTTATCTGTGCACCCATGGAAGCAAACGCTAGAGAAGAGTTGTATTCTCAAATGTGTTCACGATAATGTTTAGCTTCTGATGTTTGCTGTGTAAGAAGCTGTTGTAAAGACACAGGTGGCTCCCGCAAATGTTTAGCTTCTGATGTTTGCTGTGTAAGAAGCTGTTGTAAAGACACAGGTGGCTCCCGCAAACCGTTGTGGCAGCACCTCGAATATTTGTTGGATGTATTATGCTTAGCAGGCCAGTGTAGTGCATGACATGGAAGAGGACGAATAGGAATCGAGAAATGCTGTGTCAGATTCGTATGGGTGGGACCAGTTTTGAAGTGGAAGCAGGACGAACCAGAAGAGAAATATATATAAGAGATTATATTATATTATATTATATTATATTATATTATATTATATTATATTATATTATATTATATTATATTATATTATATTATATTTCTGTCTGTCAGTCTAGGATTGTTGGGATAAGATGCAAGACAGTAACTAACTGCGAGAAGGACATCAACAAGCTGCAAATCCATCACAGAGCAGAGTACACTCAGGCACAGATCTAAACTTTCAAACTCTACATAAATTTAGAACTGCCAGTTAAGTTAATACACACGTCTTTGGGATGTAGAAAAAGAAATCAGAGTTCTAAAAGAAACACTGGGCCTGAATGTACATAAAATGGTAGGGTATTTTCCAAACTGAAATCACTACAGGTGGCATAGCTTCCAATCATTAATTTCTTTCTTATTCTTTATATCTCTGACTGTGTTATCTTCATTTTATTATAAATACTGGCATAGCGTATATAATAAAGTCTCCTACTACCAGATGGTGGTGAAAAATCATCTAAGCAAAATCAAAATGCTACAAGTTAACTTCACAGTATTCTAGTAACCCTGCTTTCCCACACTTCTTCTTTCGGCTGCTTCCGTTAGGTGTAGCCGCAGTGGATCATCTTTCACCATATCTTTCTGTCCTCTGCATCTTGTTCCGTTACACCGATCACCTACATGTCCTCTCTCACCACATCCATAAACGTTCTCTTAGACCTTCCTCTTTTCTCTTGCCTGGCAGCTCTATCCTTAGCATCATTCTCCCAATATACTCAGAAAGCAGCGCAACCCTGACCCTCTAATGTATTTATTTCTAATCCTGTCCATCCTCGTCACACCCAATGCAAATCTTAGCATCTTTAACTCTGCTACCTCCAGTTCTGTCTCTTTCTGTCTGGTCTGTACCACCGTCTCCAACCCATATAACAAAGCTGGTCTCACTACCATCCTGTAGACCTTCCCTTTCACTCTTGCTGATACCCGTTTGTCACAAATTACTCCTGACACTCTTCTTCACCCATTCCACCCTGCCTGTACTCTTTTTTCACCATTCTTCCACAATCCCCATTACTCTGTACTGTTGATCCCAAGTATATAAACTCATCCACCTTCACCAACTCTACTCCCTGCATCCTCACCATTCCACTGACCTCTTTCACATTTACACACATATATTCTGTCTTGTTCCTACTGACCTTCATTCCAGTCATTCCCAGAGCATATCTCCACCTCTCCAGGGTTTCCTCAACCTGCTCCCTACTATCTCTACAGATCATAATGTCATCAGCAAACGTTATAGTCCACTGGGACTCCTGTCTAATCTCATCTGTCAACCTCTCCATCACCACTGCAAATAAGAAAGGGCTCAGAGCCGATCCCTGATGTAATCCCACCTCCACCTTGAATGCACCCGTCACTCCTACCGCAGACCTCACCACGGTCACACTTCCCTCGTAAATATCTTGTACAACTCCTATGTACTTCTCTTCCACTCCCGACTTCCTCATACAATACCACAGCTCCTCTCGAAGCACCCTGTCATATGCTTTCTCCAGGTCCACAAAGATGCAATGTAACTACTTCTGGCCTTCTCTATACTTCTCCTTCAACATCCTCAGAGCAAACATCACATCTGTGGTGCTCTTTCTTGGCATGAAACCATACTGCTGCTTACTAATCATCACCTCACTTCTTAACCTAGCTTCCACTACTCTTTCCCATAACTTCTTGCTGTGGCTCATCAGTTTTATTCCCCTGTAGTTACTGCAGTCCTGCACATCCCCCTTATTCTTAAATATCGGCACCAGTACACTTCTTCTCCACTCCTCAGGCATCCTCTCACTTTCCAAGATTCCATTAAACAATCTGGTTAAAAACCCCACTGCCATCTCACCTAAACACCTCCATGCTTCCATAGGTATGTCATCTGGACCAACGGCTTTTCCATTTTTCATACTCTTCATAGCTGTCCTTACTTCCTCCTTGCTAATCCGTTGCACTTCCTGATTCACTATCTCCACATCATCCAACCTCTTATTTCTCTTGTTCTCTTCATTCATCAGCCTCTCAAAGTACTCTTTCCATCTGCTCAACACACTTTCCTCGCTTGTGAGTACATTTCCTTTATCACCCTAACCTGCTGCACATGTTTCCCAGCTCGGTCCCTCTGTCTAGCCAATTGGTATAGGTCCTTTTCTCCCTCCTTAGTGTCCAACCTCTCATACAACTCATCATATGCCTTTTCTTACACTGTATAATACTAATTCTTGACCCAATCACAATAACACCTCTAATACTTTCCAAGTTAGTTGCTTTACTGAAGCAGAAACCATGATAAGGTTTCAGAAATATTTGGAGAAGAGACTGGGACAGCTTATCTATTAATTAAACAAATGGGCTTGATGGACTGAATTGTCTCATCTCATTTGTCAAATTTTATATGTTCTTATGATGATGATTACTTTTAGATTGCCAGAACAATTAGTTCAAATAGTTATGTGTTAGGGGTGTTAAGGCACAGCACAAAATATACAAGGTCCACTGCTAGGTTTTCAGTCTATATAAGAAAGTTGAGGCCATAAAGGACTTACATAACATTACAACAAAACAGGAACTATTATAACAGTAACTTTTGTAAGTTATTTATAGTACTAGGTTATTGAAGGCCAGTTCAACAAAGCGCATATTTATATTTACAAAGCATTATCAAGCATCTTATTTTAGATGTGTTTGGCATAAGGGAGAAAACCTAAATTATCTAAAAAAAAAGAAAAACCTTAATAAATACAGTGAATATGTCCAGACTGCAAAAAGTGATCTAAGTGGAAATCAAATTGAGGTCCCTGGAGAATTAAGTCAGCAGACAGTTGATATCATTATTATTATGATTTACCTGGCTATGTGGCATTAAATCTTCTGTTTACTTTGGTTAGGAAGATTGTTTAGAACATTTTTTTAATTGTATGAAATACCTGCATTTTTTGTTGGTTGCTTTTGCTTAAAGCAGACATTCCTTGTTAATGTTACAGAGAGCTGTTTGAGGAAGTGGAAGTAACAGAAAGTTCAGAGATAGTTCTGTCCTTTTTCAGTTCCATCTGAATTCCTCTGCATTTACACAAGATCATAGACGGATTACTCACATGTTGTTCATTAGTCATATTTTATCAACTATGACAAATGTTATTCTATGTACCTATTTTGATTTATTTACTTTTACATTAAGAAATATGATCAGAGAAACTAAGGAGCTGTTAAATGTGACAGCCTGAGCTGTTTTCTGACAACAGGAGCATTTTTATTAACCTTCCCTCGTCTATTGTCTAACTTACTTATCCAGTAAGTGTTTGCAGGTAACACTCACTTATGCTGGGCCAGTTAATAATTTATAATTAACCTATCAAGTATATCTCTGAGATGTGGAGGAGACCTGGAGGTGTGAGATCTACCACTGTAACACTTCGCCATCTCAGCATTCCTCTTCGTATTTATGTACACTACAGTCTCTAGATTTTACAAAGAAGAGAGCAAGCAATATGTTTATGGGTAAAAATACTTTGTTCATGAAAAGGGGGAAATTTGCCTGACTTATTGAAGCTAATAGAAAGGCCACAGATTACAGCTTTTAACAGTATTGATGTACAGAATGAACAAAAAAAAAAGTGGATGAATGAAGGCTAGGAAAATGCCAACTTGTCTGTCTCAGTCATGATTTCTTATGTGCCATGCAGATAGTAGAGTCAGAAATTGATGGAAACAGTAGGAATCCATGGGTCCCTTCTAACTTGTTTCAAAGGTACTGGCTAGTGGCGGTAGCATCATGGCCACAGTCTACTTTTTTCAAATGAAAACAGAGGACACACCCTTTCAAATTGGTGCCACAAATATGGCAGTCAATTCCAAAGTTTTCAGATGTCAGTCCACACAGATGCACACATCAATACAGTATTTTCAAATTTTTATTTTTATAAGATTCACAGAGATTGCAGTTAGTTTAATGGGGTAATTAAGTGTGGCCAGTGTCACTTGATATAAAAGTTTGTGATAATTTTAAATAGAAGCACTGCTCCTAGTCATTCAAGGGCCCAGTGGCATTTCTACATTAAAGAACAGTGAGGTGCAGTACCATCAGATACTGTGCAAAAAGTATAATAAGCTTCCATAAGTAATTTAACTTATTATTTAAATTATATTAACAACCATCAGCTGTGTCTTATTAAGTATTTTTTCTCCAAATTTCTATTTAATGCTCAATGCAATTACTTATTAGGAAGAATTTTAGTAGGTGACATTGTTTTTGTGCTCAGTTCTGCAAGCCTGTCTCCAGACGAAGAGCTGAACCAATTGGCCCTGCAGTGTTTTCTATACCCTTGCATGTGTTGAGACATATGCAACCTTTCCAGTGTATTGATGGTGCTGGAAGGTCTATGCCCATATCAAAATTAAGCACCATCTGTTGTTGTTTTATTTTTTTGACAAATAAATCCCTACCAATATGGAGGTAAGCACTGTTACTGGACAGGTAGAGGTGCAGTTTGAGTTGTGCAGTGTGTGTAGTCTATGTATTCATTCCATTCTATTGTGGCTTGTCTTTTTTCATCTCAAAGACATTTAATTTTAAACATGAGGATGTTGTTGTTTCCATTTAAGCAGGTCATAGCCAGTAGATTTTCCTGAGCATTTTGTGGATGCAAGGCCATCACTTTACTTAGTGTTTTAATATGTATGGCTATATTTTGTCAAATGATGACAATGTCAGAAGGTATAACAATCATCTGATGCTAGTTGAGACTAACAAGGCACAGCACCACATTGCTGAGTGATTTTCGATGACACAAAATGCATCTGAAATTGCAAGCTTCACTAGTCATAAGCAAAACAGGAAAGACCGATTTCTCCAGAAGTTTGCTTACCACTGAAATTCCTCAATGCTGCTTTTAGGTTTAGGAGACGGGGCAGATGTTAGGGCAGTAAGGCCAACATGCCTCATGGCACTAGAGCAGTGAAGGAAGGATACGCACAGAGAATCCACAGCTACTTCCAAGACTTCAGAGATGCATGGCACTTGTAGCAAAGTATTAAAGCCTTCACTGAATACAGGCCCGCACCACAGGTCTGCAAAAGTGATACCTTTACCAGGCACGCTGAAAAAAACAATTCTACACACAGTTTGATGCATTGGACATTATGCTCACAAAGAAGACCATTCCTCCTAATGAAGAAATACTGAATCTCCCTATTGCTAATGTGAGAAAAACTCACACCAGAGTGAATCCATGAAAGGCTGCAGGACCAGAAAACATCCCTAGCCATGTACTCAAAAACTGCACAAATCAAGTAGTGAAAGTCCTAATGGATATCTTCAACATCTCTCGATATCAGGCCAGCTTTCCTGCGTTAATCAAATTCACCACTATTATTCCAGTGGCAAAGAAATCAACCTGTAACACTCACACTCATTACCACAAAGTATGATAACAGCATGACATGACATACCGCAGTTTGCTAATGCTCCAACTGGACCATGATGGCTATCATAACATTTGCTCTTCACCTGCTTATGTTTCACTCAAAAACACCTATGTCAGAATGCTGTTCACTGACTTCAGTTTTACGTTCAATACCATTATCCCTCAGAACCTGAAAGGAAAGCTGAGACTGCTAGGCTTCAGTACTTTCCTCTGTAAGTAGATTTTGGACTTCTAGGGAGAAAATCCGACAGACAGTCCACATCAGCAGTAATGTATCCAGCACCATAAAATGGAGCACTGCAGCTCCCTGAAATTGTGTGCTTAGGCCACTTCTGTTCACCCTTCTGACCCATGACTGAAGCCGGAGATGCAACAGTGTGGTTCTCATCTGATGAGTACAGCTTGGAGGTGGAGCAGCTGGTAAACTGGTGTAGGTGTAACAACCTGTCCCTCAATGTTAATAAAACTAACTACAGTGGAAACCTTGACTTACGAACTCAATTCATTCGCGAGGGCTGGTTGTAACTCAAGTTGGTTGTAAGTCAAGACTATTTTTCCCATAAGAAATAATGGAAATACCCATAATGCGTTCCGAACCTCCCACAGCAACACTTACTTAACCTTTTCATAATAAAAAAGGGTTGTATAATGAGCATAATGTACCAAAACACCTATAATTTTTCTAATGTACTAACCAAAAAGTTATAAAAAGTGCCTAGCCTACCAGAAACAACAATTTCATACTGTACTCACCATTTAATTTGACATCTTTGGGCTGCAGGAATGGAGGAGGAGGAGAATGAAATGGAAGGAGGTTATTGTTTGGAAGGAGCCTCCTTATACAAATCTTTTCTTTGTCGAGATGGTGGATTTCGACATGCTGTACATATTAGCGAGATCAGTCACACGAACACCACTCTCATATTTCCGCACAATTTCCTTCTTCATTTCAATTGTGATCGCTTTCTTTACCTTCGTTACCTTCTCTTCCTTCCTTAGCAATTATCGAAAAAAATTATATAAATCACTGCACTGACCGAAATTACTTCCACAAACACATGTATCTGGGCTCCAACTGACTCTTACAAAGACTCTCGGCTGTTTGTTTACAATCGCGCAAGCGGATACACGTGACCGCATTCAGGTCGTAACGCAAGATGTTGGTCATAAATCAAAACAAAAATTTTGGTCGTAAATCAAGTTGTTCGCATGTCAGGCCGGTCGTATATCAAGGGTCGACTGTAGATGACTGAGTTTAGAAGTCCCACCCTACTAACACGCCACTTCACACGGAGTGCTCTATAGTAGAGAGAATGGAAAGCACTAGATGATCCTGATGTGCACCTGGTGGAGGACCTGACATGGTCTATCGACACCTTCTTCTTGACAAAGAAGACACAGCAGTGACTCAGTTTTCCACATCCGGTTGTAAAGAGCAAGACTTTAATGCCATATCCTCACCACATTCTACAGGGGAACAATCGAAAGTGTCGAGACCAATTGCATTACTATCCAGTATGGGAACTGATCTCAAATTAATTATGCACTGCAGAGGCCATCACTGGGACCTCTGTCCCCTCTATCATGGACATTTTCACAAATTGCTGCATCTGCAAGACCTCCAGCATTGTGAGGGGTTCTTGCAACCCCTCCCACAATCATTTTTCCTTTGCTTCCATCCAGCAGAAGATATTGGAGTCTATAAACTAATACTGCCAGACTGAACAACAATTTTGCACAATTGATGCTGGTGTTTTTCTTTTATCTTATCACATAGTTTATATACCAATGTATATGATATGTTATGCACTGCTGCTATTTATACTTTGAATAGGATTGCACATTTACAGCTAGCAAATTATTTGCACTGTAGTACTCCTATATAAATGTTTGTATTTTAGCCTTATAGAAACTTTGGCTTATAATGTTTTTCAATATGATGTTGAGTTGCACAGATGTTGTTCATTGCATTACATTCCTGTATGTAAAATTATCCACTGTCCTGTATTGTCTAACAGTTGCACTGTGTTCCTGGGAAAACATACTTTCGTACCACTGTATAATGTACCAAGTTATGTGTATACAGTGGATGGTATGACAATAAAGCCCACTTGACTTGACTTAATTTGATATTATTAGTTAGGTAAGGTTATTTTTACATTTGAGATGTCTGCACACATATAGGAAAATTCTGGTATTGCCCAGCCACAAATTTCATGCCAAAAACACATAGGACAAATAAAATGATTACAGAGAGAAATAACTTAAGGAATATTATGTGATATGCCATAACTCAGAATCTGTTTGACATTCATCGTGTATTCACACAAAACTATGGATGACGCATTTTCATACATGGCCACGGCCCTTCAAGAGGACTGCATATTTGTAACAGTTCTTGAGAAAACAATGTGTCATTGTTTGTAGTAGTTTGTAGTACTAGGGTGTTGTACCATGTTAGCCATTATGAATGTAGAGAAAAGCCAAGCAAAATGACACCTTTTATTGGCTAACTTAAAAGATTACAATATGCAAGCTTTCGAGGCAACTCAGTATTTATATACACATTCTAGGACAAGAAACAACATTGGTAAATCTTTAAATGAGAAAAACTCCAGTTTCTGTATTACATCTTGCCTGAAGAAGGGGCCTGAGTTGTAATCATTTTAGTTAGCCAATAAAAGGTGTCATTTTGCTTGGCTTTTCTCTACAGTTGAAAGTTTGAAATTGTGTAAATACACCATATTGCCTCACCAGATAGAAAACCTTTTGTCGATCTGGGAAGAGAGTCATACACCGATTGACATCACTAGAGAATCAATGGTGATGATTGGCTGGTTTGTGTTCCTTGGGTTACTGGTGTCTGTGAGCTGAACATCAATTTCACAAGAGTGTATTCAAACCAAAAGCAGTGCATGGTGTACTTTTTGATCATTATTGGACACAGTTTACGTTGTTTTATAATGTATTTTTTTCTGTGTTGTCTGCTGCAACGTAGCATAATCACCATTCAATAACGTTATTTTTTTTCTTGGAATAACACAAACAATGCAACATTCTTAACCCCCAAAACTGCTTAATCCAATTCAAGAGTCACTGTGTGCTGGAGCAGCACTGAGCATAAGACAAGTAACAGTCCCAGACAGGGTACCAGTCCATTACAGATATACTGTACTGTACAAGAAGTGTAAATAACTATATATGCTTACGCATCATTATTTTTCATCAATGAAAATGATCCATCATGATTCTTTCAGTTAAATGGTGAATCATTACTTAAGGACACTTGTAAAAATTATTGGGAAGTGCAATTAAAATGGAATTCAGGAGGCACCTGAGGGAAACAGGAAGAAAGGACTTGTCTTTTAGTTAAAGTGGAATTCTTGACATTTGAAAAGTGTGTGAGTGAGTTTGCATGTTCTCCCCGTGTCTGCATGTTTTTCCTCTCACAGTCCAAAGACATGCAGGTTAGGTGAATTGGTGATCCTAAATTGGCCCTAGTGTGTGGTTGGGTTGTGTATGTGTATGTATGTGTGTGTGTTCACCCTGTGCTGGACTGGTGCCCTGCCCAGTGTTTGTTCCTTCCTTGTGCATTGTGCTAGCTGGGATAGGCTCCAGCAGACCCCATGACCCTGTTCAGGACTAAGCAGGTTAAAAAACGACTGACTTTATATTGATGTAATGGGTGGCATGGCAGAGCTGCTGCCTTACAGTAAAGAATCTAGGGTTCATGCCTTAGGTTCTCCCTGCATGGAAATTGCATATTCTCCCTGTGATTGCATGGATTTCCTCCAAATGTTCTGGTTTCCTTCCACTGTCCAAAGACATTCAGGTTAGCTGAATTGGTGATGCTAAATTGGTATATTTGGTGTGTGGATGTTCGTCCTGCGAGACTTGCAACAGCATCACACATTGACCCTGGTCTGAATTAAATGGGTTAGAAAATTTCATGACATATTGATGTAATTACCAGGTAATCATATGTGTTCTGTCTTATGTTTAAACATGTTGATTTCTTATTTTGCCTCTCACTTAGCTATTGACAACTATAACTGTGGCTCTCATTAAAACAGGGTGAGAACCACTGCACTACAGAAGGCACTACATAAAACAAAAACATGTTCCTATTATTACTCCTACCTTGTTTCATTTTGTGTGTGACACTTACTGCTGGATGCAGTTGTTCCCTATTTGTGTCTCATGCAGGAGCAATCTAGCTTGCATTAAATTACTGCCACTTTCTTTACTCTAACACAGCCTCCTGAGCTCTGTTATTCTGGCTTCATTAATCATACTGGCTGTGTAGTTACCAACTCTTTGACAATAGGACATAGATTTGCCAGACTTGAATTAGTTCTTCTGTTCCTTGCTTCTTTTAGATTTCAGCTTGTCAATAACATCTTCTAGATATGGGGAGACCTCAGTTGATACTTCAAGGCACAACCTGGCCTTATTTTCTATTGTTACACACCTTCTGGTGAGGACAATATGTCAAACTAATTTCTTTTGCTGACAGTTAAAGATGGGCACACTCTACCCAGTCAAGGCAGACTTTCTCTTTATTATTACTTCATGAGTGTTAGTCACCAACCTTAATGTGCCTCCTTGCTATTTCCACGTCTACATTTACATTTTCCGTCGTCTTCTGTGTACATGGATACTTTGATATTTCGATGTTGTTTCATAGTGGCAGTTTCATGTTACGAACACTTTTGTTACTAATATAACAAACATGAAATTAAAATAAACAATTATGCTAAAGTGAGGCCATTCTTTAATTCTTATTTATGGCTTGGGCAGTGAGTAACAAACATGAGAAGATGTAGACAAAATAAGGATTGGTACAGTCCAATAATTTTGGTAAACACCAGAGCCCTCATGTATAACACCTTCCATAGTATTCACACTAAAACATGGCATATGGACAAACACTGGAAATGTGCATACATGCAAAAAAAATTCAGATGCATGAAACTGTGCGTAAGGAAAGTTCCATACACAGTGAAGTGGAGGCAAGGGAAACATACTATTTAGTGGTTTAAGCAGTGATATAAACAACAAAAGGAAATTGATGGAGTGTTACAACATGGCAGAAGCACTCAAAAGTTCAAGTTCAGAAAATCGCAAAGTGCCCAAAATAAAAAAAGTCGATTTGAAAAGGCAAGTTGCAACTGAGCCGCTGCTCCTCCGCATCGTGAGGAGTCAGATGAGGTGGCTCGGGCATCTTATCAGGATGCCTCCTGGACGCCTCCCTCGTGAGGTGTTCCGGGCACGTCTAACCGGGAGGAGGCCCCGGGGAAGACCCAGGACACGTTGGAGGGACTATGTCTCTCGACTGGCCTGGGAACGCCTTGGGATTCTCCCGGAAGAGCTAGAAGAAATGGCCGGGGAGAGGGAAGTCTGGGCATCTCTGCTCAAGCTGCTGCCCCCGCGACCCGACCTCGGATAAGCGTGAGACAATGGATGGATGGATGGAAGTTGCAACTCACCATCCGAACAAAAGGTCTATGTCAAAATTAAAGTCGAAATATTGACTTTAAAAATTTCCACTTTAATCTCATAGTTTTTTTTGCTATTAAAGTAAAACGTCATAAACTTCATTTTAACATCAATGTTTAGTTTACTAGAGTTTCTCAAACCCAACTGTAACTAAGTAACACATTAAATGCTAAGTGTTTTCTAAGTGTTTTCTGTTATGTCGACTGGAGTGCACAGGCAGTGATCGCCACACAGAATTCATTACATTCATGATATTACAGTTCTCTGTACATTTCGCGGCTTCACTCTATCGCGGATTTTATATGTAAGCATATTTAAATATATATCGCGGATTTTTTGCTGGTTCACGGATTTCTGCGGACAATGGGTCTTTTAATTTCTGGTACATGCTTCCTCAGTTGGTTTGCCCAGTTGATTTCATACAAGGGACGCTATTGGCAGATGGCTGAGAAGCTACCCAACTTACTTTTCTCTCTCTCTCTCTTGCGCTGACATTCTCTGATCCTGACGTAGGGGGATTGAGCAGGGGGGCTGTTCGCACACCTAGACGATACGGACGCTGGTCTAAAAATGCTGAAAGATTATCTTCACGTTGCTCCCTTCTGTGCAGCTGCTTCGTGAAGTGACATGCTGCACAGTGCTTCGCATACTTAAAAGCACAAAGGGCACGTATTGATTTTTCATTGTTTGTTTTTCTCTGTCTCTCTCTGTCTCTCTCTCTCTCTTTCTCTGCTCCTGATGTAGGGGGTGTGAGCTGCCGCCTTCAACAGCTTTGTGCTGTGGTGCTTCGCATACTTAAAAGCCAAACAGCCCTATTGATTTGTTTGCTTTTCTCAATCTCTCTCTGACATTATCTGCTCCTGATGTGCACTCCTTTGAAGAGGAAGATATGTTTGCATTCTTTTAATTGTGAGACGGAACTGTCATCTCTGTCTTGTCATGGAGCACAGTTTAAACTTTTGAAAAAGAGACAAATGTTTGTTTGCAGTGTTTGAATAAAGTTCATGTCTCTCTACAACCTCCTGTGTTTCTGTGCAAATCTGTGACCCAAGCGTGACAATATAAAAATAACCATATAAACATATGGTTTCTACTTCGCAGATTTTCACCTTTCGCGGGGGGTTCTGGAACGCAACCCCCGCGATGGAGGAGGGATTACTGTATACCTGATATCATTTTCATGATGAAATGCATTAAAGCATGTATTAAATATGTGTGGGCATAGTGGCGCAGCACTAGTGATGAGCTAGCGTCCCATCCATGGATTGTTCTTGCCTCGTGCACGATGTGTGCCGAGACAAGCGTGACCCTGGATAGAATAATTTATTGCAGCAATATTGTCTCTGTCAAAAATACCATCCCCCATTTTCTGCCCTTCTGTTTTCTTTTTCCACATAACCAGTCACCACACAATAAGTGTCTGTGATAAATATAAAACCAGCTATAAGCATAGAACACCAATTCTTCAAATCTTTCAAGAAACATTGAAAACTCTTCGTTATACATGTGTAATTATTCCATGTATCCACCCAGGGTCATGCCTGTTTCAGGAAGCATCGGGCGTAAGACATGAACAATCCCTGGATGGAACACCAGCTCATCACAAAGTGAATGCGAATATAAACACTAGTAGGGTCAATATAGTGTCATCAAATTCCCTAACCTGCATGCCTTTGGGAGGAAACTGAAGCACATGGAGAAACACACCAAGAAAACATACAAACTCCAGGCAGGGGACACCCAGGTATGACCTACTTACTGCAAGTCAGCAGCACTTCCACTGCGCTGCCATGCCCCACATGTTAAATTATTGAGAGTATACATTATTTAAATGAAGTTAACAATTTATGTGTAAAATGCAAGATACATACTTTAATGCACTTCACCATAAAAATGATAGTAAATATACATCCTAGTATTCTAATACCACACCACTCCAAAAGGATAGTTCTTGGAAATCTAAATCGACTTAGAAGCCAGTCATCATCATGGTACAGTAAATCAATATGATCTGTAAATACATACTCTCTTCTAATTCTTCCATTTGCAATGTCTTTTAACATGGTAGTTGGAATAGTTTGGCCATTCCATGCACCATAATATTGTTACAGAAAGATTACAATTTAGTGAATTACATTTGTAAATGATATGCAATTAATTTTGGTGTATCTGATAAGGCCCGGGTCATGGATGCAAATCGGGAGTGGTCTCACCTAAACTTTCTCGTATACTCAGATATGGGGATGGATATTTGAGGAGTAAACCGCAAGACAATGATTATATTTTTATAATCGTACATTAAAGAACCATCAACAACAAATCAAATCAAATTAATAATATGTTGAACAAATATTATAAAAGTAAAGTTGAACAAATCATACTCTGAAGCAGTTCCGGTTAGTGGAAATAGCTCAAAAGTTGATAGAAATACACATTTTGTACCTAATATTTGTTTGCAAAATTTGGTTGACCTAAGTGAAAGTGTACTCAAGTTTTCGTGTGTACATAAGACACACACACATACAGAGACACACACACAGGCATGATTCCAAAAATGGTATTTTCAGACTAAAGCAGGTCTAAAACTTTGACATTCATGAAAATCTCGAAATGTAATTTTTAGATGATTACAATACTTTCCCTACGAGAAAGTAAATCAGACTCAAGGAGGTCTAAAACGTCGAGATGCATCAAAATCTCAAGGTCGAATTTTTGGACGATTACAATATTTCCCTATACTTTGTATAAGAGAAAGTAAAAAGAAAGGGAAACAACACAGAAACAGTAACACTGCTTTGATGCTGGGTGCTGCCTGTTAGCAAAACAGAGCAGAAACATGCATATGGATGGTCTGAGGCTGCCATAAAAATGTGCAAGTTTAGCTTTTATACATCCCGAAGTGAGCATGGAAACAGGTGTACACAAAGTTTTTGTGCATATGTACCGTTTATATGTGAGGCCCCAGGATATTAGGTTAGCAATTATCCTAAGTAAAAACCTTCTTTTGTTCTTCTGATAATGGCCACAATAAAAAGAATTAATTTTGCTATGATCATTAATCGGCATTTTTCTACAGTCTCATTAATATGACTTGAAAACACAATTTCTACAATTAGTGCAAAACCTGAAGTAATCATAACCTTACAAATACTAATCCTAACACTTCTGCTTTTAGCCAGAGTCAAATAAAGAGAGTAAGGAAGTTAGATGATTTGCTCAAAGTCTAAAAGCAAGCTTTAATTTCAGTTACACTTTTCTCATTATTAAAAATATAAAGAAGAATGACACTTTCACAAAGGAGTGTTTGAATGACCACACTGCTGCAGATTGTTTTTGCCTTATAATGAATTTCTTGATTTTTGTAACTGGCATGTGAAAGGCATGTTGCCATGGGTCTCAAGATGCCATATGTGCTTACTTTTGTGTGATTATAATAAGTGTTCTTATTCAATTTCCCCCCCACATCCAAAAGACATTTGCATTTGGTTGGGATTGGTAAATGTCAATTGTCCCAGTGTGACTGGGTGTGTCCTAAAATGTGTTTGTTTGCCATAAAAGGTAAGTTCTTGGCTGATGGGACAGTGAATCTGAACTAGATAAGTGGATTTAATAACAGATGAATGGATGCTCTTCTGAAGGTCTGTGCGTGTATTAGCCATTGTAACAAATTATAGACATTGGTGCAACCTGTATTGCAATTTTCTGGGTGTGAATATTTGTTGTTTATTGTATATGTGGTAACACATGATTGGCACAGATTCTAAAAAAGCCAGGTTAAAGAAATAAATACAGGGGAATTGTCTGTATGGATACATTCTTCCCATATCTACAAGTGCTATTTCTTGGATTCCTCTCACATACTAAAGAAAAACATATTAAGCAGTCTGACGGCTCTAATTTGACCTGGAGTGTTTATGTCCTATTCTGTTCAGTGCTAGATCCTACAGCTAGTGGGCTTGGTGCTGCTGGTATAGGTTCTGATTCCATGCAATCATATGTTGGACTGGGGAAGTTTAAGAAATGAATGGATACATACAAGAAGCTGATCTAAACATGTAGGAGTGAAAAGGTTAAGCTTGACATAAATGTAATTATTAATGACAACCCAGTGACAGGGCCAACAAATTAAGTTTCATAGATTTTGAGCCACTGGTGTAAATAGCTGCTTATTTAATGTTTTATTTTGGGGCTTTTGGACAGAGCTGTTGTTGTTTTTCCAGTGCCAGTATGGCTTTTCTCTGGCTATGCAAAGGCCAGGAGGCTCAGGCCCTGCAAGGTTTATATTGCTATAGTTAAAGTGGAGACATAATGCAAGGTTATGAAATTAAAGTTTAACTGACTGAGTGTAGGTGTATGCTTAAATGTGCCCTGCACTACATTCTGAGTCGGACCCTGGACAGCACCTGATGCTGGTGAAATTAAACTCCATCTTCAATCATTTTGAACTACATTTTGTGGGTTTATATGGATAGATGAATGGATCAATTAAATCTATATCTTGGTAAACTAGCTATATGACCTAACAGTCTGTTAGCCTTCTTAATGGCTTCTGAACACTGTCGGCAAGTTGATAGTACTGAGTCCATTGAATCCCTCTCATAAGGTGTACTCTCGATTTTCAGTCTTCCCATTGTGTATTCAAACCTAAAATTTTCACTTCTTATATGTAATATGTTACATTTACTGACATTAAATATCATCTGCCACAAATCTGTCAAAGCCTGTATGTTGTCCAAGTCCATCTGTAATGATTCAACAGATTCCAGATTATCTGCCAATCCACCTAACTTGATATTATCTGCAAAGTTAACCAGCTTGTTACTTATATTCCTATCCAAATCACTTATACGGCATATATTAAATACAGTAGCTGCCCTAGCACTGACCCCAGTGGAACAATATCTTCAACATCAGCCAGTTCTAATAAGGTTCCTCTCACCATAACCCTCTGTTTTCTGTGTCTGAGCCAATTTTGCACCCACCTACAAACAACACCATGAACTCCCACTTCTCTTAGTTTGATGCCCAACCTCTCATGTGGCACCTTGTCAGATACTTTTTGAAAATCAAGATTTGCCTTACAAAGGACTCATACCTATTCTAGGATTGTTTCTTGTGTCCATTGCACTCAGCACAGGCTCCATCCCTTCCACGAACCTGCACGTGTATTATAATTGGTTTGTTACAAAGCTGAATGAAAGTTTTTCTTTCAATGAAAATCACATACATGTACCTTGATGTTATGGTTTCAAGCTTGATCGATTGAGTTTGTAACTTTAAAATAAAGTCATCAGGAGCAGCTTTCTGTAATCTTTGATATAAAATACATTACACAGTGAAATGTCCACTGCCATCATCCAGCGTTTTAAAAATAAAGTGGTCTTGATGTAACTGTAAATGCACAGTATTGAAACTTATGTGCTCATTGAGTAGATTATGGGAAATATAAGATACTAGCCAACCCGCGGTGTAACATACGCCGCATAATTATGTATTGATGGGTGAACACTTGCTGAACGACACAGTTATCCAAATGGGGTGGGTTTGTGGATACCACTGTGAGTGAATGAAAAGATGGACCTCTGGAGAGAGCAACATACAATTGTCCGTGACTGAAAGCGGGATCGTCTGTGACGATGGAGACCACGCTGGTGAAAGTTACTTCATCGGTAGGGATAAGTTTCAGCACTTGTTCATTAAGTTGTAGCGAGTCTTCGTTGTTGACGCTTAATATAGCTTGCGTACTGAGTTGTTCCGGAGTCACAGTTGAGAAACACTTTTTTAATGTCTTTTAAGCACAGGGAAAAAAATTAACATGTGAAACATCCGTAATGTAATAAGCCACCAAGAAAAGTAACATTGCAACAATGCACGCTACGATCCGATCGCTGTAAACAGAAGTGAAAACAAAATCGAGGCCGGTGCATTCTTTAACTGCCTTGTAGCGCAATGGTAGTGCTGCTGTTTTGCAGTAAGGAGACTGTGGAAGATTTTGGGTTCGCTTCCCGGTTTCTCCCTGTGTGGATAGCGCTTTGAATACTGAAAACACCGGTATATCAATGTAATGAAGTATTATTATTCTTATGTGTCCAGCGCTCTCTCTCTCGCGCACCTGTATGCGTGTGTGTGTCGCTCGCTCTCTCTCGCTCGCTGCACGTGTTCCTGCAGGCATACCAGTAAGTGAATGAAAAGATGGAACTCTGGAGAGAGCAACATACAACTGTCCGTGACTGAAAACTGGTTTTGGCAGATACATTCACATCTTTTTGAAAGTTTGGCCCTGTGCCTTATTAATTGTCATTGCAAAGGCAAATCTAACAGGAAATTGTCTTTGCTCAGATGCACGCGCAGGCTCTCTCTCAGCAGCACAGGAGCCTTCCCAGCCCCCCCCCCCCCCCCCCCCCTCTCTCTCTCTCTCTCTCTCTCTCTCTCAGCAGCACGGGAGCCCCCTCCCCCTCTGTCTCTCAGAAGCAGGCGAGCCCTCTCTCTCTCTGTAACATTGGAGCAGTTGTATAAACACTTTTTTTTTAAATGAGTTTTAAGTACAGGGGGAAAAAAAGGAACATTTGAACAAATCCGAACTTTATTTAAAAGCCAACCAAGATAGTAACATTGCAGGAGTTCACCATTTTTAATCAGGCGACTGACAGTAGTGGAGTCAGGCACAGAGAAGGTCAGCTGCTGAGAAAGCATCTCGACTGTTGCAGGGCGGTGAAGCAGGTGAGATGCTAATGAAAAAGAGGCACAGGGCTTATTGGTTTTTAAAGACTGCTTCCTTCATTGTGTTTTAACCTCAATTTTAAAGGATTGCGCGGCTCTCTCTGTCGCGCTGCCTGTGTGTGCGTGGCTCTCTCTCTCAGGCTGCCTGTGTGTGCCTCTGTCTCTCTCTCGCGCTGCCTGTGTGTGCCTCTGTCTCTCTCTCGCGCTGCCTGTGTGTGCCTCTGTCTCTCTCTCGCGCTGCCTGTGTGTGCCTCTGTCTCTCTCTCGCGCTGCCTCTGTGTGAACCAAGGTTCCACTGAGGTTGACTAATGAAAAGTCAACGTGGCTCAGAGCTGCAAGTAGACTGTGGCACAGACAAACAGAAATGACGGCATGTTTTTCTAGGTGTCGCGTCCGAGTTGGTGGGCGTGGCTCTGTGATTTTTTCGTCGTATCCAATGGTCTAAGAGTTGGTGGGCGTGGCTCCTTCCTGCGTGCGCCATTGGCGTCTTACTTGTCGGCGGTTTAGTGAATCCACGCCCCTTCCGGCGTGCTTTCCATGGGTGGCTACTTGTCTCCCGGCTTAGTGAATTATATATATAGATTGTTACCATTATATACAGTGTACTTCCAGCAATCGGAGAGCCATTCCCACCAAAACAGTAATTCCCACATTACATTTTATGTTATTGATCTATTTTTTAAAAGGTCACATATAATGCTACTGTACATCTTAGTGATCCAAAAATGTCAATAACAGTGCAGTTTTCCATAATGACATGTTATTAACTCCTTGCCAGTGTTATTGCAGACTCCTGTTCTGATTTTTAACTAATTTGCTCAGTAAAAATCAATCCATCATGAAGACATACCTTGTGATTTTTCATGACACTAAGCCATAAAAATGTTCTTTATAGTCTGTATAGTCTGGTTAGAAATAATATACACCACATCCTTTGATCTTTGTATGCTGTCTGCTTTCTTTCAGTGAAAAGGGGCGTGTTTGAAGGGAAATACCACACTTCTGATTGCATTAACATGGCTTTTGTTTGGGTTCTGCTGCATATTACATCTCAAATTTTATTTAGAAGATAAGTCCGCAGCATTGTTTTTTAAGTATTATTCTAGTTACTATAATGGAGCAATGGAGTGGTGCGCAACTAGCATTCACTGTGAAAGCCTTTTATAAGAATGGTGATAGTGTGACTGCTGCACAAAGAGTATTTCAGCATCATTACCAGTTAGGATGTCATGATCCTGTCTTGTCTGCTCATGCAATTACAACATGGGTGCTTAATTTCGAAGAAACTGGTTCAGCCTTAAAGAAGAAGTCCCCAGGTGGAGCCACTTTGCATACTGCCAGACAGTCAATGGCAGCTATTTGACGATTGTCATTTCATGCAACAATGACATTCCTTGGCCTACGAGATCCCCAGATCTCACTGTTTGTGATTTTTTTTCTCTGAGGACATCTTAAAAGCCAAGTGTACCCACACGCCCTGCAACCATTGCTGAACTGAAAAGGAGGACTTAACAGAAAATCATTGGTTTTCCTCTTGACATGTTACCTCGAGCAATGAAGGATTTCCACAACAGAATGTGTATGGAGAAATGGTCACCTTCACGATGTTTTCTTCAAAACATAAAATGAATATTGATTGCCATCATTAATTGCATATCCTGTACAATATATTTCGTCATTAAATGTATTTTGTAATGTGTTTATTCGTGCATTGAGCGTCAATTGAAAATGTCCCGGATCCCAGCGCACCCTGTATTAGAATTTGTACAAGAGCACAAGCTAGATATATTGGTTATTGTTCCAAATCCTACCTCTGTTAAAAGTAATATAGATGTTAAGAAACCTCTAATGAACATGAGGTCTGAGTCATATAAGAGTTTTACTTTAAACGATTTTATTCTGTCACATGGGCTTGAGTTTCTACTTCTTACAGAAACTTGGTTAAAGGTTGGTGATTGTAGCTCTGTGATTGAAATTTGCCCCTTTTGTGCTATTTATTCTATCACCCCTAATTCTAAGCCATCATGTTTTTTTCGGAATTTTTTGATCTGCTATTAGATTTTGTATTATGATATGATAGAATTATCACTGGCGGTGATTTTAACAAATATGATCCTTTTAGTAGCTGAATTTTTAAACATTACTTAATCCTTCAACATAGTACAGCATGTAACTGGCCCCAGCCATATTTGGGGTCATACAACAGATTTGATTTTTACAATTAGTGTATCTCCTTTTAACTTACATTAATGTTTGTGTGCAATATACTCCTACTGTATGTCAGATAAACGGAGCTATCAGACCCGTTTGTTTAATAATGAGACTGCTGTGAAATTCTCTTCAATGTTCCAAGATCATGCTTCAGATGCACAAAATCTAAATAATCCAAATGATTTTCTAGATGATTTTAGTCATAAATGTCAGTCCACTCTGGATTCTGTTACCCAGTTACACTTTAAAGATAAGCGAAAACTTTTTGTTACTCTGTGACTCACTGGTGACATACATAAACAGCAAACACCAATTGAAGCCTATTTACAAATAAAGTAAAGAAAACCAGTTGCATACAGTATTTCTGTAGCTTTAGTGTTAGTAGACTTAATGAAGGACCTGCATGTAGTTCAAAATCTTAATCATCAACCCACACATGTAATTTGAAATGCATTTTTGTACAGTGGTGTCATATTTATGCTATACAAAGTTTTACAAACAAATATTTTCTGCTTTTCTTTCTTAATATCATTTACTTCAACTCTTTTGCAGTCGTATTTGGCAGGATGCCTGCATTCATGTTAAACCATATTTAACAGCGTAGAGGGTTAGGAGGCTAACACTTTTCCTGGCATCATGAGGAATAAGTCATAAACCAACCCTATACGAGTGGCTAGTCCGTGACAGATTGCTCTATCTCACACACCTACACTCATTCACCCCAAGGGAATTTAAACTTGTCAGTCAATTTAATACAAACATCTTTGAAATGAAGATCAAAGGAGTCAGATAAAAACCTACTCTTATATAAGAAGACTGGGTAAAGTCCATACAGACAAAAATCAAGGCAGAGGATTTGAACCAATTGTATTATTTATTTACAAACAGAAAGTACTTGAGCATGATGTAATGTTTGTTGGAGTTAATGGCCTTCTCTCGTAAATGCATTCCAGTATCTGTAAATGTGAATAAGCAAAACATCATCCAGGGAAATATGATATCTATATCTTATCCCTTTTAGAATTCTAAATGATGGCAGTTTAATCTGGTGATGATTTACTGTTATCTTGAAACATATGCCTGCATCCACCCATGCTCATGATTCTTCTGATATGTACTGCTTTAACTAAGAAGATAAATATCTAGATAGATAACTAGAATATTTTAGGTGATCCAAGATGTTTGCACAGAACATTTGATATATATATGTATAAAGCTACTCACTGATTGACACAAAACCCAAACTCATCAAAAACCTCATTTTAAATGTGAAAACAAATCAGAGAAAACTGCTATGATGTTGTGCAATTAATGGTTGGAAAATGCAATATGAGTTCCAGTCTATGGAGGCTGCTTAATAACACATAACTACAAGTCAGAGCAACTGAGGCTCGAGTGTTGTCTGCATCTTTTTTTCTATTGATCTTAGCTATGTTTTCTATGCAAACATATTGTATATGCAGTAATTATCAACACTAAAAAAGTGATATCAAAATCAAAAATTAACTTCTTTATTATTAAAAAAACCTCTTATTATAGAAAAAAAATTGTCCCACATTGATCTAAAAAAATAAAGTGTCTAAGCGCTGTGAAGCACCAATACATAAAGTGGTTGATCTGTGGAATTTCAGAAGAAAAGGGAGCATTACCAAAGGGTAAAAGTCAGGAGAATGAGTGAGCAGTGGGAATAGAATAAATAAAGCTGAGCAGCAACAGTACATGGCTGTGCACCTGGGCAGCTTAGATTATCAGATTACCCATATAATTTTGAAAGAATACACTTACCTGTAAAAATACCTTTTGCATTGACCTTCAACAAAAGCCTGGTCACTAGGAAAAGCAGGGATTGGTCTAATGCAGGAATGTTTTACTCATGGACAATTGTACAGTATATAGCATGTTCAAGAGTAAGCCGCTCCACTGACTTCATAATATTATTATTTCATATTATTTGACTGATGCCTTTATTCAAGACCTCTTACAAAATGGTGATGCAATTGGTTAAATTTCTTTTGTTTTAAGAACTGGAGCACAGACAGCTGAAGTGACTTGCTCATGGTCACAAAGTGTCAGCAGCAAGATTTATACCAACAAACTCAGGGTGTAAAGTCCTATGTTCAAAGCCTTAACCACTACATTACATTGCCTGTCAATAATATTAGCCCTTCGTAAAAAACAGTTACATAGTATTTCTGATACACCCAAATAACTGACGGTACTACAACTGAGGCTCATTGTCTTGATGACATTTTCCAAGTGAAGTTGAGTAACATAACTATTGTATATATAGAGAAAAGCCAATCAAAATGACACCTTTTATTGGCTAACTAGAAAGATTACAATATGCAAGCTTTCGAGGCAACTCAGGCCCCTTCTTCAGGCAAGATGTAATGTATTGTATATATAGATATGTAAGAGGTAGTCTTACAGCTTAAGGGTCATGGCCCTAAGTGCAGCTTCTAATGTTCCTTCTAACTGATGCTGGCCTCACCTCGCCACATCTAGCACCACTGCTGTTTTAAGTCCCTTATCTATCATGACTGTTTGAGATTGGTAAGCTATTAATTGCTTATCTGTCCTGATCTTGAAGTCCCACAGAACCTTAGCTATGTTGTTTTCCATCACTTTCTTTGGTTTCTCCCATTAGATTTATTACAATCTAGCACTAATTCCTAACTGATATTTGTTTATATGTTGTTCCTGACTGCATCCTTTAGCTTGCTACCAGATGCACAATTGATTCCAAGAAATCTTTGCACATTCCATACATGGCACTTGTCTGATATTGTCAGCCCTGATTCAGTTAATCTGTGGTTGAGTTCTTGTACTTTTACTGCTGTGATTAGTCCTTCTGTATTATCTTTAACTCCTGCCATAAACTGCAATTTCCTGTGCCTTTAAGAATAGTGGTCTTGATACTTTCTAGGCACCTTCCCTCTTTCTATAGGTTGGGTACAGTATCTTGGTGTTGGATTTGAAGTCTAGTGCTTCATCTTATTATGCTGACTTGAAATTTAATGAATGACAGATCTTGTTCTCCCTATTCATCTGGCTCTCTGGAGGCACTTGAATGTTGCTGTCTTTCTGGTTTCTACTTCATAGTTGTTGTGTGATTGGAGGAATACCGATTGTTTTTTTTTTTTTAACTTGTATTTACAGTTCAGGGGATGCACAAACCAGTGTGTTTCTTCATGCCGGTCCCAAGCCCGGATAAATGGGGAGGGTTACGTCAGGAAGGGCATCCAGTGTAAAATTTTGCCAAATCAATATGCCGACAACAATACAAATTTCCATACCAGATCAGTCGAGCCCCGGGTTAACAACAACCGTCACCAGTACTGTTAGCCAACAGGGTGCTGGCGGAAATTGGGCTACTGTTGGCCGAAGAAGAAGAAGGAGAAGAAGAGGGGGGAGATGTGTCCGGAGGCAGGAGGAGATGAGGAAAGTAAAGAGAGTGGAACTGAGGGTAGGAACTTTGAATGGGGGCAGTATGACTGGTAAGGGGAGAGAGTTAGTAGATATGATGGAGAGAAGGAAGGTTGATATATTATGCGTGCAAGAGACTAAATGGAAGGGGAGTAAGGCCAGGAGGATTGGAGGTGGATTCAAATTTTTCTATCATGGTGTGGATGGGAGGAGAAATGGGGTAGGATTTATTCTGAAGGAACAGTATGTCAAGAGTGTTTTGGAGGTGAAAAGAGTGTCAGGCAGAGTAATGATTATGAAGCTGGAAATTGGAGGTGTGATGATGAATGTTGTTAGTGCATATGCACCACAAGTTGGGTGTGTAATGGGTGAGAAAGAAGATTTTTGGAGTGAGTTGGATGAAGTGATGAACAGTGTACCCAAGGGACAGAAAGTGGTGAAGGGAACAGTGGAGACAAGGAGGTGAACATATGGTGTCAAGGTGAGGAATGAAGAAGGTCAGAGGATAGTGGATTTTGTCAAAAGGATGGACATGGCTGTGGTAAATACGTATTTTAGGAACAGGGAGGAACATAGGGTTACGTACAAGAGTGGAGTAAGATGCACACAGGTAGATTACATTCTATGCCGAAGAGTTGATCTGAAGGAGATTGAGGACTGCAAAGTGGTGTCAGAGGAAAGTGTAGTTAAGCAGCATAGGATGGTGGTCTGTAGGATGATGTTGGAGATCAAGAAGAGGAAGAGAGTGAAGGCAGAGCCAAGGATCAAATGGTGGAAGTTGAAAAAGGAAGACTGCAAGGTTGAGTTTAGGGAGGAGGTGAGACAGGCACTGAGTGGCAGTGAAGAATTACCAGACAGCTGGGAAACTACAGCAGATGTAGTAAGGTTGACAGCAAGATGGGTGCTTGGCGTGACATCTGGAAAGAGGAAGGAGGAAAAGGAAACCTGGTGGTGGAATGAGGAAATACAGGAGAGTATACAGAAGAAGAGGATAGCAAAGAAGAAGTGGGATAGTCAGAGAGATGCAGAAAGTAGACAAGAGTACAAGGAGATAAGGTGCAAGGTGAAGAGAGAGGTGGCGAAGGCTAAAGAAAAGGCATATAATGAGCTGTATGAGAGGTTGGACACACGATTGGCAAGACAGAGGGACCGAGCTGGGAAAGATATGCAGCACATTAGGGTGATAAAGGACAGATGGAAACATACTCACAAGCGAGGAGAGTGTGTTGAGCAGATGTAAAGAGTACTTTGAGAGGCTGATGAATGAAGAGAACGAGAGAGAGAAGAGGTTGGATGATGTGGAGATAGTGAATCAGGAAGTACAACAGATTAGCAAGGAGGAAGTAAGGACAGCTTTAAAGAGGATTAAAAATGGAAAGGCCGTTGGTCCAGATGACATACCTATGGAAGCATGGAGGTGTTTAGGAGAGATGGCAGTGGAGTTTTTAACCAGATTGTTTAATGGAATCTTGGAAAGTGAGAGGATGCCTGAGGAGTGGAGAAGAAGTGTACTGGTGCCGATATTTAAGAATAAGGGAGATGTGCAGGACTGTAGTAACTACAGGGGAGTAAAATTGATGAGCCACGGCATGAAGTTATGGGAAAGAGTAGTGGAAGCTAGGTTAAGAAGTGAGGTGATGGTTAGTGAGCAGCAGTATGGTTTCATGCCTAGAAAGAGCACCACAAATGCAATGTTTGCTCTGAGGATGTTGATGGAGAAGTTTAGAGAAGGAAAGAAGGAGTTGCATTGCGTCTTTGTGGACCTGGAGAAAGCATATGACAGGGTGCCTTGAGAGGAGGTGTGGTATTGTATGAGGAGGTCGGGAGTGGCAGAGAAGTACATAAGAGTTGTACAGGATATGTACGAGGGAAGTGTGACAGTGGTGAGGTCTGCGGTAGGAGTGACGGATGCATTCAAGTTGGAGGTGGGATTACATCAGGGATCGGCTCTGAGCCCTTTCTTATTTGCAATGGTGAATGACAGGTTGAGAGACGAGATTAGACAGGAGTCCCCGTGGACTATGATGTTTGTTGATGACATTGTGATCTGTAGCGATATTAGGGAGCTGGTTGAGGAGACCCTGTAGAGATGAAGATATGCTCTAGAGAGGAGAGGAATGAGGGTCAGTAGGAACAACACCCAATACACGTGTGTAAATGAGAGGGAGGTCAGTGGAATGGTGAGGATGCAGGGAGTAGAGTTGGCGAAGGTGGATGAGTTTAAATACTTGGGATCAACAGTACAGAGTAATGGGAATCGTGGAAGAGAAGTGAAAAAGAGAGTGCAGGCAGGGTGGAATGGGTGGAGAAGAGTGTCAGGAGTAATTTGTGACAGATGGGTATCAACAAGAGTGAAAGGGAAGGTCTACAAGACGGTAGTGAGACCAGCTATGTTATATGGGTTGGAGACGGTGGCACTGACCAGATAGCAAGAGACAGAGCTGGAGGTAGCAGAGTTAAAGATGCTAAGATTTGCACTGGGTGTGATGAGGATGGATAGGATTAGAAATGAATACATTAGAGGGTCAGCTCAAGTTGGACGGTTGGGAAACAAAGTCAGAGAGGTGAGATTGCGTTGGTTTGGACATGTGCAGAGGAGAGATGCTGGGTATATTGGGAGAAGGATGTTAAGGATAGAGCTGCCAGGGAAGAGGAAAAGTGGAAGGCCTAAGCGAAGGTTTATGGATGTGGTGAGAGAGGACATGCAGGTGATGGGTGTAACAGATCAAGATGCAGAGGACAGAAAGATATGGAAGAAGATGATCTGCTTTGGCAACCCCTAATGGGAACAGCCAAAAGAAGAAGATTTAAGTTATTTAAAGCATGTAACATTCCATACAATCAAGTCAAACTTAACAAAACTAAATTCAATTCAACGCCCACCCATGAGAAAGACAGAAAGGCCAACAGCCAGAGTAAAACTTTTGAGAGTAGTATAAAGGGAAAGGAGTTGTTCTCCCCAATATAAATGCTTATTCTAAAACATTATTGATTAGATCAAGCCAGGTTTTAAAAAAATTTTGAATAGATCCTCTAAGAATGAATTTTACTTTTTCCAGTTTCAAATGGTATATAACATCAGTTACCCACTGACTTAAAAGAGGTGGGTTAGGATTCTTCCAGCTGAGCAAGATAAGTCTGCATTCTAATAGTTAAGTAAAGGCAATTACAGTTTGTTTGTCCTTCTCCAATTTAAGTCCATCTGGGAGTACACCAAACACAGCTATTAACCCCTTAACCGCCCTCTGCCGGATATATCCGGCACCGTTGTTTTATTGCTAACGCCATACTGCCGGAATTATCCGGCACATTTGCCTGTGGTTATATGAATGCCTGGCAAGTAGTATAACTGACGGTTTGGCGTGGGTATTATTACTACGTTGTATTTCGACAAGTCTGTGGTTGTTTTGGCCGGTCATGTGACGTGATTCGCATGTAACAGCTGTGAATATGGCGAAACGTAAACTGACTTCAAGTGAGGCTTTGCAGGCGATTTTGGACAGTTCTGATCATGATTGTAGCAGTTCTGAAGAAGATTTTAGCGACAGTGATGAGCAGCAACGTGCGCTGCATGATACTGTGAATGAAGACGCATCGGCTGACGGCGCTGAGTGGGTGTATCCCCAGCATCTCAGCTGGGCTGCTGCCCGTGGTGAACTACCTTTTCTGCATTCATTTGAGGGAACGTGTGGCTTTATTGTTGATGTAAACAATTACACTGCTGAGCAGTTTTATGAGCTGTTTGTGTCACCTGATTTGATCAGACATTTTGTTCATCAGACAAATCTGTATGCAGCACAGTTTATTGAGAAAAATCCCAATTTACCTCCACATTCCCGTGTTCGTGCTTGGTTTGACACTGATGAAAACGAAATGAAAAAATTCATTGGGATTTTGATGTTGATGGGAATAATCAGAAAACCAGATATTGAGATGTACTGGTCTACAGATCCTATGTATGCAACACCTATTTTTGCAGCTGTCATGACACGTAACCGATTCTCTTTGCTGCTGAAATTCTTTCATTTGAATGACAACAGAAATGAGCCAGATAAGAAAGATCCAAACCGCGACCACTTGTTCAAGCTACGTCCTTTGATTGATCATTTATTTGAAGCATTTCAGTTGCCCTACATGCCAGGACCGTCAGTTGCAGTTGATGAAAGTTTATTGTCGTGGAAGGGCCGCTTACAGTTTCGACAGTATCTACCATTGAAAAGGGCACGGTTTGGTATCAAGATGTTTTGCTTAGCTGAGAATTCAGGTTACATTTATAGATTTCGTGTATACACTGGCAAAGAGGATCCTATGAGTAGTATTTCAGCAGTGTTGCCAGATGAATGTAAGGACTTTGGACTTTCAGAAAAACGCTGTCATGTCTGTTCAAAGAAGGGTCAGCGTAGAGATGTCAAGACCTTCTGCTCAAAGTGTCCCAGCAATCCAGGACTTTGTGCAGTTCCCTGCTTTGGCCTGTGGCACAGCAAACTCAAATACTGGGAATGAAACTATGATTGACTGAACTACTTTTGACTTTTGAATTACTTTTGACTGTTCCGTTTTTGTAGTTGACAATAAATCCAGAAGCCTGAGAAAAGGTACATTTTGTGCTTTATTATGTGTTTGCCCATTTCTAGAACTTGCACAACATTTAGTGGTCAATACTGCTTGAATAAATGTAAAAAATGTAAAAAAAATGTAAAAAAGTAAAAAAACGAAAATTGTTCAGATTTCGCCTGGCGTGGGGAATATTTAGGGAGTTGGCGGTTAAAGGGTTAATGGATTAGGAGTGATTGTGACACCAAGGCTGTCTGATAGGCATTTAAAAATGTTTGTCCAGAATGATGTTTATTTGGTGCACTCCCAAAACGTGGCCAAGTGATGCTGGAGCTTGATTGCAATGTTCACAAGTTGGATCTTGCCCTGGAAACATTTTGGACAATTTTAAACAAGATAAATGTGCTCGATAAAAAAATTTAATGAATTGTTTTGTTTCTTTTGTTGTCAAAAGGTTGATTTCTGATCGCAAACCATGTCTTTTCCTTACAAGTGCCTCATTTGGAGACCTGGCATGTTCTTGATCTATTCTGGTAATTTCACTGATTAACTCTTTGGCCTTTTTGGTTTCTGATTTATTTTTGTGTGAGAGATATGAGAAAATCTGTCCTCTTAAAAATGTCTTAAAATTTCCCAGAGTATTCCTACAGAAATCTCTGAGGATGCATTTGTCTCTATTAAAATCAATTTTCTTGGATATAAATGCTGTACAGTTCTCATCCGCTAATAATGAGCTCCATGATCAGAGGGGCATGATCGGAGATAACAATAGCATTGTATTTGCAAGATTTGATTGCGGACAAGAAATTGTTATCTATAAAGAAATGATTGATTCTTGAGTAACAATGATGTACTGGTGAGAAGAAGGAATATGCTCTTAAGTATGGATTTAGAAATTTCAATGGGTCCGATAAGTTATGATCGATTAAAAGCTGTGTGATTATTTTTGCAGTGATAGATGTTGTCAGCCTTGTAGCTGAAGATCTATCCAGGTCTGGATTTAAAACACAATTAAAGTCTCCTGCAATTATAATTTTGCGAGTGTTCACATTAGGAATTGATGCAAATACATTTTGGATAAAGTATCTTCTACATTGAGTGCGTAGATATTTATCAAAATCACTTTACAATTAAATAAATTACCCATCACCATTATGTATCGCACTTCAGGATCAGATACTACATCTGATACTGCAAATGAAGTTGTTCTATAAATTAAGATTCCCATGCCTCTAGTTTTCTTTGTATAGCTGGAGTGGAATATTTGGCCAGTCCAGTCTTTTTGCAACCGAAACTGGTCCTTGCTGATTAAGTGAGTCTCCTGTAAAAATACTATCTTGGCGTTTAGACCTGTTAGGTGAGAGAATCCTTTCTTCCTCTTTTATTCTTTATTAACACCTTTGACATTCCAGCTCACAAAGTTCACTGTATAGGCATAGAGACATTGCTTCTGAACTTTTGTTGTCATTTTATAATCTTAAATTAATGTTGTACACTGTTGCATATGATAGCTTTAACCTTAATTTCCAATATTGCCAGGAGTTATGGCTATGAAGTCTATTATTGTGTTGGCATTTACAATTGTGGGGACGAAAAGGATAGATCAGAAGTAGCTTGCTCTCTTTCACTCCTCCCCCAGACATACCACCCCACCATTTTGCCTCCCCAAGTAAAGCTAGACCACTCTTCACAAAATACAAGTCCTCTGACATGCCTAGAGACAGGGCATGTCCAGAACAAAACATACCCCCAAGCAGAGGTGTAGAAGGAATGGAGTAGAGATATCTATTGGCAGTACAGTTCAAATACTATAAACCTAGAATATAATCTTGAATAGGCTTGAAAGAATAAACCCAGGGTATGATGTTAAACAGTGTTTATGGAGATACACGGAGGTTGCAGAGTGAGGAAGTATGCAGGAAGCAGTGTGGAAAGAACCGGTGTGAGCAAGCGAGCGAGCGTGTGCTCGCAAGCAGGCAGCTGGACAGTGAGCCCAAGCAGGGGTGTTTGGCCGGCACTTGGTGGGGCAGAAGGAAGCGGTCGCTCCAGCTGAGTGATCAAGGAGCTGGAGTGACCAGAAGAAGGACGGCTGGCTGGGTAAGGCCGAGAAGGCAGCGGGGGTCACCAGTTAAAGAATGCACCGGGCTTGTTTTTAAAGAGACTGCTTCCAGAATTGTTTTAACCTCGTTGTATTTAATGAAGACTTTTTTCTATTGGATTTTAACCTCCACTTCATTTCTGTTTTTATGGGATTATTTATTTATTGAAGGATTCTGAAAGCACTGCACTTTATTTAATTTGGACTTTGTTTTTGATTGTTGTTTTGTTGATTTTAATAAAAGCACTTGGCCCTTTTTGCACCATCCCCTTGCTCCATTGTAGTGCCTCACTGTCGTGCTCATCGGTAACATTACCGACGATGATGGGTTTAAGGGCTCCCGGAAGTGAGATGGGAGCATGCAGCGAACCTGCATCGTCACAGACTTTACCTCAAAACTGTAATCTCCTCTCTACTCAGTTCCTCCTCACTTCCTTCATGCCAGAACTCGACTCATGCAAGGTTAGTTATCTTGGTTGTTTATGGTTAGTTTTTGTATAAATTACGGATTATTCAAATGTTTATTTTTTTTTCCCTGTGCTTAAAACTCATTAAAAAAAAAAGTGTTTACAACAAGCGGTTCATTAAGGCTATAGCGTGGACTCTTGCAATGTTAGTTTTCTCTTTTCCAGGTTTTCTCAGTGCTATTCAATGTTTTTACATTTAGTTTACTATTACACTGTGCATTGTATGATATAATTAACTATTTTTGTGCTTAAAAATCTTTAAAAAATATATTTACATACAATTTGTACTGTCCGGAACAGATTAATTGTATTTACATACAATGCTATGGGGGAAGTGACTTCAGGTCACAACTAAATTGGGTTGCGACCAGAGTTTTGGAATGAATTACGTTCGTGACCCGGGGTTCCACTGTACAATAAACCAGGGGTGTGATATTAAACAGTTCTGTTTGAAAAAAAAATGTATACAATTATATAAAGTATGCATATACACATACATACACACACATATATATGTAAATATGTATATGCACTTTTATTAGGTCTTTAATTAACATTTACCTGTGGTAAATCAACTCTCTCTCTGTCCTGATCATATTTTCTCTTTTATTTTCATCCACACACTTCTCCAGTCTGAATGACATCCCAATGTTCTCATTAAAGATTTTGGCCGGGTTAATCAGTGTTAATGTCTCTTTCAAATTAGTATAATATCAGACATATACAGGGCGTTGTTGATGATAGCTCCACTCTTGACCCTATATCTGTAACCACTCTTAGTAATGATATGCCTGGGAGCCTCAGGTTTTTGCAAATTAGCAAGGTGTTAGTCTGGACCAGGAAGGCTACCAAGTTCAAAGGGGATGACCAGGAGAAGAAATACAGAAGAGCAGCGAGGGAAGGCCAAAAACGAGCCCTATCTTTTATCTGTGTACAAATCTAAACATAAGAATTGTGGTGAGGAAATCAAAAGCTAAAGTCAAGTCAAGCACCAGGATGCCTAAATAGCAAAACATATACATGCATGAAGTTTGTTTTTCTTTGTATATCCACACTTGCATAATGATGAATCTGACACATCAGTTCTTAAAGTGGTATACTGATGACATTAAGCATGTAATTTCCAGAATGGTGTTCCATAGCAACACTCAACGCATCATGATGACAGTGACACAAATGACGGTGCCATGGGAAATATCAAAATGGCGAACAAAACTGGGCAAAATAATTTCTGATAAGTGAAAACAATCTTCATCATGAAAATAAATGCAAGATTAATTTCCATGATCATAGAAAATCCGTGATTGGAAATAACCAGTAAGAAAACTGCAGAACAAGTAGTTAGAAATTGCTGACAAATATAATTATAACTTGATCTATCTCCTTGATATATACCACACTTGGTGCTTGGTGCTTGTCCTTTTTTGGGGTCCTTCACGACCAGCACTCTCCTACCTTGAAATAATTATCAGTCAGGTTTAGCTGCATAAAGAATTTTTAATTTCATTTTCAGTATAAGAGGATCATGTCAGTCACTGGTAAATGACCAGTTTCTCATATTTGTTAGCAGTTGTTGGCTGTTGTAATGAAAACTGGTTTGTGCTTTAGAACATTGTTGTGTCTGCGGTAGGCTGGCGCCCTGCCCGGGGTTTGTTTCCTGCCTTGCACCCTACGTTGGCTGGGATTGGCTCCAGCAGACCCCTGTGACCCTGTAGTTAGGAAATAGCGGGTTGGATAATGGATGGATGGATATTGTTGTGTCCAGTCATCAGTTCTCTTAGGCATTGAATACTTTTGTTATGCAATGCCTCCTTCTCCAATATGCTCTTCAATATTGCACTATAACCGAGAGTATAATAATTAATAATAATTCTTTGCATTTATATAGTGCTTTTCTCACTACTCAAAGAGCTCAGCAATTGCAGCTTAAGGGGCTTGCTCAAGGGCCCAACAGAGCAGAGTCCCTTTTGGCTTTTATGGGATCCGAACCAGGAACCTTCTGATTGCCAGTGCAGATCCCTAGCCTCAGAGCCACCATTCCACCCCTTCTATGTTTGTCAGTAGTCAGGCAGGAAGTGACATTAGCCCTTGTTTGGCAGTCTCTAGGACCTTAGGCATAGTCACACCACAGTACCCTTTAAGCAGCCAGGGCTTGTCCTTGATTATTTTGACCTTTTGAAAATTAGCTCAGAGTCATTTTTAGTTAAGTTCTGGGTTTTACTTTTCAGTTAGGATAGCAAGAAAATTTTGCACAATGGCTTTTGCAACCCAGTAGTTCTGAGATCACTGCTGCTTTGGCAAATATTTGTTTGCTAATTTCATTTACTGCAGATTGGTAGATGGAACAGTGCATACTGCTGCATTCAAATATGCTAGCATACTCCTAGATTGTACTTTGGCATCAAATGTGGCAAGCTGTGCCTGATGGCTGTTGGTGATTAGTATGGTCCTGATAGTCTTCTTTCTGTCAGCAGCTGGGACATAAAAAATGTTTGGCTTAAATTCCAGCACATAATTCCTCAATGGGTTCCTGTTCTAACTGCATGGATTCAGTTTGTGATTGTGTAAGACTGAAGTCTGGGCAAGTGTATTTTATATCCTCAGTTTCTAGTTTTAATAGGAGGCATCCTTTGATTATATATGAGTGTTGTGTGACCAACTGTTTCTCTGAGTATGATCATCTTCTCTTTATCCGTTATGCATTTTACCTCTTTCATTGGGATTGCTTTTGTACAGCAGTAGCATTCCGTTATTTCCAGGCTATCAGGTCTTTTTGATTTATGATTGCTTTAGAGCTCACTAATCTAATACTCCTGCTTACTGTATTGAGGCAGACCTTTTTAATCTTGGTGATGTCCAAGCTGGTCTGACTCTCCTTGTACTTGTTACTCTCATATTTAGAGGTAGGCAAAAATAGTATTAGAAGTCTTGCCCAAAGATTGTTATTGATGCAGCAGTGGTGTCCTTAGAAGGAAATTGAATCTGAGTTATCTTCACATTTGAATTTGTGTGGTTACAGTAGATATTTCCTAAATACAGTTGGCACATTGAATAAAAATATTTAAATCAAACCTTGCCAAGATCATTTCCTCATTGTACCCATTTAGAAAAGTGTAATTTTGAGTTTAGTATAAACCTGCTTATTTAGGTTTTCTTTAAGATGTTGTGTAATGATGCAGCATATGTTGAAAGAGTCATTTTTTAAATTAAAAAGGTACATATTCACAAATTTGTTACTGAAAAACAGGAAATAAAACCTATTTGGATGCAAAATGGAATCTTCCACAATAAACGTATTGTCCCAGCACAAAAAATCCCTTTCCCTGACATTTTCTTTGGTATTTGTTAAACCAGATATGTAAATTTAACATGCATAATGTTCAATGCAGTTCCTGTTTGCTTTTCTGTTTATCAACCAAACCACAACTGTTTAGGTACACACATCATGTTTGTTTTCCATTTTGGTGCTTTTCTGTGTGTTTCTGCAGGTAGTTTTGCTTGCTGTTAGACCATGGATCATTAATGACAACTGGAAAAATGTGCTCTTGGAGATTTTTATTACAGTTTATAGACTGCTGTTTAAAATAGTTATATAATTTGACATTACTGTCAAACCTGTGTTCTTTATTGTGTGGAAAATGCCACTAAAGCCTTTGTACTGTAATATCATGCTGGGGGGGGGGGGTTTGGGGGGGGGCATAGATAACCCACTGTTAATGCTGTGCTGGATAGATACTTTACTGCTTTCTTTCATTTATACTAAAGTAATTAAAATCAGGGGCGGCATGATGGAGCAGTGTTAGCGCTACTGACTTGCAACAAGGAGACCAGGATTCTAGGCTCACAGTGTGGAGTTTTCATGTTCACCCTATGTCTAGGTGGGATTCCTTCAGGTGCTCCTGTCACAGTCCACTGACATGCAGATTAGGTGAACTGATAAATATGCCTGTTATATATGTGTGTTTGTTCACCCTGTGATGGGCTATATAACTTGGTCTCATTTACATTTGTGTGTGTTCATCATGAAGTGCTTCTATTAAAAATATTTGGAAAGACTTGGAAGAGGAATAACCACCTCAGATCAATAAATCCTGTGGATGATATCCTCAGAAATTAACAGCAATTGTATAAGAATAACTTGAAGTGGATGAATGAAAGCTTTATCAAACCATTAAAATAGATAGCAAATTCCATGACTGGCAAGGATTGACCACTAATTGAACAATACAAAACCACTGGCCACAGTGGGCGCAATTTTGGAACCTTTTATAGATATAATTGATCCTGAAGGGATATTCACATTGTGCAATAACAATGTAGAACATAGTACAAACTGCAGTAAAAGTGCAGACCCAGATCAGTACACACAGGACAGATGGATAACATATATTTTACAATATCCCTAGCAAAATATAGTCCTTGCATTAATATACCTGTTATAACTTGAAAGGATGATGATCGTCACAGTGGGAGGAGAAATTATATGTCTTGGAAGCTGTGGGCACAGTAAAAGCCTCAGTTGTTTCTCTCTTAGCACACAATAGTGAAAAGAACTGATAATTAAAAGCACTCCAGGACAATAAGTCATAGTTAGTAATAATGTAAATGGCTTCTAATGAATTATGTCTAGAGCTGTGAGATGAGTTTGAATAAGCATTTCTTGTTAATGGGAAGTACTAGGGTGTTGTACAGTGTTAGCCATTATGAATGTAGAGAAAAGCCAAGCAAAATGGCTTTTGAAGAAGGGGCCTGAGTTGCCTTGAAAGCTTGCATATTGTAATCTTTTTAGTTAGCCAATAAAAGATGTCATTTTGCTTGGCTTTTGATAATGGGAAGATAATCACATATGGGAGAGTATCATTACATTGTGTTGGAACAAAAGACACCCCGTGCAAATAAAGAGGGCCCTTAGACATATTACAGTGTAACATTATGCTTATTTCTCATACTTTTGGAGGCAGTTTTGCCATTTCTAATTATTTGGACTCTTATTTGAATTCTGGCTGGTGTCCCATTTGTGTAGCATTTTCATGTTTTCCCTTGTCTTTGTGCCATTTACCTTGAGGGGCTGCAGACATCCAGTTAAGTTAGTTTGTTATTTGACTGTAGTCTGTTTTGATTTAGTGTAATTATTATTCTGCCCAACAACACATAGCTGTCTTTTTATGCCTTTACTTTTGTCTTAATTAATACCTTAGTTGGGTCTGCTTCTCTGTGATTTTAGCCAGGACAGAGCATGTATAAAAAATGAATGGGGGGACATATTGCTTCTTCTAAAGACATCTCAACATTAGTGTCATAGTGAATCTGTTATGGAGTTTTATACGCAATATTGAGGATAGGGTGAACAGTGGACACAAATGCTATTTAATTAAAGTGTAGTATTTTTAGAAAACACTTACATATATACCCTTCCACAATTCTGTTTTTGACTAAACAAATAGCAGGGAGTCAGAGGTTAGGAATATTCACACACAACCCAAGAGGCCAAGGATTAATTCCTGGCTGCATCACTTTTTGTGTGATCTACGTGTGCTGGTGTGGATTTTGTAAAAAAATACTCCAGTTTTCCTCCACTTTCAAAAAGATGTGAAACTTAGGTTGCTGTCTTTAAACTGGCAGAGCTGTGACTGAGTGTAGATATGTTTGTGTGAGGTTGTTCAGGGTTAGTTTCTGTCTTGGTTGCCAGAATATGCTCATGCTCTCTACAGCATTAAAACATGATGAGGAAATGAACAAATGAATAGTCAGATTGACTTCTAGATATCACATACTAAAGTATTTAAATAATGGTACCAATTACATAAGATAAAACAACATTCTTAATCAATTTATAAATTATAGCTGGTACTGGTTGCGCTGGGTGCAATGTTGTCAAATAGTACATGTTAATTAGAGCACAGTTTTTCAGACTGTGTGCATTTACAAGGTACTTTATCTATAAATAAAAACAGAATTCAAATGAAAACAATAAAGCAGTAAATTAAACACACAATAACTTCAGTAGACTGGATAAAGGAATCATGAGATTTACAACTAGAGAAAAACAGTAAAGATGCTGCTCATGTGTAACACAACCAGTGAAAAAATAATCACATGATCCTCTAATATTTCAGAGTCTCCACTACCATCTTTGTGTAAAGCTGGAATGAGTTATTATCAATTAAAAAAGTACTGCACATAAAAAAAAAATGGTAGTGATCTGAAAGACAGTTTAGGCTTTGATTGCTTAATGTGTAGATGGGTTAAATGTTAATGTGCAAGTTTGAATAGCCATTGTGTTTTCTTTTAAATGGGGTCGGAGCAGTCAAGAGTGATTAAATGTCTGTAAAAACTAAGAAAACACTTGAACTTGCTTGTATGGGAAATAATACACCCTTCTCACAAAACATTCTTATAAATGTTAATCAATAACAAGGGAGGACTTTAATGGCAGCACCAAATTAATTATTGCTAGTGCAAAAGTCCCAGATGAGGAGCGACAATGCCATCTTCTTAATGCAGAGCAGTATTGCGTGCACAGTTTTACATTTACCTCACAAACATACAAAGCAAGAGAGTTCAACAGAGTAGGCATCACAAAGCAAATTTGTCAACAATTCTGTATTATTTAAGTACTGTAAGCGATAAACTGCTTACAAAGGTTCCATTACTTACATACTGCCTTCACTGTGCATTCCAGTCCCTGCAAAGAAATGTCACAGAAGTGTTAGAATACATTTGTAAAAATAGGAAAAAGGTCAGACATTGTTACATTGTTTTGCCATCATCAACAAGTATGTCACAGCTTTTTTTTCGCAGACTTTTTTCTTGTATTCAACAGTTTGCCAGCCCTGGAGATTAATGAAGGTTCCTGTTCTCTTCACTGGATTTATGAAAAGAAAATGGCTACCACTAACATCACAGCAAATGCTCTTAGTCAAGCAAGAAAAAGAATATAAAGTTTATATTTTCAATTGGTAGTGTCATTTCATTTTAAACACATCATAATACAATTGAGCTCAGTTTTTAAACATGCAAAAATTGTATATATGTTTTTACTTTTCTGTACAATATTATACACATATGAATTGAATTCTGGCAAAAAATGTAATTGAAATAAAACAGCACGCTATGTTACCTAAAGTTGGGATTTATGCTTAGATCTTATATGTGCAGCTTACAAACTGAAAGTGATTTATTAATAGTAGACCAGAAAATTAATTAGCTTTATCTGATGGTCTTAAAATAATCACCCTCGTAGTTGGTTGCCATAGCTAACAGTAAATCATACATAAAGGATATATCCTTTTCCTCTTTCATAAAACCTGCTACAGTGGGGAAAGCAGGGGATTTCCCAAGACTGCAAAGACATCACATCCTTCTTTCAGATGAAAGAAATATCACAATGATGTTGAAAACTGCTGTTGTCATTGTTAGAGTTAATGCAAAAGTAAACAATTTCCCGTCAGTCATTCATGTACAGCAACTAATTATACCAACAAAGAACTGTTGTATTACTTGAAATAAATAGAAGAGCAGATTATATTTTATAATTACCTCAGTAATAATAACTTTTCATCACGAGAGGCAAAACAAAGTGCATACTGAATATTGAATCTATACAAAAATGTGATACATACTGGAATATATGTTTCATAGAAGGAAAGTTGTGTTCATCCACTTGCTGTAGATATAGTATAATATAATTCAGTTGTCTAGTTTCTTATCAATACCCAGCTGAGAGTTATCAGTTTTTATAATAGCTGACTCTCAGGTTCAGTTGGTATATCAGTAATTTAATAACGGATAACATTTTTTTGTGCTGATTAATGCTGAGTAGGCATTAATTTCTTCACAAACATGGTATATATGCATTTGCACACAAAACTGTGTTCTAAAGTTAAGCACTTTCTAGAAATTTAAAAAAATATCTTACTTGTGCTGCAACTTTACAATGGAGTGTTTGGGATATGAAGAAAAAGCCTAAACACTTTCCACATGTCTATTTTTCAAAGCAAGACAGTTGTTCTGTGTTTCTGATGCATGTTTGTGACAACAATCAGGATTTGGAAGTAATTATTGTATCGCATATTCCTGGTGCTATTTTTCTCTTGGTAAGAATACATTTTCTATTCACTTGTGCAAGTTTTCACATAAATCTAGGAGTAAATCAATATAAAACCAACCATGTCGCATGAACAGTTTACTGTGATTTAGTCTTTCGAGATATAACCATGACCTGTGAGTATGAAAGGTTGCTGTTTCACAGTGCTCCCTACTGTTTAGGACATACTGTACTACAGACTGAAGGGTAACAGTGTTGTTAAAGTCCTTTACAGTCTCTTTTACCACAGGTCCAGTACTACACTGAAATGTGAATTCTGAGGCAATTTTAGTCACAGGCCATAAGATATTCAAAAGGTATTTAACAGATATTCATAGTGACAACTGAATGATAATTTCATATTTGTATTGTCTGATGGTTAATTTAAAGGGTGGTTTACTATTTGCTATTTGTTGTTTGTGCTGTACTACTGACAGTGGACTGGGGAGAAATTAGGTTCAAACTGGAATGAGGTAGAATTTGTAGGAAATTGTGGGGATTTACTGTGTTTCTAAATCCAGTATTAAAAATTAAATTGTAAAAAAATAAACTTGAATGTTAGGTTATAATGAATATTACACTATAAACAGTACAAGTTTGGACAGAACAACTATAATAAAGACATAGATTTTTTCTCTTTTTTTAATTGGCAAATGTTACATAGTTACTAGGAAACAGTTTATATTACACAAAGAAAAATATTAGCACTGTGCAGGAAGCCAGTAGAGATGTACAGTATATGCCTCATGCTAGAAAAATGAAAAATTAATGATCTTTCACTTTTTCAAGCGATTCAGGTTTATTGGACTGGTTAAATATTTTGTAAATATGTAAATGTAATTTCTTGCTTTTCATACACTCACAATAGAATGAAGGGCTAATGTCGGGAGAGCTGCTATAATATTATTGGGAAATCATATAGAGGTATAAAAATTATTATGGTTCATAAAACTGGTTGATATTCCTTATGTTCCATCAATCCAATGATCTGCTCATTCCAATGTGGTGTGGAGACTTCAAAAGAGAGCCAAATGAGTAATCAGCCCTTGATGGGACACTAGTCTGTGAATTTCCCCCTGGGATTAATAAAGTATCTATCTATCTATCTATCTATCTATCTATCTATCTATCTATCTATCTATCTATCTATCTATCTATCTATCTATCTATCTATCTATCTATCTATCTATCTATCTATCTATCTATCTATCTAGTCAATCATAGGGCAAGCTCTAGAGCATTAGAGTTTTTAACATACCTAATGTGCATCTTTGGGATATATGAGTAAACTAGAAATATCTGAAGAAGACATACTGTAGGCACATAGGGAGAATATACAAACTGCACAGCTCTGAGTCTAGGATTTAAACGTACAGTACTTTGTAATAACAGCACATTAGCTCCATCCACTGCAGTGCCTAATTTTTGAGTTAAAAATTGTAAAATACAGTTTGTGACAAGAGCAGAGTTTTGTCCAAATAATAATATTCCAATGACTTTTTAAAGACATGTTTCATTATGAAAAAACTGAACTGAACATTTATAACACAGTCAGTCAGTCAGTCAGTCATTACCCAACCCGCTATATCCTAACACAGGGGTCTGCTGGAGCCAATCCCAGCCAGCACAGGGCGCAAGGCAGGAACAAACCCTGGGCAGGGTGCCAGTCCACTGCAGATTTCTAACACATTAAAGGTTATTTTGTAAGAGGAACCTACAATTCTAGTTGTCAATCATTTTAATAAACTGACTACAGTACAATAAACGAAGTACAATAGTTTGACCAGCCCTTTTTATGAAACAGGTAAATGAAGTAGTAGAAGTAGTAGAAGACTTGAGAGTTCTTCCTGAGTTTACTACGCCACATTTAAAAGGTTAAAGAGTTACCTGAACTTTAGAGACTATCGTGATTCAAATAAATAGCTGTAATCAATTCAATGCAAATGTAAAAGATGAAGAAGACATGTTCTCCTCTTACAAAACACCATGCTGACTTACTTTACACGTAGTTGTCCATTTAAACCCTTACTTCAGGAGTTAAGAGTTATCTTTTGTTAAAAGTGCTGCTTTCACATGTGATCTTGTTATCTATGTGTGTGTATGTTTACCTGTATAACTTAACCTAATGTCATTTGAACATGAGAACAGCTCATTTACTCTAACAATGCTCACTAATCCTACCCACCTAAATTCTAAAATCACTGTGTTCTTGTTGAACTTGTTTTAAAACCGTGGACATGAATTCACTGTACTAATTCCTTTCATTAAATATAAAAGTTCAATTATGACAGCTCTTAACCTCCATTTGCTTTAATCTTTCCTCGTAACTCATACCCTGCAGTCCTGGAATCAGCCTAGTCGCTCTTCTAGCACTGTTAAGTCTTTTCTGTAGCCCGGAGAACAAAACTGAATGCACAACTCCAGGTGAGGCTGCACCACTGTATTATAAAGCTTAAGCACAACCTCCATTCACTTCTCATGCTTTCATCTGTCTTGATACTTAGAAAAGGATTTTCACTTTTTTAGAACAGTTAAATGCTGAAAATGAGAGCTATATGACTAAATACTGGAGATTTAAACATGAGATTCATACCAAAAGTGATAAGCATAATAAAATTACCCAAAACATAATGTTTGGTAAAATTCCAGGTTTGAAAACAGAAAAGTACATTTTTTTAGCTTAGTCATTTGATCAAATTGCAAGCATTAAGAAGAAAGCTATTATCCTTTTAGGGATTTTGCAGTGACCCTGATTTGGAATTATGCTTTGCCCTGGCAAAGAATCAATGCCTTTTTCATTGAATGGTTTTATGCCTAGTTGATGATGCATGTTAAATGAGAATTCAACAAAGGATGACTCACGTCTGACTAGAATTGATTTTTATTTTGCAAGTTGTTTTGCTTAAGTCAGCTTAGTTTATCTTCACTTCATAGCACTGAGGTAACCAAATTAGGGTCATTTTTCTCAGAACTTCCTGTGTGTGAGAATTTGTTTTTTTTTTTTTGACATCATTTGTTACATATCATACACCATGTGTCTTGGGTTTCGTTTGCATTGAAGCATAGTTTGTTATGGCACTTGTGCATTAGGCTTACAAAAATATGTGACTAAATACTAAGAAGTGTATTTCAAAATATGAACAAGGAATTACTGTCAGTACTCTTTTGAGCTTAATATGTGATAAGGAAGTATGAGCATTTTTTTTTTTAACAATGGTTGAATTACTATGAACTTTGGTAATTTTTTTTGCAGTCAAAAAGATGTTACCAGTTAGAAGTAAGCATCAATTGACGAGGATAAATTCCTGGCATGATAAGGCAATGACTCATATGTTGTTTTTTTATTTTATGTTAGTTTGTGTTTCTCATTGAGAGAGGCATTTTTACTGAATCACTCATTTCAGTATGCAATGAGAATCACTATTATGTAGCCCATCAGCTCTTACAACACTGATCTGAAAAATAATAAAGACTATTTCACTACTATGTTTTTGAAATAAACAGTAATAATTTCAACTTTCTTTAATATATTCTCTTTTGCTTAATGCATTTGTGTACTCTCATAATTTAGCCTTAAATGCTGCAAACAGTTCATATTATCGAAGCAGTTGGAACTTGGCTACAACAGAGGGTATCATAAACTTTGGGGATCATTTACTGGATGGTGTTCTTTTAATGTGATGTTTACATATTCCTCCTGTATTCCTGTTAACTTCTTGAAGTTCTCAGGTTGATCGATTATGTCTGTATCAAACTTGGTGTTAAAATGTAAAACTAATGACAGATTTATAAAATAAATGTACACTACTATCCTGGCATGTGATGAGCTGTAGTGCATGCAGTGGTATCAAGATAGACAAGAGCACACTAATAGCCTGTATGGAACAAAGTATGCTTCTGGAAATAAATAGAAAAATTAAAATTATGTTGGCATTATACTGTATATGGGAATATGTTTAATTCAGTGTGTATCATTGTCTCTTGCTAATGTTGAATTATGGTAACATACAGAGAAAATTGTGAAGTGACATGTCATTATGGTTAACTATTCATCCCACCATTTCCTAAACTCAGGGTACACTCATTCACACTAATCCTATTTAGAGTGTCCAGTCAACCTTACATACAATTTTCTGAGAAAGCCAGAATATATTGAGAAAAACCAAAGCTGGACTTGGATAGAATGTGCAAACCTCGCATCAACAGAGACCAGAACAGGATTTGAATCAAGTCCCCTGGAACTGTGAAAATAACCATTAGAGTACTGTTATTTTTTCAAAAAAGTTTCTTATTTATAACCATTTATCAGTTTAATTTGTGAACTTGATTAGCCTTTTAAAGGATTACAGAGAGCCAAAAATGCCAACAACCTTAGATTGAATAATAGTCTGCCACGAGGCATGCTTATACACACACCTCATGTAATGTGTTAATTAACAGTTGATACTTTATCTAAGAAACACAGCTTTAGCATGTACCTTGGGAGAAAGAAACCATATTACCTAGAGAAAGCCTAAGTGGACAGGCTGGAAACATACGAATTCCACACAGATGGTGTCTAAGCTAAGGATTAAAGACAAGGAAATGTTCTGCTATGAGAGAAAGTGGACTTCTATGTAAGCATTCCCTTCAGTGGACTAGCAGCTTGCACTCATTTACTGTCCCTACCTTCATTCATTGAGACTGGCATCGCATCTGGGCCAACACTAACCTGAAATTAGATTAAATGGGTTCAGGCAGTGGATGGATAGATGCATGGCTTTATATTTGAACATCAATGATATAGAGTTTTAAGGTATCATAATAGAAAAAAATATGAATTATGTACACTCTGTGATGGGCCAGTACCCTGTCAAGAAATTGTTCTTTTCTTGCACACATTGCTTGCTGGGATAATCCCCAGCATCCTCGCAAAAATGATCTAGAGAAATGGATTTAAAAAAAGATGGATGGATGAATGAATGAATTATGTAAAGGTATTGAAAATGAATTCCAAATAGAGTATACCTTTATGTGAAACAAAGTCTAACCATCTGTAAAAGGCTTTGGTTTAAGACAGGTTATAAGTATCTACATATTTATACATGGCATAATACTGTATATGAATCTGCAGTACTTACAAGGAACTCATATATTGCAAACAACAGCCAGAGTTATGAAAATATCTGGCAGTAAAAAAGCACCTACTTAAATTTCTAATGAAAGACAATTTAAACACAGATGTCACAATGAAACAGAACAAATTGCCCAGTATTCATTAACTTATTCCATTTTTCTAAGATTATAGAAAACAGCTGTGTAAAAAAATTAATGGTACAGTTTAATAAAAAAACTGATAGGTTCTAATATAATAGTAAAAAACAGGGTTCTGTTTAAAAGCATTGATGAGCCTCTTAAAATCACCTTAAAGTAAATTATAGTACAAACATAAAACAGTTTAAATTGCCACTTACCGGAGCACATTGGTGTCCACATTGCTTAATTCGCTCAATTTTCTCCCTGCCACATACTAAGCATGTTACACAAAGCACCATAACTGAAATGACATGTATAACTATCATCTTTCAGTGCCAGTGAAGTAATTCTTTTGAATCACTCTTCACAAGCAGCACTCTACCTTCTGTTTACAGTCTAGCTGTCTCATATCAATGTAGGCTCCCATTAAAAAAAAGACACACCTACTAGTAGGGTAGGTGCTGTGTGTGCGTGCGTGTGTGTGCGTGTGTGTGTGTGGGTGTATGTGTTTCCTCTGTTTAAGGAGAATAAGAAGCAGAAGAAAAAGAAGACTGAGAACCAATATTGTTATGTTTAATTTACTATAACTTGTAAAGACTACACATTCTATATATTTTCTATTAAAAATATAAATGATTTTTGAAAATCAATTTACTTTTAGATACTAAGTGTCTTCCTTAGGACTAGCCTGACTCCTGTGAAGAAGGAATAGGATTTTGCAAGGCAGCAGAGTAATTGATTTAGCATCTGGAAGAGTATACATATGTAGTACAGTACATTTTTAACCTGTTTTATAAGTCTGATTGACTTAGCCCTGACCCCTGAAGTACCCCCTTGGAATGAGCAAATGGTTATCTCAAACCAAAAGATAACATTCTTTAATTAAGTGTCAGAATTTAGGGCCCTGTTAATTACAGATTACAGCATAGTAGAAGGTACAGGTAAAGTAAGGTGCTTTACTTATTTGCCCCAAGTATGTGGAGTCCATTTGCATTATTTTCTCCTAACATGTTCAAAAGATATACCTTCTGCAGTGTTGGCTTTCATTTATGTTAACTAGTTTCTAATTTGCTTTTGATGTATTTCAACAAATCTGTATCTTTATATATGATACTTCTGTATTTAGTGAGTGGTAATGTCTATTCTTGCATTTTGTCTTGAGAGTTGCCACTTGGTGAGGCACACTGTGCAAGAACAATGCAGTTTGTACTATTGTATTGTATTCCTGAGGTGGAAAAAATAGATGTAGCTCTATGAATTGGGTTACCTTTGTTATGTTTTGTGCATTGTATTTACTCACCCAGTTTACCTGGAAGTAGGTGTCTCACTGAATTGCCTTTCCTAAGATTTCTTCCATTATTTTCCCTTCAAAGGATTTTTTTGTTTTCTTAGGAAGTCAGAAACGGCCTATTAGAGCCCATTGAGGCATTTCTTGTGTGATTATGGGCTATACAAGAAATAAATTGTTATTGTTATTATTGAACCAATTTCATGTTATCAGTTCCTTGTATAAGTAGATTTAAGCCTCATGTTATGCCACAGTGGCAACATGTCGCATGCTGCTCATACATAAAACTAAGAATTTCATTGTACTCTGTACATGTGACAATGAATTTGAAGTTAATCATGACTTTGAAATTTACTGGATTTTGTAACCAAAAGGATAAACACTTTGATCAGAGAGCCACAGCAGTGCACCACTCAACTCCTCACAAGATAGCCAAATGCTTCAGATAAAGCAACTTCTGCAAAAGCAGCTAATTCTTATGATAAATCAATTTCTAGGAAAACAGCTGCCACGTTTACTCACATAGCTTCACAGTTGTTCACACTACAAAAAATGCATATGCTAAAACTAGGAAAAACAAAAAAACAAACCAAACAAAAACTTGAAAATGGAAGATGTTTTGCTTTTATGTAACAAATAAAAAATCTGCCAGTGGGGTAAGCAAAATTTACTTGACAAGACTTCTTAAAATAAGCTATATAACCTTGAATACAATTTTCTTGAAAAGGCAATAAATAAAAATAAATTAATAAAATTGCACACAAAGAAAAGAAAATTAAGCTATAAATGACTCATAGCTGTATTTTACTTCTGTTTTAATTCATGTGAAGAACTCTTCTTGTCAGGCTTCCTTGAACCTCATGAAGAACACTTAGCTCCTTAACTAATAATGAATGGGGAACCCATTTCATGTTTGTGGCTGTTTGAGGCTGGCTTAACTGCAAATCTCAAAAAATGCAAACTTGGCAGGTCAGAAACTATCATAGACACTTGATTGGTAACACATAAAGAAAATTGGGGAGATGTTGGTGTGTCTCACAACACTGAAACAGATAAATGCTTTTTTAAGGTTAGATGGTTGTTATAGAAGGTTAATATCAAATTATGAAGCCCATGCAGCACTATTAACTGATTTGACAAAAAGATGGAATATCATACAATTGTCTCAAACAGCTCATTTGAAAAATTAATTCTTATAAAAGAATTTATGACGGAAAATGATTCTTCACTGTTCATGTTATTATTAGTTTCAGCCAGAGTATGTTCCCTGGCTTATGTTTACTTTCCTTTCTGGCGTCTTCTTTGTTGATTTTTTTAAGTTTATTGTATTTATGTATTTTATTCCTGTTATTTTATTTATTACTATGCATGTGCTATGGGTTGTTCATTGTTCTTTGTGTTTTGTGGGTAGAACCCACAAGAGGCAGGGACACCCTAATGACACATCTGATGTTCTGCCCTCACTCTGTATATTTGAAGATGGGAAGCAGGCCCTTTAGCGGTCATTTATTGAAGTTTGTAGAGTGCAATTGTATTTGATTCTTTTTTTTTATTCTTGGATTTACAGTAATTGCTTCTGTTCTTTACTTTGTTTTGATTATTGTATTATATGTTGGGACTGGTTTGCAAGTTTTAGGCAAATTTTCTTACTTCATTTTTTTGCTTTTGTGTCTTTGTTTGCTTTTTTGTACTTTTAAATAAATATGTTTTGCCTTGGTTTTTACAATTCTCTCCCCTAGATGGGTATTTATCTACATTTTAATATATTTGCGGAAAATTGAAGAAATTGTATATTGAACTTCTCAAGTTAAAACTATACTGTATATAAGTTAATGTAGACCAGAGAATTGGGGTTAAGTTGCCATAGATGATGCCTTTTCTGGACAGGCTAGCGAGGGCCATGGCCTATTTTATGGGTCTTTTAGAGACCTCACACCATTTTCGCTTAAAAGTGAGTGCACTCAAATCCATCCTGATGGAGAACTGGCAGGAAAAAAGTTTAGGAGAAAGAAAAAAGTGGATGCATGTGAAGAAAAAAAAAAACAGTCAAAGCCAGAAAATCAAAAATGGCAACCAAAAACACAGCATCAGTCAAAAATTGAGGTCAAAAGGTACAAGCAAAATGGCCCAAATGAATAATACTAGCAAGAAGAAAAGCAGCAATGGTTTTTGAAAGTCTTTTGGTAAACAGATCGAATAAGGAAGAAAACCATCTGCAGACATTTTAACCCACTGCACCAATTACCGACAGGTAATTCAAATCAAAATGATTGTGCTGATTTGTAATTGGTAATAACCTCTGAGACCACACCATAGAAAAACAGGATGCAGACCAAGCAATGATTACCCAAAATGTCACTATAAATAAATTATACAACAAAAAAAAAACCAAATCACAGCATAACCCTCTGTCAACAATGCCTCCATCCAGCTTCAATGGGAACATGCTCTGAAAATGTGTCAACAGGCGGGGTGCATGAAGGGCATTAAACTGTTCCCAGGAATGATCCCCGGGACCATAGCCCTTCCCATGTACTAAATATTCTGCAGTTTTCTAGAACTCACAATTACTGAATGTCATATTCTTGAGAACCATCCAACAAAATCGGCAGGTGTGGAAAACTGGGAGTATAATATGGGCTGGAATGAACTGGACACAACCGTGGAGGTGGAGTGGAGGCAGGGACAAGCTCTATGATATGAGACAAGCCCACCACCTGATGGTATATGGCCCAATAAACTTGAAACTAATTTGTGCAATGGTACTTGGAGATGAAGTCTCCCATTGGTTAGTCATACTTTCTGTCCCATTTTTAAAAAAGATGCTTCTTTGCCAGCTGCCTTTAAATTCTTCTGTATTGTTTTCCATTTAGCATGGAGATCTCTGGTATAATTAATAACCATTGGGTCAACAGGAGTCAGTGATTCAAAAGGTCAAGGCAAAATCTGTTCAGACACTCAAAAGGAGAGATTTTTAATACAGAATAAGTTAGAATGTTTCTGGAAAATTTTGTTATAGGCAACAAATCAGCACAATCATTTTGATTTGAACTTGCAGTACACCAAAGGGATTTTTCAAGGTACTGATTAACCCATTGGGTTTGACCATTTATCTCTAAATGGTGCCCAAAAGTCAAGTGCACCCAAACCTCACATGAAAAGTTTTCCAAACTCTCAAAACGAATAAGTGACCTCTGCTGGATACTATTGCAACCCTTTTGAGGGGAATTAACACTTTTAGAAAACCTATCTATGATAACTAAAATAGTTGAGTAACCCTTTGAGGTAAACAGATCTGTGATAAAGGCTAGAAAATATGTTCCCAAGGACATGGGGGCACTAAAAGAGTTATAACAACCCAATTGGCAATCCTGGATGAGTTTTAGATTGGCAGCCAGTTTCACAAGCTGCATTATAATTTTTGACATCTGCTGTCAAAACCTCAACACCAGAAGGTAGTTTTTATTAGACTCAGAGGTTGATGATGACCAAACATAGCTGGTTGATGGAAGTGCTTAAGCTCTAATTTCAGTTGTTACAAACAATTTTCCTGGAAGTCTGTTTTGGAGGAATTTTCCTGATTTTGGACTGTTTGAACCTTACACATAATATCCTCCATATCCATGGTCTGGGTAGATAACAAAAGGGAATTTGGCTTCTTCTAAATAATGTTGCCACTCTTCCAATGCCAGATAATTGCCAACAGTTCACAATTCTCTATATCATAGTTTACTTTGGTTTGATTTTATTTATTTTTTTGTACAAATGGCATAGTGATGTATTAACCCTGTTTCCAGACACCTTTGAAACAATTTCGTTCTTACTCCAATACTAGGCGCTTCTACCCACATCATACATGGAATTCAGTATGTGGATGTTGGGGGCAGTAGTAAACAAAAGCTTTGTGCTTTAAAATGCCTCATTGGCATCCTTAGTTTTACAGGTCTGTGAGGTTTTATGGGAAATAAAAGAACTAAAGTTTTTGATAAATCTTCTATAATAACTTGTAAATCCTACAAATCCCTGTACTCATTTAAAGTTCACTTGGTAGACACCAATCAGGAACAACCTTGATTTTAGTGTTATCCATTAGTCAGCCCTACTTGTGATATTTCATATCCCAAGAACAAGATTTTCTCCTAATGAAACTCTCACTTCTAAAGTTTAAAAAATTATTTTGTTGAAGTCTTTTAAATACCTCTTTGGCATGATTAACAAGACAATCAATCTATATAAACTAATATGATCTTTAAAGATATTGTTTACCAAGGGCTGAGGAATGGAGGGTGCCTTATGTAATCCATATGAAATTATCATAACAAAATCATGACAATGTTACATTGTGTTCTCACAAGGTTTTGAAAACATAGAATATTTAACAATGTATTGTAGCAGAAAATGTTTGAAATGGGTGATTGAGTCATGCTTTTATTATTACTCCTCTGCAGGGGCTTTACACTAGTAAAGACACAAAATGTTCATTAGGTGGTTTCTATTGCCCCACGTTTTCTTTTACAGTCCAACACAGTCATAGTTCACAGCATATTAATATAGATATCATTGTTTTTCATAATCTCTTCATTCAACATGTAAACAAAACTGGTGGGCAGGGTGTGATGAAAAGAACAAACACTTTCTCTGGTTAACCCATAGGGGCAGAAGTGTTCAACACAGCTTCTTTAAAGCAGTTGATGCTTCTGATAAAGTAACATTTGTCAGAACAGCTGCAGTGTTTCCTTGCTTAGTCTTATCTTTATGTAGAGCTTAAACCGCAAGAAATTTAAAGTCTGTTGAAACCTATTATTGTAAACAAGGTGCCAGAAATTTGTGGACCCCAAGGCTTAGATATTTAATAAAACCTTTAAAAGACCCATTTGTGCTTGCCCCGTCAGGTCACATTACACCCACCAGGCTATGGACTATTTAGCTTGACAGAATACTCTTTGTTCTGAAGAGCTACTACCAAGATGGCTGTGTAATACACTTTTCCAGGTTCTGCATTCCCTGGTCTGCATTTGAAATAATGTGTAAGTCTGAAAGCTTATGAAAAGGAATTCTTTTTGCACTCAGTATACCAACAGGATCAACAGATCATGGATATTTTTACTGGGTATTACCACAGATAATCAAATACTGTATACACTATCGGTCAAAAGTTTTAGAACACCTCACTTTTTCCAGTTTGTCTTCAAATTTATTCAGTTGAAATGCAATGAATGACCTAAAATGTTGAAAAGGTAAGCTGTAAACTGCCCAAGGTTTAAATTTAAAGTTTAGGTTAGCAAAAACTGAAAAAAAGAGATTTCAGAATATTACAAATGGGCCTTCTTCAGGGAACTGTACATATTCTACTATATGAATAATTCATTTATGACAAATAAAATTTGATTTGATTTTGATTTGAAAACAGAACCTTAATATTATTTAATTACTTTTGTCCTGTGGGACCCTGGAGGCAGCTGATAGGTACCGGCAGGCCAAGCGGAATGCGGCTTTGGTGGTTGCTGAGGCAAAAACTCGGGCGTGGGAGGAGTTTGGGGAGGCCATGGAGAATGACTTTCGGATGGCTTCGAGGAGATTCTGGTCCACCATCCGGCGTCTCAGGAAGGGGAAGCAGTGCAGTGTCAACACTGTATATGGTGGGGATGGTGCGCTGCTGACCTCGACTCGGGACGTTGTGGGTCGGTGGGGGGAGTACTTCGAAGACCTCCTCAATTCCATTAACATGCCTTCCAATGAGGAAGCAGAGCCTGGGGACTCAGAGGTGGGCTCCCCCATCTCTGGGACTGAGGTCACCGAGGTGGTCAAAAAACTCCTTGGTGGCAGGGCCCCGGGGGTGGATGAGATACGCCCGGAGTTCCTCAAGGCTCTGGATGTTGTAGGACTGTCTTGGCTGACACGCCTCTGCAACATCGCATGGACATCAGGGACAGTGCCTCTGGATTGGCAGACCGGGGTGGTGGTCCCCCTCTTTAAGAAGGGGGATCGGAGGGTATGTTCCAACTACAGAGGGATCACACTCCTCAGCCTCCCTGGAAAAGTCTATTCAGGGGTCCAGGAGAGGAGGGTCCGTCGGACAGTCGAGCCTCGGATTCAGGAGGAACAGTGTGGTTTTTCGTCCAGTGGACCAGCTCTACACCCTTAGCAGGGTCCTGGAGGGTGCATGGGAGTTTGCCCAACCAGTCTACATGTGTTTTGTGGACTTGGAAAAGGCATTCGACCGTGTCCCTCGGGGAATCCTGTGGGGGGTACTCCGAGAGTATGGGGTACCGGCCCCCCGTTAAGGGCTGTTCAGTCCCTGTACGATCGGTGCCAGAGCTTGGTCCGCATTGCCGGCAGTAAGTCAAACCCGTTTCCAGTGAGAGTTGGACTCCGCCAGGGCTGCCCTTTGTCACCAATTCTGTTCATAACTTTTATGGACAGAATTTCTAGGTGCAGCCAGGGCGTTGAGGGGGTCCGGTTTGGTGGGCTCAGGATTGAGTCACTGCTTTTTGCAGATGATGTTGTCCTGTTTCCTTCATCAGGCCGTGATCTTCAGCTCTCTCTGGATCAGTTCGCAGCCGAGTGTGAAGCGGCTGGGATGAGAATCAGCACCTCCAAATCCGAGACCATGGTCCTCAGCCGGAAAAGGGTGGAGTGCCCTCTCAGGGTTGGTAGCGAGATCCTGCCCCAAGTGGAGGAGTTCAAGTATCTCGGGGTCTTGTTCACGAGTGAGGGAAGAATGGAGCGTGAGATCGACAGGCGGACTGGTGCGGCATCCGCAGTAATGCGGGCGCTGCATCGGTTTGTCGTGGTGAAAAAGGAGCTGAGCCGCAAGGCGAAGCTCTCAATTTACCAGTCGATCTATGTTCCTACCCTCACCTATGGTCATGAGCTATGGGTAGTGACCGAAAGAACGAGATCGCGAATACAAGCGGCTGAAATGAGTTTCCTCCGCAGGGTGTCTGGGCTTTCCCTTAAAGATAGGGTGAGAAGCTCAGTCATCCGGGAGGGGCTCAGAGTAGAGCCGCTGCTCCTCCGCATCGAGAGGAGTCAGATGAGGTGGCGCGGGCATCTGATCAGGATGCCTCCTGGACGCCTCCCTGGTGAGGTGTTCCGGGCATGTCTAACTGGGAGGAGGCCCCGGGGAAGACCCAGGACACGCTGGAGGGACTATGTCTCTCGACTGGCCTGGGAACGCCTTGGGATTCTCCCGGAAGAGCTAGAAGAAGTGGCTGGGGAGAGGGAAGTCTGGGCATCTCTGCTCAAGCTACTGCCCCCGCGAGCCGACCTCGGATAAGTGGGAGACAATGGATGGATGGATGGATACTTTTTCATGTATAACAATTAAAAATAAGTAGAAAGTACTTTACATTGCCGTAACTGACCTGCTCATTTTTTTAAGTCATTCCTTGAAGGAAGTACTTTGAACTGCCATTTACAGAAATTTGAACTGTTAAATCATGTTTATACTTATTTGGATGTCAGATCATTTTACTTAAGCATTGGTGTAATCATTCTGTAATATGCTTTGTCAATGCTTATACTGAATGCATATTTAATGTGAACAAATTGAATTTTTGGTATTGTTGAGTGCTAAGAAAGATTTTAGGCTTTTTTTATCGTGGGACTCAGCTGCTTGTCTGTCTGGGGGGTTGCCAACCAGGATCCCAAGTTGTCATGTGGTGGATGCGGCAACACAATGTACCAGTGCACGCTCCCCAACCTGACCTGACCTGACCTGTTTGAACCTGAACTTGAAAAATAAAGCAAACAAAATGTAACTGTCAAAAGTACACAGTTCAATAATCAGAAGTGAACAAGAAGGAGAAAGTTTTTTATCCTTTGTCTTTATCCAGAATGCTTACAAGCTGAAGAAACAATGACTTTAATTTCATAACTCGGCCTGGGCAAATAAGCAAAACCGTACTTTTATGCTTTCTCTCCTCAAGAAGCTTAGTAGTACCATAAAAATTTCCACATTCCAGGCAAACCACTCACTGCAAAGGAGTCTATAATATAAAGAAAAGGAAGCCTGCATAAATGAATGCCAATTTCTCTTACCATATACTTGCTGATTCTTTTTATATCTTTTGTTTTTGATCTTCTCTGTATCAAACAAGTGAGTTTATGTCTTAGTACCGGTTTGCTATGCTCACTTATGCATTCTAGTCAATAGATGCTTATTAATCTGCCTTTCTCCAAAAAATTTTTTCTTCACTTCCATCACCACTCTACAGAAGGATATTACAACCACAGGGAAGAATAAAAAACAAAGAAAGAAAAAAAATAGAGACGCTTCTGAAAATTTCAACTTTATACTCCTTGTTAATTTTGTGATTAAAGTTGAAATTTTGACTTTAGTCTCATACTTAATTTCATGATTCGAGTAAAAACATCAAGATGAATTGTGATCATATAATCTGCAACATTGTGACTAGCAGAAATAGAAGAAAACAACTGAAAATGGTGCTCATCGAAGAATTACTGCAAATGTATTTCAGAAGTGTTTTCAATAATAGCAGAATATTAGCTGTTTTAGGCCATGAACATAGAACATTAATAAGCATTAGTACTTTGAAGAGACTGTATCAAAAATTGTGCCTGTTTATCTGGAGGAATCCTACAGATTCAGATGAAGTAGCTTCCCTTTTTTGAAAAGCAAATTTGCCACTAATGGATAAATGCAGGAATATCAATGGTTACACCTGAGAGCAGTCGAAAGAGGGTATATTATTACAGAAGACATAGTTTAAACAGGTGATCAGGTGAGTTTAGGCAGGCACAAAGGCTGAGAAGAAGACACCATCACTCCCAAGAGTCCATGTGCTCTGACATATGAACTCTTATGATAAACTCATGATTGAATTGACAGCATTAGCAACTATCTTGTTGTTGAAGGTGTGTGCCACTAATAACAATCCAAAGGTTGTTGCAAACTACTTTTATCTTGACAAAGTCAAGGCTAAGAGAATGACCAGGATGACTATGCAGACAGAGGAACGGAAAATAGATATTTGGAACATTACAGTAGCAGTTTTGCAGGTGATTGGAGTTTCATTAATAGGCAGCAGCACAAATCAATACATTGAGTTGTTCTCATGATTAAGCCAAGGTTCTCCCTGACTGGTTAAAATTCTTTTTTATGCCTTTCTTGAGGATTTAAAAATAATTAATTACTATTGTTAATGCTAATTTTGTTTATATTATTTGTCTAAGTATGTATTCTCAGTCAATTGTATTTTGTCTACAACTTAGTTTCTGTATGGGTAATCTTGTTCGCTCATGTTCCTTATGTTTTGCAAGTAGACCTTCAAGAGACAGGGCCACCATTAGGTATGCTGGAAAGCGAGTTCATTGTGATTCATTTCAATGCATTTCGGCAGAGTTTGGTTTTGTATTGTGAGTATTGCCTGTCTTTCGATTTACTTGGTTTGCTGTAGTACTAGGGTGTATGAATGTAGTGAAAAGTCAAGCAAAATGACACCTTTTATTGGCTAACTAAAAATATTAATCAATTACATCTTGTCTGAAGAAGGGGCATGAGTTGCCTTGAAAGCTTGCACTTAGTTAGTTTTTGAACTTTGATTACTTGGTTTTTGCTCCTGGAATTGGTCATTCTGGATTGCCATTTAGGCAAATCATTTTTCTTTGCTATATTTTTGAGTACTTTGTTATTTTTGTCAATAAATCTTTTTTTTTTATAAAGATTCTTTTAATTGTCCTTTGTACACAAACCAGGGTTTGACAATAATCCACTGCCTTGTGAAGTATTTTGAATATTTTTGGGACTTTGCTAATATTTTAGCACTTTTTTGATGCCAAAGCCCCATTTGGCCTATTTGTAGGCTCAAGCCAGCTTTTGGAGTTGGCATTCAGGATGGCAGGAAGTGAACCTTATCCTGTTCATTTGCTCTGCTTTGGAGGTCTCAATTTTTTTTGTTTTGCTATACTTGGGGGGTATGAATCAAAACAATGGAGGTGGTGAAACTTATGGAAAACAGTGTGCAGTCTAAACTGATGTATAACATACTGTACATAAACCCTTCTTTAATTATATCAGCTCATCCTTTGACAGATTTGTATGTGCTATCATGTTCATATTTATGAAAAGGTGTTTTCTTCTGGTTTCCATAGGTCATAAGGTTAAGGATCATGTGATCACACTTTATTTTGTCATTTGAATTAATCACGAAATTACCAACAAGACTGATGTCGAAAATTCCACTTTTCTTTTCTTCCTTGTGGCACTTATACACTTCCATAACATTCAATTAGATTTCTGTCACTGTGTCTTTTCTGTAGTTAATGTTGTTCATTAAGTGAAATCTACCAGTTATTTCCATATGTAGATTTAATATAAAAGTGTGTGCTTGGGTGGATGTGCATACTTACTTTTATTGAAAGATTCAACCCAAACATCATCACATTAAGAAAAAACAGTCAGGTTTAAATATCTGGCATATGCCAAGTACATACTGTATATAGCGGCTGGTCGGGGTTGTTCTGGAATAGACAACCAAGCCATAATAAAATAGTTTAGAATTTTTGGAGGTCTTTGCAATGACAAGAAAAAAAAAATTATGGTGCCATTAACTGTCTTCTTGATTTTCCCTCTGCTCTATTGCCTGACATCACAGGAAAGCGGAGGGAACTATAACATTAAATTCTAATAACAAGAAAGAGAACTGACACCAAATCCATTGCATATTTTATGCTGTATATATCAATAGGTCCTCCAGCAACATTCTCTACTTTAGAAAATCTTAACAAATGTTTTTTTCAGACAGTCATTCTCACCTTCTTCCCCAAAATGTCACTTACTCTTTCGGGTATGGTCACTTTGTGTCATAAAGAGTTTCCTAATCAAGCCTCTGGACTTTCTCTAGTCCAGACATTATAAGGAGGCAGAGAGAACTATTATAATATGTGTTTTATTTATAAACTAGCATAGTGAAACACCCATTTATTAAAACAGGCACAATGGTTCAATGGTAATTTTGTCTGTTTCGATCACATTGTGCATTTAGGCATCTCTGTTCATCTGATATTCTAACCCTTACATCCATCTTTCTTTGTGCTTCTTATTGCCTTGTTCACCTTGTTCATCAGATATTGTGGCCCTCTTGTGGACGCTGGATGACATTACTCCTGGGCTTGGATTCTGGACGTTTTGTTGTTTTATATATATTGTCACACAGGTTCGCATGGGAGGTAACTGAAGGGCTCAAAGAAAGGTAATTCCACACAAGACCAGGAGGTGGCCAGGTGCACTGATCCTTCCTCTTTTTTCACTGCAGACCCATTACAGGAAATTCTGCCTGGCCTCAATGATGTCACTTCCGGTCAGGAGCCCCATGACTTCATTTCAGGTCTAGAAGACTCCCTTCCAGTCACAAGCCCGATGACATCACTTCCACTCCAGAAGATGCCCCTTCCAGTCCAGTCATGATTATTTCACTTCCTCTGCCGAACTTTAAATACCCACCATCTCAACTTCACCTGTTAGTTCTGTTTTGGACATCTGCACTAAAAAACTTCTATTTGCAGCCAGGAAACATTATACGAGTGGCTGCCTCTTTTTATGGCTCTTGTCTCATCTTTGACGATATATGCTTTGTGTCCAAGCAGGCTCCAATTTCTGTAACTGTGAACTTTAACTGGAGTGAAAACAGGATGAATGTGCTTTTTGCAAGGAATTCATGCTTTAAAGTCACATGGCCCACATTTAAAGAAATCTTATTCCATTGCACAGAACTTAATCTCCATAATACTGTAAAGTTGTATTGTGGAAAAAAAAACAAAAAACTTAACTCTGTTTCTAAAGAAGTCAGTCACAGATTCAGATGAGATTGCAGAACAATTCTTTATTTGCACTCATATATGCACAAATGTCTCTGTCCATGGAGTGAGCCCTCAATAATACAATTTGTTTGCTTTTCTGCTACTATTACCTTATCTAATATGTTATGTCATCTGACTCTTGATATGCAGAAGTATGACATCTTAACCAATCAACTATAGCCAGAGTAGTTTCAGACTCCTGCAGATTCTCCCATTTACATGAATGCTGCCTCATTCAAAAGGAAGTCCTATAGACTTTACTATTGACTTAGTGCTGCTTCATTGAGGGGTCTTTGGGCTTTCCCATCAGTTCATCTTCACTTTTTCGAGGGGGGTTCATTACTCATTTACCTCATATTAACTTTGGGAAATCAAGTTGGTGGTTTCTCTAAGATGAGGCAGACCTCACATGCTCAAGCTTTTAAGCCATATTTAGTAAACTCTTTAGTCACCTTCAGTCTTTTTTCTTATGCTTTAATTAATTAATTAACACAGCTTCATATGAGTATATACTTGTAATAATTTGTAAAGATGATACAGTATATTAATGAAAAATTCCATAGTTGCATACCACTGTCTTATCTTGACTTTATTCCTTCTGCCTTACACTTTCTAAAATGTAGAAGAAGACCTTATGATTTCTGGAATTGTTTAAACTACAAGACAAAGAGACCATTGCTTAAGTTTTTTGCTATGGCTGATACAGTTAGTGATCAGCAAAATAATATGTGCAAAACAGAATTCACAGCAAAACTTTAAGTATTGCTTTGCAAAAAAAAATTGTAAAAAAATTGAGTTTTGCAACCAGCAAAGTTAATGCCATTAGCACATGTATTTTCTTCATATCTGCTTATACAGTATATCCTTCTCATAAGTTCAAGTTCAAAGTTTATTGCCATGTGCACAGTAAGGAAACACCTTTCCCTGTACAATGAAACTCTTTCTTTGCTGTCCACACCAAATGACAAAACCAACGTATAAAGATAAACATAAATAATAAGTAGCAGATAGATAGTAAGTAACAGAGGCAGCATAAAGTATAAAAACAGAATAGAAGTATAAAGTGTAATGTGCAGGTAGGTGTGTGATGGACAAGTCAAATGCAGTTGTGTGAGGTAGATAGAATGAGGTGAACCATGGTTATAAACTCCAGTCAGTTATTTAGGAGTCTAATGGCCTTGGGAAAGAAAGAGTTCTTTAGCCTGGAAGTCCTGCATTTCATAATTCTCTACCTCCTGTCTGAGAGTAGAAGTGTAAACATTTCGTGTTGGGGGTGGGTGGGGTCTCTGAGGACGAGGCAGTGGGGTCCCTGAGGAAGAGGCAGTTCTCCTGCGGACTCTGCAGTTGTAGATGCTCTGCAGAGAGGGCAATGGGGTCCTGGTGATCTTCTCAGCAGTCTTTACCACTCTCTGCAGGCGTTTGCTGTCTATAGCATTAGTGTTGCCATACCACATGGTGATGCAGCGGGTCAAGATAAAAAGGTAGCATAGAAAGAAAATTCTGGTGTTCTTAAAAATGAGTTTCTGCATCTTCTGGTAAAGAGAAAGATTCCATTATTGCTGCTCTCCCTGGTATATTTCCAATGTTGGCCCTCAGTTGTCTAAACTGGTTGCACATATATAACTGCCAAGGACACAACAACATACAGTAGTTATGCCTACAATAACAACATTTGGATGACACAATGTATTAAACTAGTCTACCCCTGCAGGCTAGCAATTTTCCAACTTGTTCCACCAGCAGTTACTTAAAGTGGTTTGAATTTCCTCTACAATCTGTTCCACCTTTATTCTGTAACATTTAATTGTTTAATCATATATAGAAGCATTTGTTTCCCTTGTATAAGTCTCAGTAATTTGTTGCTGTAAGTTTTTCCATAGAATAGTGAGTTCTGAATGTGGTAGTTGAACACTATCAGTAGCTGCTGAGCAATGCCACATCTGTTCCTTAGTTAAAGTTACAATTTAACTCTCTCCTATCCAATAGAAGCTAGATATATTAGTTTTACAAAATCAACCTGGTCTTTTATTTTTTCTACGATCAAACCATTCTATAGATACCTTTGTAATGACACCAGCAGCAGTGGCATTTACTTCCAAAACATAAAAAATTCCTGTGTGTGAATGAGAGGGAGATCAGTGGAATGGTGAGGATGCAGGGAGTAGAGTTGGTGAAGGTGGATGAGTTTAAATACTTGGGATCAACAGTACAGAGTAACAGGAAGTGTGGAAGAGAGGTGAAAAAGAGAGTGCAGGCAGGGTGGAATGGGTGGAGAAGAGTGTCAGGAGTGATTTGTGACAGACGGATATCAATAAGAGTGAAGGGGAAGGTCTACAGGACGGTAGTGAGACCAGCTATGTTATATGGATTGGAGACGGTGGCACTGACCAGATAGTAGGAGACAGAGCTGGAGGTAGCAGAGTTAAAGATGCTAAGATTTGCACTGGGCATGATGAGGATGGATAGGATTAGAAATGAATACATTAGAGGGTCAGCTCAGGTTGGACAGTTTGGAGATAAAGACAGAGAGGCGAGATTGCATTGGTTTGGACATGTGCAGAGGAGAGATGCTGGGTATATTGGGAAAAGAATGTTAACAACAGAGCTGTCAGGCAAGAGGAAAAGAGGAATGCCTAAGAGGATGTGCTTAGAGAGGACATGCAGATGGTGGGTGTAACAGAGCAAAATGCAGAAGACAGGAATGATATGGAAGAAGATGATCCACTGTGGCAACCCAAAACTGGAGCAGCCAAAAGAAGAAGAAGAAGTTGCCAGTGACATTCTCCAGTGCCAATATGTTTACAAGAATGACCAGAAATAGGTGTTCTCATACAAACAAAACAATTCTCTCATGTTTTCATTTATTCACATCCACAAAATCACCCTGCTTGATTTATCCACCTGTGGTCCATACCAGGTTCACACCATTAGTTTCTGCTAAAGATGGGCAGTTTCTTTGTTGGACAATAAGTGTTGCTCCTGCATGAACCACTCTGTCTGCTTCTCTGCTAGACAGTAAGTGTTGCTGCATAAGGTCTCTTTCTTTGTCACAGTGTAATTATTTCCTTTCTTTGCCTGCTTTAACAAAGTGTTGCGATATCACTGTGTTTTAACATACTGGTTTGGTAGGCTTGTTGCAGTGTCTTACTAACATATGATCCCCAAAAACATCTCTACCGTCATAAACAGCTGTTAATTTGTTCTCTATCTCTTCTAGGCTAATGGAGTTAGACACTCCAGTGAGAAGTAGCCTATTCATAAACAACTATAAATATCTTACCATAAACTTTATTTTCTTCTTTTAATAAGCAAATTATCTGAAATAGGATATAAAGTGGTAATCATTCACACTTAGTCCCATTAGCACTAAAACCTGCACCATACCCTGTAATTTTAACATTTTAACTACCAATAATGCTTTAATCAGGCTGACTCTAACTGGCATTTTCCAATTTTTTAAAATACTAGCATTAAATAAAAGGGTCTCTGGAACAACAATAACATACTATCTTTTATGTGTAAACATTTGCCTCCAAAGTATTCCCAATTTACTTTCATAGCTATAGAATCAGTTTAGATTTAGCCATATTTATCTATATAATAGCTTAATATTGAAATACTTGCTACAGAAAGTCCCTCTTCTCAATATATACTATTTAAAACTACATATACAGTATCTTTTGATTTCTGAATGTCAAGGTTTCCTGAGGTGCAATCGGATTAAAAAATATTTGTTTCTTGACGAATTGCTACAATTGTATTTGTTTCTGATTGTAATACTTATCTCATTTTTAACTGCAAAGGTTTCCAAGAACTTATTGCAATTCTTTTTTGGTCTGTCATGCTTGTACTGTCCTGTCCTAACATTCCTGTTGCAAACATAACGATCATAAAAAAATTTATAAATACGAATGATGCAAATGCTTGGTGATGCCCATTTGTCCCACCCAGTATCTTCATAGCTTGGATCCTCCTTGGAAACCTTTGTTGCAGAAAAATAAATACCATACTGTGGCCAACTCCTCTTTGCACATTATTGTAAATCTTCTATATAGGGCTATTTAATTAGGCTGTGCGATTCAAAAACAAAACTCAGCCTAAAGAGGGAAGCTTTGTGTTCCTTCTCAGCCAAAGCTTTTAGGAGCATTAGTGAATCATCAATGCATGCTCTTACTGATGGTGAACAGAACAACAAATCATCTAAACATTAAAATAAATGGACTTTTGAAAAGCCACATCGTCTAATCTCAATGCTTGAATGAACAATATGGGTAATTTGCAGTAGTTGTGGGGTAAAACTGTCCAAGTATATTACTGTCCTTCAAATAGAATATATGAGTGATGAGTTGAACATGAGTTGTCATTTGAACATTTTTTTTTCGATTTTGCCTGTATTCCATGGCATTTTCAAATAGTGACATTTTCATGTATGAATGTGTGTGTGTGTGTGTGTGTGCGTGAGAGAGGCAGAGACAGATTTGATCTCATTCAAGTAGTTACTTCAATATAAAATAAACACTTTTGCAAAGGTATAATGAAACAAGTGTGCTTTTAATCAAGAAAAAAACTGAAAAACAATAAATTCAAGTGACAACAAGATACCCAGAAGACATGATTCACCGGCGTTTCTGTGTTTGCTTATATTCCTTCAACAATGTTTTTTGCAGGTAGCAAAACTTTACATCGGCTGTTACAGACTGAAATCAAAGACTTCTTCTTTTTGGGCGCATACACCGTCAGCATGACATTGTCAGATCTAAACACTAGCGTGGCTAATTGGCCATGTACTAATGTGACTTTAGCTGCAGGCGGAAGTCCCATATTACTTTATGGTGCCAAGCAGAGGTGTGTTGTGGTGCAGCAAGTCTATTAGCCAGCGAAAGCGCTGTGAAGAAGCTGTCTGCTGTTATGGTCCTGCCTTTGTCTAGTCTGATAGCGGTCATGGGACATTGTATCTTTGATTGCCGGTACAACAAATAGTTCTGAGCAGGTATCAGCCACAGCACCCACTGTGGTCATCAGTGCTCTTGTAAAAAGAACGGAGATAAACGGCATCAACTCAGAGAGGGAGAGGCAAGTTCGTTGTACCAAGTGAACGTTACTAAGAGAATAAAATTGAATAATAAAAAAACAACTGCTAACTTTTACAAGTAGCCAAAATTTACACTGGGTGTTACTGACTCAAATCAAATGTATGTTTTTATTATATTATAGTAATAATAATAATAACAATAATAATAATAGGAGCTCTCTACTCAAAACACAGAGCGCCCGGTCTCAAACCCAGGACCTTTGGGTTATAAAGGTGGAGTTCTTACCTCTGCACCATTCAAGAACACATATAAACTCCCTGTCGATTGACATTTGAGCTTGGATTTTTAACTCATTGACAGCACCATGTAAATCAAATGCTTTTCTTTTCTTTGGTTATACTCTTGAATAAAAGTGCACGTGTTTATTTGATATTTGGACTATAGTCTTCACACATTATACACTTCACTTCATTATTAGTATAACATGGAAATCGTTTCTGCTTTAGGTATGTGTTCAGCATTTCTTGCCTCGCATTTCCTTTCATCCTGCACTTACCCAGATCTTTGTAGACATTGAACAGCACATGAAATGCATGCATTCCAAATAACGATATACTGTATTATTTACTCTTTTCAACTCCAGGAACCTCACATGCAGATAAGGAGCCTTGGCTTGAGCTGGGAGAAATTTTTGCCCAAGTTGAGCTCCATCAAGGTGGGGGATGGGACAGCAGGCTGCTTGCTGATTGTGCTGACGCATTTACAAAACAAAAGACGCTGATGGAGAGGTGCGTCGGGACTTAAGGTGGGCCGGGATTATGCGTTTTTTCGTTGCTTTAGGGATTTTAGTGTTAACCAAGCATCACCATATTGTATGTAAGATTTTAGCTTTATATCATCATCATCATCATCATCCTTCTCTTCCCCCAATTACGGCCAATTGTAATCCTTTCTCCAGCACTGTTGTCCTATACTACTATTCAATAATTGGTCTATTTCTGCATAAATAACTTCATATGAGATTAAGACATTCTCCACTGCCTCATGGAATTTGTACCAGTAATCATGAGATTTGGGTGAAATAGGATACAATATTTTTTTTTCTTAAAGCATCCAGGGGTTTTAAATCCACAACTGTCTAGAGTGGTTATTTCTGTCTGCTCTCAAGTTCACTTGCAGTGTTTCCTGTATTAAAACTGAGTCATCCCTGCCACCTCATATTCCATTTTTTTGGTATTGTCTTTGTTTAAGCTTCACTACACCTTCTACTTCACCATCAGTTCTACTTCTGTCATATTCTGTATACTTACTGCTGCTTAAAAAAACAGCCACAGATGTATACAGATCCCCCTCCAACCCCCTATCCACCACCATCTTGCAGTTGGCAGAATACTTGGCAAACTCTGCTTCACCTGTACACATAATTCCACCGGGGGTGGGGGGGGGGAACGTTAACATTATACAAAGTTATTGTCTGTTTTTACCTGCATTGTTATCAATCTTTAATTTAATATTGTTTTTTGTATCAGTATGCTGCTGCTGGAGTATGTGAATTTCCCCTTGGGATTAATAAAGTATCTATCTATCTATCTATCTATCTATCTATCTATCTATCTATCTATCTATCTATCTATCTATCTATCTATCTATCTATCTATCTATCTATCTATCTATCTATCTATCTATCTATTTCATGCCATTACTTATGAAATTAATTCATTTTATTCTCTTCACCATATTTTTGAAGCATAAAGGCAGCTGAGGAATCCAAAGTATAGTCCTTCCATCCATAAAAGAATAAATCAGTTTGAACAAGGGCATGGACTGTTGTAAAAACAACTCGAACATCCCTTGTGTAGTCTTTGACAATGTTACTCTCCAATTTAAAGCTGTTCTCTTTTATCTCTCTCATCTCTAACCAGAATTCAGATTAAGCAGAAAACTGAACTTAGATGAAAAGGAAAGGAAAAATAATAAGTATCTACGTAAAAGTGGACTACAGCATCCTGCACTTTTTCTTTGTAAAGATGAAGCATCTCTCACCTTACCATGCTACAGAAGCCAGTCCCCAATAGAGGTGTCAGTATAGTTATATACTCCTACTTGAGGTAATGTAGGATTGCGTACGGTATTACTCTTTTTACTTACTTTACTTTCCTATTATCTAAGCCTTGCCTGTTACACAGGAATACAAGAGTGAAATAAATTTTAAGTCACACTTATCAATAATTCCTGAAATATCAAATGTATCCATCTCAACCACCACCATGCTAGTCCTGTAGTCAGAAAACTCCCATTTGCAAAACCAGTTCAGCGGCAGTGAGGAAGTTTTTTCCATGGTGATTCAGCCTACTGTTTAGAAGTATCCACAACCCAAGGATCACGTAAGCAAAGTCACAGTGAAATGTACAAATATTCCTGGCTTTTTCAGTGCTAATGGTAATGGAAAACAAAGAATATCCATAAGTCACCTCTACAAATGAGTCCAAAATATATATATACCATTAAGCTTACAGAGTTGCAATGTTTGGGGCACTGATTGGCCATGAAATGAAATGAGTATCAAAAAATGATCTTCAATTCCCAGCAGCTGGAGCTGAAGCCTGCTCACTGCAAGCTCGCTGGCTGCACAGCAGGTGTACAGTATATAATGGAAGGGCTGAATGCATACGTGTCAAATCCTGTGAAATAATAATAATAATAGTAATAAACCTTTTATTATTTACAGTCTGATGGGAAAAAAGTGCTACGGATCTGCACAGATACTGTAGATTGGATGCAGCTGGCATTTTTTTTGTAGATCTGTAGATCTGAAGCTGCTCACACATGTTTTTTATTTCTGATCTATGTATCTGTGCAGATCCTTTGCACTTTTTTCCATCAGAAAGACAGAAATGCCTTGTAAATTGCAATAAATCCATCCATCCATCCATTCATCATCCATCCATCCATTATCCAACCCGCTATGTCCTAACACAGGGGTATGGGGGTCTGCTGGAGCCAATCCCACCCAGCACAGGGCGCAAGGCAGGAACAAACCCCAGGCAGGGCGCCAGCCCACCGCAGGGCACACACACACACCAAGCACACACTAGGGACAATTTATGATCGCCAATGCACTTAACCTGCATGTCTTTGGACTGTGGGAGGAAACTGGAGCACCTGGAGGAAACCAACGCAGACACAGGGAAAACATGCAAACTCCACGCAGGGAGGACCCGGGAAGCGAACCCAGGTCTCCTTACTGCGAGGCAGCAGTGCTACCACTGCGCCACCGTGCCACCCGTAATAAATCTTATATTATTATTATTTTTACTCTCATGTGTTTTCTGTCTCTAAAAGGGGAGGGGAGGTGGTCAGGCTCCTAAAGTTTGTTTGGATTGGGTATTTTCAGCATGGCTAATTGCATATGAGTTCCTTATATTGACCTAGTTATTTAAGATTTGGCTGCAGCTATAGACGCTGGGAGTCAAAGATCTGTTTGTGCATTGTATCGGCACTTCCCTGTTTGAGTGTTGGAGTACTGGCAAATAATTTATGTATACTGATCTGTACCTGTACACCCAGAAAGCCTATAATGTGGGGGACCAGTGCTATATACTGGAGGGGTGGGGGTGGGGGGGTTTGAAAATCCAACAAACAATGTATCTGTGTCTAACAACAATGTATTTTCATATTCTTCTCATAATGGTAAGCTAATGTACCCTTCAAATGAAAATACTACAAGTTTTTTATTTTTTTTATTTTAACATGCAGGATGCAAATTGGGCTGGAGTGGTGACATCAGGAATGTGCAAAGCAGATTAGGCAGTGAGTTAAATGTAGACTATGGTTACAGTACATATGCATGAAATGTGTGTGCATGGCTTTTAACAACTCTATGATATTACACTGGCCTCGCAAAGCATTATGGGTTGCTGTGAAAAGAAATGGCAAAAAAAAATTTTTCAAACAGCACTAGTAAACACTCAGACCTGTTTTACAGAATTTAGGTGATATATATGCACACACAAAATATATGGCCAAAGTTTATGAGCACCTGACCATCACACCTATATCAGGTTGTTGGATATCCCATTCCAAAACCATGAACATTAACATGAAGTTGCCCCCCTCCTTTTAAAGCCATAACTTCCTCTACTCTCCTTGGAAGCCTTTCCACAAGATTTGGAGTGTGGCTGTAAGATTTCTGGGAATTTGTGCCCATTCAGCCAAAAGAGCATTTGTGAGGTCAGGTACTGTTGGACGAAAAGACCTAGCTCACGATCAGTGCTCCAGTTCATCCCAAACATGTTCAGTAGGGTTGAGATCTCTGTGCAGGCTGCTTGAGGTTTTACACAGCAAACACATCATTTTTATGGACCTGACTTTTAGGTGCAAAATTACAATTATGCTGGCAAAGGAATGACCTTCCCCCAATTGCTGCCACAAAGCTGGAAATGTCTTTCTATGCAGTAGCATTAACAGTACCCTTTACAGAACCAAAGAACCTAGCCCAAACCCTGTGGAACATCCCCAGACCATTATCCCTTCTCCACCAAACTTTACAATAGGCACTGTGCAGTCTGGAAGGTAACATATACCTGGCATCCACCAAACCCAGATTCATCCTTCACACTGCCAGATAGTGAAGTATGATTCATCATTCCAGAGAACATGTTTCCACTCCACTAGAATCCAAAGGCTGCCTGCTTACATGACTCCAGCGATGCTTGTCATTGCATATAATGATCTCAGGCCTGTGTTTAGCTGCTCGGTAATGGAAACCCATTTCATGATTCTTTTGACACACAGTTCTTGTGCTGAAGTTGCTTCAAAAGGAAGTCTGAAATGTTGTTGTGAGTGATGCAAAAGAGGACAAAGCAAATTTTATGCTCTACGCAGTTCAGTACACTGTGAGTTTAAATAGTCTAGCACTTTGTGGCTGAGCTGTTGTTGCTCCAACACTCTTCCACTGCATAATAACAACACTTACAGTGATCGTGGCAGATCTAATAGGGCAGAAATTTAAGGTACTGGCTTGTGGTAAAGGTAGCATCCTATGGCAGTGCCATGTGTAAAGTCACTTTGCAGTTAAGCACAACTTATTCTACTGCCACTGTCTATATATAGAGATTACATGGGCTCTGTGCTTTATATTACGCACCTGTTAACAATTAGTGTAGCTGAAACACAGCAACTCAATGATTTGGAGGGGCGTCCACATACTTTTGGCCATATAGATAGATAGGCAGATAGATAGATAGAGGTACAATATATTAAATACTCACATGCACATACACATATATGAAAGAATGTGTATATTTTTTGTCAATTTCCTGTTACTGGATTCTAACAATTCAATGACTGGGAAAAAAGTCACGGCCTATTTTTGTAACCTGTTATATTTTCATAACAACTTATACAAATATGAAATTACTAAATAGACTACATAAATATTATTTTTTATCTTTTACAGTAATGGAAGATCTAAATATGTTTAGCTTCCTTATTTAATGCAAAGCTTGCCCTTACAATCATTGACTACTTGCATAAGGTAATCTCTTCTCTGTGTTAACTTCCTTGTATAATAAATGCAATGCCTGTCCTAATTTAGAATCTACTGTTATCTTAATACAATTATAATATGAAGAATATTGTATTCATGCACCTTTAAAAAAACAATAATGTGGAACAGAAACAGCATAGAAGCAACAAGGAAAAAAACAATAAAACATTCACAACAGTAAATAATAATAATAATAAAAAAAAACATTTGTATAGTATTTAAAATGTGGAAGTGATTAAACTTTATAAAGACCTTGAGGAAGAACATTCCACAGGCAGAACTTGGAGCAGAGACTGAGATGTGCCCCATTGTACACCTGTTAAGCTGATGTTACATTATGCAACTTCTAATCACAGGATATGTCAGACTAGCCAACTGCTTTTGCTGATTGTCGCCTTACTATGTCAATTCACATGAGTGAAAATCTCTGGGCGTGTCGAATTTAGCGACTGTGTGACAACTTTTCAGCAGAGTCGTGTTCCCCCCTGTTTCTGATAGTCAATAGTGTGCTGCTTAATAGAGCCAGTACTGTATGAAGGGTTAACAGGTATGGTGAGTTCACCCACAACCTTGTTTTTTTTTCTTTTTTCTACTCTGTCTTGGCACGTAAAACATGAAGCATCAGACATATGAGCTTCTCTTTTGTTTGTGATGTCTAAATCCTTCTACGCATTATACTTTTAGATGAGCATTCATTGATTGTCAGTTCTCACGCACACGAGTACGCCCCTACAACTATTTCATTTTGTCAGATCGATTCATAAAGTAGTTGAAGTGGACTGCTAAATTATATCAGACTAGATGACTGGGAGTGCACCGCCAACTGCCTCCAACTCGGCAACATTATGTAAATTAAGGCTATTACTGAAAATTGTTGGAAAAGTTATCTAATGTGACATGATCTTTAGTCACAGGAGCAACAATTCAAGGACCAGCTTCTGAGGACTGAAGTTAACAAGTGGGAACGTATAGCTGTGGAAGGTCAGAAAGATAAAATGGAGCTTGATTATGCAAGGCCTTAGAAGTCAGCAGGAGTATTTTGCATTTGACATATGATGTAGTTGCTGGCCATTATGGTTTCCTCAGAGTTAGCACAATGTGTTTACAAGACATAGTAGCAGAATTCTGGACATACTACAGTCCATTTCAGACTGAATTTGGAGGTCCAGACAAAATAGGCAGTCCATTTGTGTAAACCAGTGTGAAATGATTAGACTCGACACACTCAAAAAGGTTCGGGGCGGCCACCCGTATAATTTCCCAGGCTGCAAAAAGGGTTTAGCACTGATGTGTATGGATTGGAGTCTGTAGACTGAACTGACTATGGTTGGAGAAGATGGCAGTTTTAACTGTCGAGACAGGAAGTGGCGTAGTGAACCCGGAAGTGATGTGCTTCTGGGGTGGGAACCGGAAGTGACATGTTTCTTGGTGCCCGAACCGGAAGTGACTTTATTCTGGGTGCCAGAACCAGAAGTGATACCTTCAGAGTTGGATCAGACAGGTTTTTAGTCTGCAAAGACAACAGAAGAAAGTTTAGCGCACCCCACCACCCCCTGTCCTGGCGTGGAACTACTCTCACTTGGTCCATACAGCTCCCTCCTATTGACACGTGTGAGACACTAGATATCATAAAAGCATTGGCTACATACTCGCCAAAGTCAAAGATGGTCTAAGATGGGCTTTATTAGATCAAAGAAGGATGTTTTCACCAGATTATTAGTTATTTGGAGTAAATGACAAGGACTCAAATATAAGTTCAAAATTTCTAAGTAAAGCAGTCCATCATTCATTTAAAATGATCCTTTTTAAACAATTGTTATCAATAATATTTCAGTTTCATCAAGTTAGGTGTCAACCATAAGCAAGCAGTAAGAGCACGGAGGTGGCAGAAATATGATCATTTTTACATAGATCTGAATATCTGTTTTGATAATATATAATAAATAAAAATAATATGTTATAAAGCAGGCATATAGATCTTAAATATTACATGCTTCAGAGCTGAGTCATATGACACACCCAGTAACAGGAACCTGAGGAGATTTATATGAGGCTATTGCAACAAATGGTTGATTGTTGGATAAAAAGGAACTAAAGCATTTTACAACTGTGTCAGCAATGCGTAAAAGTGGTACACTACATATGATGAACTATTAGTACTAAGATCTAACAGGAAATCATGCATACAGACCATGAGTCAGCAGCTATGAACAGAAAAGTAAGTTTTAATTCTGTAAGTGATGTGCATTTTCTATTTTGTAGTCCCTCTGGATAACTTTTTAAGTTTCTAATCTTGCAGGAAGGTAAAGGGCTAAATTGAGCGCATCTTTTAGACTATCTATTTATTTTTTGAAATCTGCTTAGCAAAATTTTAGGTCACAGAAAACCAAGAAAAACCAACCCAGTTTGTATGTGTTGATCTCTTGCATAATTGTGCTGTCACTATACTCCTATCTCTGCTTCACCATATGCTGTCTGTCTCTTTATTGTGGTTAGAGGAATGGTATCAGCAGGCTGAGCAGTCCAAACCAGACCTTCTCTTCACACATCTACAGTGATCATTTCCTCCTGGAAAATTCCCATGTACTTACAGGAGTGTTGAGAGTCTGAAAATGTCCTGTTTCTGTCATGGCTTTATCCCAATGGATTATGCTTTGTATGTTTTCTGCAGAAAGTGTCGAGAAATCATCCTTCTTATACATTATGTCCAAGCCAGCTCAATTGGCAGTAGATTTGTACAGTGGGTCATCCAAAATCAAAGTCTGTCCAAAGACTTAATCCACTTTTGCACCTCAAGCAATACCAAAACTTCCTCATGAATCCATTGGTCGGTCTCTTGAACCTCCCTACTCTAACACACATGGTTCTTGTACTGTAGTTGCTGCCTTTGTTGGTCTAAACAACAAGCTTGTCTAGGAGAGCGATCATCTTTGACTTGGAGGTACTGATTTTTATCCAGTTAATGTTATACTAGATTGCAAACTTCTCAATTATGTACCAGAGGTAAAGTAAGATGAGCATGAAAGGAGAGCATCTTTCACAAACAGAAGATCAGAAACCACTCCTTTATGAAATTAAGAACTACGACATAGGTTTGTGAGCATTAGATTAACTGCCAACTTTGTTCTGCCTGAGTAAGTAAGTGAGTGAGTGTAGGGGTTTGCACAAGGCTGCCTTTCAGTGGACTGATGTCTTTTGGTGTTGGGATAGGTGTGACCCAATGCAAAACTGATATGGATAGGCAGGTTAGAAAAGAAATTTGTGAATAGACAGATGAAACTTATGATCTGGGACCATTCTTGCCTTCTACACAACACTCTAGGCTACATTATCTAAATTAGTCCCCAGTATACTTATCTTTTAGCATTACCTCATCCTTCACTTCAGTATTGAAACAACAGTTTCTTTTAGCAATAGAAATGAATGTGACCTCACCAGAGGCTTCTCTTGCTGCCTCCTGGAATGAAGATGGGGGTGGGTGGTTTTCTTATGTTAGAAAAAAGTTTTCCCTACAAGTCGGAGGGCCTGCTTGCAGGGATTGATGCAGGTTAACATCATACCCAGGTTGGAGAAATTGCAGGTTAAGGGCATTGCTCAGGAGGCCAATAGAGTGGAATCACTTCTGGTAGTAGTGTGATTGAAACGGCCGACCTTCTGGTTGCTGACACAGATCCCTAGCCTCAGAGCCACCACGCCTCCATGTTTGAATAAAGAATATCAGGTTTTTGATTTTGCTAATTCTTGACTTTAAGTTTTGCATGTCCTGTTAACAAAATTTTAAAATATTGCTTTAAGGTTTGTCCATTTGACATTTTTGATTTTTGCATAATGATTCTAAACATCTTTTTGGTGGGTTGGCACCCTGCCCAGGATTGGTTCCTGCCTTGTGCCCTGTGTTGGCTGGGATTGGCTCCAGCAGACCCCCGTGACCCTGTGTTCGGATTCAGCGGGTTGGAAAATGGATGGATGGATGGAACATCTTCCACTTGGTTTACTACTACCAAGTACTTAATTTTCTAGATCTATGTATTTACTGTGGGTGATAGTAGTAGCAGTTGTAATAGTAGTATTGCTGACATGTACAGAGTACAGGGAAATTTTTAATTGCATGTTCCATCAACATGCAGCACATAACTACTCTCCTGCCTAGTGATAAACTTAATTTTATTGAACAGAAAACAAATTCACCTGAAGCTCTGTTATGATCCAGTTAATGAAACCTTGTGGAACAAATCTGTAAGAAAAACTCCAGGTATTTGGAGTGCCTAAGGTAACAATAAAGAAAGCTTGAATATGAGGTCATAGATATTCAGCTGAATTGGTTATCTGGTCGATTTGATGTTGTTCATCTGGCTGCCCACAAACAGTGTCCTTTCCTGTCTCTCAAACTCCCAATCTTTTCAGTATCAGTGAATGGAAGGTCCATTAACCCATGTTCAATTAAACCTTAGAAAGGGGAGCATCACCATGTCAAAAGAAGCATTTATAAATAAAAGCAGTCACTAGGGGCCTCAAGTATAACGCCGTGGGCAGAACTGTCACTAAAACAAGGCATATGGACAAAACTGGAAATGTGCGCATGCACAAAAAAATCCAGATACATAAAACTGTGTGCACTAAGTTCCACGCACTTCCCCTTTATAAATCCCAATAAACATGAAATTTAACACACGTGCATGGGCCTACAGCCCCACCCCAACTCCTCCCAGATATTTTCCATATTTGAATATGCAAATCAATATAAATACCCCCCCCATTCAGTGTTTTGTTAAAAGACAATGACAAAAGCACATGGAAAAAAGAATTTCAGTGAATGTAAAGTGAAGGCAAGGAAAATGTATTATTTGTTGGCTTAAGCAGTGGTATAAGCAACAAAAGGAAATTGGTCCAGTGATACAGAATGGTGGAGACACTTGAAAGTTCAAGCTTAGAAAGTTGCACAGTGCCCAAAATAAAAAGTGGTCAGATATCAAAGTCACCGTGAAAAGGCAAGACCACCATCTGTTTATTCTATTTCAGATAATATTACAAAGCTGGCCCCCATTCTGAGGACATGACTCCAGGTGTTGCTGTGCCTAGCACATTTTCAGTTGCTGGCTGTACACACACCTCTGCCTCAGAAACCACTGGGCAACCATCTGGGTGTGTGCCGACGGATGCTTTTCTTGAGTCACAAAATGCCATAGTGTATGCTGTTGGGAAGCTGGCCTGGACACAGACAGGCAGATACCGAAGGTTCAACCACCAACACACGTTTATTATACATTTTCATATTTACAGTGCACACAACCCAGTACTCCTGTACTAAATCACCCACAGTCCAGGCCTCTCACAATGCCTTTCTCTCTCGCCTCCACTCCTCTCCTCCGAGCTCCATCCTCTTCCACCTGACTCCAGCCATCGAATGGAGGGAGGCGGCCCCTTTTATATTCACCTGGACATGCTCCAGGTGCCTCCCGATAAATTTCTGCCGGCACTCCCTGGTGTGGCGGAAGTGCCGACTGTGCACCCGGAAGCACTCCGATTGTCCCTGGTCTTTGTCCCCACAGCATTTCTGGGTGTGGCGGAAGTGCTGAGGACCAGGGCTCTCCAGGCATTTGGGCACCCCCTGGCGGTGACCACGGGCCCCTATAAGGTTGAGCTTCCATGCTCCTTTCCCATGGTCCCCATAGCCACCAGGGCGGTCGCCCCCTCGTGGCCCAGAGGAGGTGTAATCCCTCCTTCGGTCCTTCCAGGCGTCCAGGCTGGGTACTGCCCCCAGCCACTCACCACAGCTGTAAGAGATGTAGCCAATGAACTAAGGAATATAAGGGCTATACTATGTGCTATTGACCACAAATTAAATGAATTGGTTAAAAAATAAATGCTGCATCTTATTACCTGCTTTTACATTCTGCTAATTATGTTCAAACGAAGTTGTAACACCACCCAATTTGGCTGATCATTTGGTGGGACAGGGTCAGGTCCATCATACCACACATCTTCAGGTACGGGCAAGCCATGATTGCATACCACATTATGCAGCACACTACATGCTTGCACACTGTGACACACTTTCTGTAGACTGTAGAGACATTATTAGAGTGGAAATGTTTTTAATTTACAGAAGCAAATTCAATCTCTGAAGGTGCCTTTATAGTGTAGTGTTAGCACCAAGCTAGATTCTGAGCTCTTTTCAAGCCTCATTGTGGTGACTTGCTATCCTTAAAAAGACTGCTTCCTTTTGCCGCACTAGCTGCTGGCTGATGTAACTTATCCAGCTCTGTTGCAATAGCAATGTGCGCCAGCTAACTGCTCTGTTTACACTTGAAAAAATTGGTGTTGCTGCAGATTCCACTTTGATGTTTGTCTATTCAGCCACAGTGTAAGGAAATCTTATATATTCTGGATGACAACCAGATAATACCATCCCATACAGCTAGCATGGTGCGACTCAGTGATGTTTGTGAAATACCCGATCGGTCAGCAAATTCACATTAATAAGCTCCTGTGCCTAAAAACCCAAGAGTGGACAGAACTTGCAAAGGAGCAGGTAGAGCACAATTCCTCAAAGTCTGCCTTTGTAAAGCCGGCACACTGCTCCAAAACGATAGCTCTTGGAAATCGAAATCGACTTAGAAGCCAGTCATCATCATCTACAGTATAAATATGCACTCTCTTCTAATTCTTCCATTTGTGATGTCTTCAAACAACGCTAAATTATTTGGAATAGTTTGGCCATTCTGTGCACCATTATATTGTTACAAAATGATTACAATCAAATGAATTAAATTTGTAAACGATATGCAATTGATTTTGGTGTATTTTATAAATCTTGTGTAATGGATGCAAATATGAAAAAAACGAGAAACGACTCAGAAAGAGTAGCACTGCTTTGACACAGGGCCACCACTTTGCAAAACCGAGCTGAAAAGTACATATGCAAGATGTGTGACTGTGCATGGCTTTACACAAAGTTTGGATTTTATACATCTTATACTTACATTTATACATGTGCGTGGAAATATGCATACGTCTCATTTATACATGAGGCTGTAGGACACTCAGTCTAATTTTGCCTGCTATCACCAAAAGTCCTCCTGTACATCACTTCTTTTAATGTTGCAGTTGAAGTAAAAATTGCATAAGTGTTTTCAAACCCCATTTGACTTTATGCTATAGAAAGCTGAACAACCCCGTCCTTGTTTACACACAACTGAAAGCGTGCTGTATAGGTAAAATAATCAAGGTTAACATTATGTTCAATTATGGTGTTTTTTTAATTATTATTATTTATTTAGTTATTTTGGTCAGGCTGCACAGTGGTTCGGGCACTGCATTTACAATAATGTAGGTAGTAAGCTCATGCGTGTTTTAATTCATATTTTATGTTTAATTTTTGGGGGCTTTCCTGATGGTTTAAAATTGAATAAGACATCTTTAAGGGGGTTGCCTGACCTAGAGAATCTGTGCCTGACATCTACTTTCCATTTGGAGACCTTTAAGTTTATCACTTTTAATGATTCAATTTAATTTTGTTTTCCAGTGAGTGCCACCATTTTGACAGTTTTGCACTTGTTACCATATTAACACATCCCACAATGCACTGGGATGATGTGATCATCATCAGTGCAACTATATAAAGGTCACCTCTTGCAGCTCCAGATCATCTGAGATTGAATTTATTTATGAATGTCATGCTTTTTTTGTGAAATTTTGGGAATAAACTTTTGTTTTTCCTTTTACTTTGATTCTGGGTTGGCATTTCCGGTGGTGTTGTTTCTATGTTTGATCTCTAATTTTGACCTTTGCTATATATTTTTTCATCTTGTCTCTTCTCCTGGTCCTGCCTCGGGAAATATTTCTGGCTTTCATTTTGAAGTCAGAACAACATGGTGCTTCCTGTTTCATTAATGTTACGTAGAATGCTCAAAGTGGGCTGGGCGGTCTCATGGTCTGGAACCCCTACAGATTTTATTTTTTTTCTCTCCAACTGTCTGGAGTTTTTTTTTTTTCTGTCCCCCTTGGCCATCGGACCTTACTCTTACTCTATGTTAATTAATGTCTTATTTTAATTCTTGCTTTGTCTTTTATTTTTCTTTTCTTCATCATGTAAAGCACTTTGAGCTACATTATTTGTATGAAAATGTGCTATACAGTATAAATAAATGTTGTTGTTATTGTTGTTGTGACAATTTTTGGCTACACCCATCCTAGTTATGTGAGTAGTCTGGCAAGAAAGACTTCTTTACAAATCTCATCCACATGCCATGCTCTATATGGGTGGGACCAAATGTCTAACCTTTAGCTTTAGAGGCCTTGCCAAATGGATACGCATTCTTTCATAAATCTAGATATACTGGTCAAGGAGGTGGCTCTGGAAGAATTAATTGTGACAAAATGCAAACCTCTTCTAAAACATCCTTTGAGGTGCTCATCTATACTAATAAAAGGCAAAGCCCTCACTCACTCACTCACTCACTCACTCACTCACTCACTCACTCACTCACTCACTCACTCACTCATCACTAATTCTCCAACTTCCCGTGTAGGTGGAAGGCTGAAATTTGGCAGGCTCATTCCTTACAGCTTACTTACAAAAGTTAGGCCGGTTTCATTTTGAAATTCAAAGCGTAACGGTCATAACTGGAACCTCTTTTTTGTCCATATACTGTAATGGACTGCAGCTCGCTGGCCGTGGGAGGCGGGGTTGCGTATCGCGTCATCACGCTTCCCACGTAATCATGTGAACTGACTGTGAAGGAGAAAGGATGGCCTTATATGGCGTTCGTTTATAAAACAGCGGACAGGCTGTGTAAAGCCAGCTTCACAAAAAAACAGATCCTTAACAAATTGTTATTGGTATATTTTCCCTCAATTTAAAAAGGTTTTCTTTTCTTCTTAATTAAACTTTAAAAGCAATACTTCACCGCTGCGAAGCCCCTCTAGCACTGACGTCCGAGGTTCGACCACCCATACAATCAGATTGTGATTCAGACTACAAAAGCCGTGAATGTAATTACCCCGATCTACATGCTGTCAAATAAATGAACCACACGCCATGGCGCAATGTTAGGGGCTTCGCCTCTAGCGCTGACGTCCGAGGTTCGATTCCCGTAAGCGATGCAGTGAGTGTGTACGCCTGATGAGCCAAGCATTAGGGCGAAACACGTGTCGCGTACACTTTGCATTATTTGACAGTAAACTATTTTCAACCATTCTATGATCTGCTTCTCACAACTGAAGGCACCGTGGCTGATGTTAGCTGACTTGCTGGCCAACCATAAGCGTTACTTGGTAGGTAACCACCCATACAATCAGATTGTGATTCAGACTACGAAAGCCGTGAATGTAATTACCCTGATCTACATGCTCTCAAATAAACGAACCACACGCCGTGGTGCAATGTTAGGGGCTTCGCCTCTAGTGCTGAGATCTGAGGTTCGATTCCCGTAAGTGAGTGCAGTGAGTGTGTACGCCTGATGAGCCAAGAATTAGGGCGAAACACGTGTCACGTACTCTTTGCATTATTTGACAGTAAACTATTTTCAACCATTCTATGATCTGCTTCTCACAACTGAAGGCACCGTGGCTGATGTTAGCTGACTTGCTGCTCAACCATAAGCGTTACCTGGTAAGTAACCACCCATACAATCAGATTGTGATTCAGACTACGAATGCCGTGAATGTAATTACCTCGATCTACATGCTGTCAAATAAACAAACCACATGCCGTGGCGCAATGTTAGGGGCTTCGCCTCTAGCGCTGACGTCCGAGGTTCGATTCCCGTAAGCGAGTGCAGTGAGTGTGTACACCTGATGGGCCAAGAATTAGGGCGAAACACATGTCGCGTACTCTTTGCATTATTTGACAGTAAACTATTTTCAACTATTCTATGATCTGCTTCTCACAGCTGAAGGCACCGTGGCTGATGTTAGCTGACTTGCTGGCCAACCATAAGCGTTACCTGGTAGGTAACCACCCATACAATCAGATTGTGATTCAGACTACGAATGCCGTGAATATATATATATATATATATATATATATATATATATATATATATATATATATAGTAGATATGTATATGTATATATATATATATATATATATATATATATATATATATATATACAGTAATCCCTCGCTATATCGCGCTTCGCCTTTCGCGGGTTTACTCCATCGCGGATTTTATATGTAAGCATATTTAAATATATATCGCGGATTTTTCGCTGCTTCGCGGGTTTCTGCGGACAATGGGTCTTTTAATTTCTTGTACATGCTTCCTCAGTTGGTTTGCCCAGTTGATTTCATACAAGGGACGCTATTGGCAGATGGCTGAGAAGCTACCCAACTTACTTTTCTCTGTCTCTTGCGCTGACTTTCTCTGATCCTGACGTAGGGGGATTGAGCAGGGGGGCTGTTCGCACACCTAGACGATACGGACGCTCGTCTAAAAATGCTGAAAGATTATCTTCACGTTGCTATCTTTTGTGCAGCTTCCTGAAAAGACATGCTGCACGGTGCTTCGCATACTTAAAAGCACGAAGGGCACGTATTGATTTTTTTATCTCTCTCTCTCTCTCTCTCTCTGCTCCTGACGGAGGGGGTGTGAGCTGCCGCCTTCAACAGCTTTGTGCCGTGGTGCTTCGCATACTTAAAAACAAACAGCCCTATTGATTTGTTTGCTCCTTTGAAGAGGAAGATATGTTTGCATTCTTTTAATTGTGAGACTGAACTGTCATCTCTGTCTTGTCATGGAGCACAGTTTAAACTTTTGAAAAAGAGACAAATGTTTGTTTGCAGTGTTGGAATAACGTTCCTGTCTCTCTACAACCTCCTGTGTTTCTGCGCAAATCTGTGACCCAAGCATGACAATATAAAAATAACCATATAAACAAATGGTTTCTACTTCGTGGATTTTCTTATTTCGCGGGTGGCTCTGGAACGCAACCCCCGCGATGGAGGAGGGATTACTGTATATATATATATGTGAATGTATGTATGTATGTATATATGTATGTCTATATTTATATATATATGTGCATATGTATATATATGTGTATATATGTAGATATGTATATATATATATGTAGATGTGTAAATTTATATATGTATATATATGTATATGTGGATGTGTATATGTATGTATGTATAAGTATATGTAGATATGTGTATATGTAGATATGTATATATATGTATATATGTATATATATGTTTACATAACCTCTTTAACACACTACTTCTCCACTGCGCGGGTATTTTGCTAGTCTATACTAATAAAAGGCAAAGACCTCACTGACTCGCTCATCACTAATTCTCCAACTTCTCATGTAGGTGGAAGGCTGAAATTTGGCAGGCTCATTCCTTACAGCTTACTTATAAAAGTTAAGCAGGTTTCATTTCGAAATTCTACGTGTAACGGTCATAACGGTCGACAACGTCCTCCATGTTAAACTTTCTTATTTATGGCCCCATCTTCACGAAATTTGGTAGGCGGCTTCCCTGCGCTAACCGAAACCGATGTACATACTTATTTCGGTGGTATGACGCCACTGTCGGCCGCCTTATTGAACTTTCCAATGGTCTTTGTTACTTATGGGCCCATCTTCAAGACTTTTGGTACGCAGGTTCCCAACACTAACTGAATCCTACTTACGTACATATATACGTCCATAGTCTGCAGCTCGGTTGCCGTGTGAGGCGGCGTTGGGTCCCCCATCCCCATGCCTCCCATGTAGTTGGCAGCCTGCCTATATAAGGCCGTCCGTCGCTCTGGTCTCTTCATTCCCTTCCTTGCTTCGCCACGGTATTCACGTCTCCCTGCTGATAACTGCAGCCTTTTTATTTAATCCACGGCTTCTCCGCTGTTTTATTGTTCGTTTATTACGATTATAGTTATTGTGTAGGTATTTTAGACTTAGTTTACATTGTTCAGGTAGCCATGTGCTTTATCGTTCCAACCGTACCCCCATTAACATGTCTATCAAGGTGATCACCATCGATCAAACAACTGTCACTTACCGAGTGGTTTCCAAGCCCAGAGATGGCGTCTGTCTTTTCCATTCTCTGTGTTACATATTACACGGCCATATCAGGCTCACTTTTGATATCCGGAGGAACATTGTGTCTTATGTATTGAATGACTGGGACAGGTTCAAGGTGTGGACTGATGATGGTACAGGAGATAATTATACTACACAGGAGCACTATAAGAGTGAAATGCTTAAACGCTTCACCTATGGTTCTGCATGTGAGTTGATGGCTGCCTCTGAATTGTTCGGTTGTCGCTTTCAAGTGTACCGAAATGGCCAAATATTTTACACCTTAGGACAACCGCTAATGCCTCTTAAACATCTTAGATTCACAGATGACAATTTGAGTAGTGGACACTTTGGTGTTTATGAATGTTTAAACTCTCAAAAGCTGGATGTGAAGTTATCAATGAAACCTATTTCAGTTCAAATGCCTACAATTTCCAGTAAGGCTCTGCTTCGCAATGACAATTAATAAGTCTCAGGGACAGACCCTACAAAAGGTTGGCATTGATTTGAGGCAAGATTGCTTTTCACAATGCCAACTATACGTTGCATGCTGAAGAGTAAGCTCAGCACACAGCTTGGTCATATTACAACCGGAGGGCCGAACTGACAACGTGGTATACAAAGAAATCCTTAACAAATAATTATTGGTATATTTTCCTTCAGTTTAAAAAGGTTTACTTTTCTTCTTAATAAAAATTTTAAAGTAGTACTTCGCCGCTGCGAAGCACAGATATTTTGCTAGTTTTAAATATTAAAACAGATTCCAGAACAACTGTAGTTCTAGTCTACATACCACCAAGGCAATAGTCATTGCTCATGACTGAATCTGGCATCCTTCTGTTGGATTTAGCTATAAATCATGATCATGTATTGCTGATGGGGGATTTTAATGTACACATTGATGTGGAAACTGAGACTTTTAGGAAATGTTTTACTTATTTGTTAAACTCAGTAGGATTTTGTCAGATTTTCAATGGTCCAACTATAATCAAAATCATACATTAGATCCAAGTAGAAATTTAAAAATGAAGTATTACTCCATTAAATTAAGTTATTTCTGATCACTACTAATTATGTTTGATTTGGTTCACATATTAAACTTGCTCTATTACCTGTCTTCAACAGGTAGAGTGGCTAGTATATATACGTATAATAATATCTACTACTATACTACTATATAAATTATATTAAGTAATTTATCTCAACATTTGTTTATGCAAGTTCTGGTCTTGTTTGTCATTTTGATAACAAGTACTTAATTCAAGTGTGTATATGTATTGTTTGTATAACACCTACTGTATTATTAAATATTCAACAAAGTTTTTAAATAAAGTAGATGCAATGTACTG